>NC_092820.1:60805452-61108702 GCF_023375885.2 Dermacentor andersoni
ACGACGCAACGAGCTATGGAAAGAAGAATGATGGGTGTAACGTTAAGGGATAAGAAAAGAGTAGATTGGGTGAGGGAAGAAGCGCGAGTTAATGAGATCTTAGTTGAAATCGAGAAACAGAAATGGGCATGCGAGGACATGTAATGAGGAGGGGGGATAACGGATGGTCATTAAAGGTTACGGACTGGATTCTAAGGGAAGAGAAGCGTAGCAGAGGGCGGCAGAAAGTTAGGTGGGTGGATGAGATTAAGAAGTTTGCAGGGACAGCATGGCCACAATTAGTACATGACCGGGATAGTTGGAGAAGTATGGGAGAGGCCTTTGCCCTGCAAAGGCGTCTCCCATGCTGCTGCTGCTGCTGCTGCTGCTGATGATGATGATGGCAAGCAGAATTTGAAAGGCGTCGTCCTCAATCCCCTTGAGAATATGTTTCATCTTCTCATCCTCCGTCATAGTTGGATTAACATGGCTGCAGAGATCCAATACATTCTCAATATAGCTTGCGAAAGTCTCGTCCGGCTGCTCTGCCCACTAGCGTAGACTCTGTTCGGCGCGAAGCTTGCGTACAGCGGGGCGGCCAAACACTTTTGTGAAATGTGTCCACTTTGCAGACCAACTCGAGATGCCAGATTCATGATTTTTTAGCCACAGGTTCCTAACGCCATAAAGGTAACATATGACGTTAAGTTTCGCCTGGCCATCGCATTTATTGGGAGCGCCTACAGTTTCACAGGGGAACAGCCAGTCTGCAACGTCATGTTCACCGGTCGCGCAGAAGATGGCCTGGACACGCTGACGGAGAACGGCGGCGCAAGTGACAGGGGCAGCCATGGTATCAGTCGGTGCGTCGGCCGCGTCACTAATGGTGTTGGTTGGTAATGCACGAGTGCGGAGCTCCAGAGTGACTTGAGGGATTGCGACCACCTCTAACAAATGTGATGTGGTTTAATTGAAAAAGGGATAAGCAGTCCAGCAACAGCCTAGAGTAGCGAACAGCGAGAGCACTCTCGTGATCACTGCACGGGTCCTCGTCGTCGTCTTCGAGCTTCCACAAAAAATACGAGGCGCGTCTGCTTCATTACAACTGTATTACCTTATAGCCAAAGCACGCCAGAGAAAGAGAGAGAGGGAGAAAATCTTCATATTAGTATCCAAAATGCTTCTTGCATTTTGTACTGTATTCTTTTTTTATTTGCTCTTACATTCAGTATTTTATTTTGCAGTTAACTTACCCTTCTGCTTCGGTCTCCGCAAGGCCTGCAGTATTCCCAAAAATAAAATACATGTAAAAAGTAAAAGGCAGTGAGGTAAACAGACTCCGCCCGGTTGGCTACCCTGCACTGGAGAAGGGACAAAGGATGCTGAAAGATGAAAGGAAGGTGAGAAGTTCGTGGTATGCACGAACTTCAGGACTTCATCGTTGAATTCATGACTATCGATCATAAAATCTAGTGCACCTCAGAGAACGCCAAAGAAGCTGGCGGCACACTAAAGGGACATCAAGCCCGGTTGCACAGCAGTGTGAGCTGAGCTTTATTGCAACAACCAAATTCCATGTGGTAGGCGCCTTATAGCATCGCAGGAAGCCACTGACAGATAACAACTCAACCATGCAGACGCTATGCTATAGTGCTATGCTAGTCCGATTCGCTTGCACTCTGCGGCATTTACGCAGCGGCGGAATCTGTCCCTATAGTATCCCGGGCGACAGAAGCAGCTAGCTGCGCAGGCCCTACTGCAAGGCTTCTTCACTGGTGGTTTCAGCAATTCTAAGCAGGTCTTTTCTGCGCAATTGATGCTTGCACAGGTCTTGAACTCCGACGTTGACTGGCATACTGAAAGTGAAACAAGAGTTATGAAGGAAAGCTTTGTGGAAATAAGGAATAGCTTCACACATTTCATATACAAAAGCGTTTAATCAAGTGCGCCGCGTCAACTTCATCTTCACGTATCATCATCGCGTCATGCATGTCCCGAACCTGATGTCACGAGAACTGAACGCAATCTCGCTCTCAACCAGGCGTGTCACCGGAGCCGCCGCTCCGCTCGCCGATTTCCCTTCCCGAAAAAATACAGGGACGACGGCATCGGTCGTCTCCCGCCTTCGTATCTTCATACAATGTGGATTATATAAGAGTAATATAAGGACTAGGGCGAATTGGTTCACAAAGCTTAGGAGAAATAAAATACGCAGTGCAGGCAAGGACGAAAGGTCAAGGGTGCCAATGCGTGTCCCTTGACCTCTCTTCCTCGTCCGAGTTGCGCATTTTATTATTTCTAAGCATATAGGATTGAACTTTGACCACCATATTTGGGTGACGCTTGTTTGGATAGGTACAAGCACGTGAAGGAAAATCACAGCAGGCTCATAGATACTTCTGCACTCGGCAGACGTCTTCGCGGAAAATTTTAGTGGCTTAGTTCTCTTTCATTCCTGCGGCCATGGCCGAATGGAAGCTGGCGCGGGCGCACACACCCTTGTTCGAACGGGGATCTCGTGTGCATTTGCTACACGACCTGAGGCACGCCCCTACTCGGCAACACAAAGGCAGCTATGGCCAGAAATGTATGGGAGGGTTCGTTATGAAAGCCCTGCGCGTGCAAAAGCAAGATTATGCCGTGAAGTTGTTCACGGAGGGAAAGCGTTGCCTGGTAGAAAACAATATATCAAAGCGCCGGCGAGGGGCAGCGATGACGTCATCACAATAATTTGCCGAAAGATGAGATAGAAGCGAAAATAATTTGTGTCACACGGGCATTTTTTCAACGGCTACGGAGTCAGTGGCGTCCAAAAACTTTAAAATCTGTCGACTCGACAGATTGCTTCGCTACTACGCGCCCGTTTGAAGTGTCGTTGAATTGTTTCAGCAATCTGACGTCCACTACTTGCGGCGCCACCGTCATAAGCGACAAACTGCATCCCCGTAAGTGACTGACCTTGAAAATCATCATAACTATTTAAAAACGGATTTTCATTGTTGAAGTGTTCCTAAATGTCATTTCAGAATAGTTCATTGTCTTTTGCTGGCTTTTAAGGACGAGGCAAAAATGCTTGAGGTAATTGTTTATTTCTCGTGAATGCGTTCTCGACACACCCTGCATAAGAGTATGCTATTAAAGAAAGACTGCAGATCGCACGCACTGTGAGAATCGACGCCATGCGAAGCATTTTGCAGGCAGCAGGCTATGCGGCATTCTTTGGAGTTTCGCTGCCATAGTGGAATTTGGTGTAGCGTTGTCGTACTCGGACACTATGTGCATCAGCAATGAGCAGGCCTGAGTGTTTGATTAAGCGGCCCAGTACCTACGAGAACAGCCGTGAGATTGCCGTACGAGTTTCGGGAGGAACGAGGAGGCGGCGCATTGCTGTGCGGCGCTCGGTAGTTAACACTGCTGGGAAACTTCCTCTTCAATCCCTGTTTGAACGGATGCAACCACCACCTGGTGGTCTGCTGCCGAGATACCGGGATCTAATTACATGTGCCATCTGACTCGAGCTCAGGTAGATGGCGAAAGTCAGAGGCGAGAATCGAACGACGAAGCTTGAATGACGATGCAGCGACTATGACGGCATCGCGAACACGTGCATCCGCGCACGTTAGTAGACAACTTGGCCCGCAGGGTCAGCGTAAGCTTTTGACATGAAAACAACCTCGTGCCGTGCAGGCATGTCATGCAGTCTCATGCATGTCATGTATTGCAATGCATGACAATACCGTCATAGGAATCCTGTAATGGCTTGACATACATACAGACATGCCGTGACATACATTCATGACAGTCGTGCTACTCATGCTATTACACACATTTGTTCTTGTCCCACGTGCACGTCATGACTCGCATACCCAGAATATATTCAGTTAAAGAAATGCATGTCGTTCAGTCCAATGAAGGCATGTTGATGCATGACATTATTGTCATAATATGCATGTCATGTCATCCGCGTCACGACATGATTGTGATTCGTGTCAGGTCTATTCTTAAGGTGTTGTGCATCAGAATATTCATAACATGAATGAAATGACATGACATGCATCATATGAGTGACATATGGCGTTTATGGCATGAAGTGATTGTCATGAATGAGACAAGTGGCTTGAGGTGATAAATTCGTGATCTTATGTTTAAATGAATGATCATGATGAGGGTGAATGGGGTGCTTTTTACGGAAGGGCCAAGTATGGCCATAGAGCGCCAGGCCGGTGTCAATGAGTTGACAGTGGAGGTATGAATTACGAGAGGTAGAGGTTACGTGGCTGTAAAGCGGCCTAAAAACAATCGTAGTAAAGTGTGTAAACCCTTTACCTAGTGAAAGTATGCAAATGGTTCATGAGGTGTACTAGGGCATGAAAAATACATTGTGAAAGAATGGTGATATAGTAAAATGTGTCCGAGGTAAACGCTTGATACAAGTACAACTGCCTAAGCAGCGCTTGAAACGCAAGGGCCTGGAGGTATGTGCTATATAAAACTGCTATGACATAGGCATTCGCTGGAAAGCGGATGTGCTATCAATTTATGGGGATAATAACACGTAAGGCAACACCGTTCAAAAAAGCTAGGACTGCTCCGATGTCAACAAACTGTTCTGGACCTACAAAAATTACCGGATGAAGAAGGATGTGTTGCCGGTATGCTACAGAAAGTGCCTTTTTTATTTTAGCTTCCACTTGCTGACACTCCTGGACGACATGGCGGACGGTCAGCCTTAGGGTTAGTAATATCGTTGAATAATTTAGCGATTAATCGAATAAATGTATCCCGCAATACGAGCAATACGATTATTCTACATCGATGTCCATCTTTCATTAAAATGACATTTAAATGAGTGCTGTAGTAGAGCAACTGTGGAATGTTTTAGCGAATGATGCCAAGCCGAGCGTTCCCCCCTATTTCACCACATCGCATATGCCACCTCGCAGCCCGAAGGCAGCGAGGCGGCATATACGATATGGTGAGATAGATAGATAGATAGATAGATAGATAGATAGATAGATAGATAGATAGATAGATAGATAGATAGATAGATAGATAGATAGATAGATAGATAGATAGATAGATAGATAGATAGATAGATTCAAAACGCCTAAGTTCCCGAAGAACGCTTCGCTATAAAGAACATTTTGCATTACCTTTTTCATCATTAGTTGTTCTTGCGCCTAAAAGCAACAAAATGCATTACTCTCAATGCGAGCTTCTCCCCAAGCCGCATGCGTGTAGAACTGCTTGTTACAGTTCTTTTCCGATGTAACACAGGGGTATATACGCTATCGCTAAAAGTTTAGATCTAAACGTTTAGATCTTAAAGTTTAGATACCCAGGCTGCCAAGAAACGTTTTTCCCAGGCATTGTTTCTCTCAGAACTATCGCTCGCTATAATTCGGACATCCCATAATACGCGCATTACCTGTGTCGCACCAAGATAGTCGAAGATATTGCAGCTGTCGTGGGAGGAAAGTTCGAAAACTCGCCGACGGCATCTAGCCTTATCTTATTGGAGTACTCACCGCTTTTTTTTAAAGTAGATTGTCGTTACGCGAAGTTATCAGCAGCCGCCTATTCATAGCTTCTCGTAGAGCAGACAACCAATAGCCGAACAGATAACTTATGCGCAGATCAGATAATCGATGGTTCCTTAGAGAAAGAAAGTATGTACCAAGAGAAGGGAAATGGCCTTCCGGGACGGCAGGCATTAGATAGTAGTATGAGACTGGAAAATTTGGAGACATATGAAGATGTCACGTGGTGCACGACAGGCGCAACCTAATAATGCTGGGAAAAGCCGTGGTCATGCAGTGTACATAAATAGGCCCATGATGGTGATAAAGATGATCCTCGTGCTAGTTTCCTGACTATGGGTTCTTTGGGAGTCTGAAAATATTATTGCTTTTTGAAGTTTCGATTTCCTTATATGCTTCAGAGTCGACAATAGTGCGTAGGCCTCAACCATTAGGATACTTTTCTCCGAGTGAAGTATACCGGATTCCGATAAGGACGGTTCTTACCTGAGCGAGTACGCCTTCGGTAATAAAGATGCATGAAAAAATTCTGGCAGAACCCATATCACGTTGAATGCCGACATTGATGACATTAGCATTCAAGCAATAGAGCGACACACCTACTTGCTGAAGAGATCTTTATTTAGAATCCGCCGTTAGCGTCCCAAGTATTCCACTGCTTCGGCTATATGGGGCACATTACATGCGGGATCGGCCCAATTTGCATTGACACGCACTCGCCAGGATTGGCCATGGCCGTGATGGCAGGATGACTGTATGACGAAGACGCAATTATGACGATGGAACACGAAGAACAAATGACGTCACCGCTAGGACGAAGGCAGTATGACGACAATGACATGGGCGACAATGGGATGGAGATAAGTAAATTATAACGCCGATATGACTACTACAGTGAGACGATCACGGCATAAGCACAATTGGATCACGGCGAATATACGACGATGACGGTATGACGAGAATCGGATGACGAAAGTGGAATGAGGATAGAACAACCCTGACAATCCCAACCACGAGCACATACACGTAGTGCCCCAAGCTAGTAGACAACTTGGGACACTGGGTTGACGTAATAGGCTCAATAGATGGACCCAAAGCGCTTAGGTAGACAAATTATGCTAAGCGCATTTTTCAAATGTTAAGAACCAGGAAGTCCACGGTGGAAAAGAAGAAGGTATTGATGTGTTGAGCATTCTAGATTATATCGCCTTTCACTAGGAGGTGGTTTAATGATTTTGTTATAATCTAAATTCTGTCATAAGGTGGAAATAGCTTTCAGGTTAATGTCTCCAGAATGTGAAATTTTGGCAGTGCACCTTAGCATCCCAGGCTACCGTTCATTTTCTATTATAGATGCCTATTTCCCTATGGGCGTACACAGTACATACCAATTGGATAGTGCGCTTGCCAGCTGCAAAAATTAAGTCGTCCTTACTGGTGACTTCAACTCGCATCACGTGTCATGGGGTTACAAAACAGATGCATGTGGGACACGTCTATGGGACTGGACCATAGATAAAATCTTTCATGCCTTAATGTCAGACGACCTACTTTTATCCGTGGGTAATCTCGCTCAGTGTTAGATTTGACGTTTTCTAGCACAAGCGTCGCCGTGACATCTTGGACTACGGTTGATTTCGGTACAAACAGTGATCATCTTCCGGTATACTTTGAAATTGCATGCCCTTTAACATCAGTTCATCGACACGGCAGAATATTTGTGAATTGCAAAAAATTTAAAGACTGCTTGAGCTCCACCATTGCATCATTAACTAATAGTAATAACGAAGAAATTGGCTTGAATATTTGTTCAGCGTTACAGATGTCCCGACAAAAGTCTGAATTTGTAATTCAGACCGCTAAGCGTTCCCCATCTAGTCCTTGGTGGAACAGTCAGTGCACACGAGTTTATCGAAGAAGGAAAGCTGCTTGGAAAAAACCATCTACATAATCAGAGCCCACAAAACTGGAAAGATTATCAATTTATTTCGGCAACCTTCAAACGTGCTATTAAACACGTAAAAGATGAGTACGATAAAAACAATTTCGATTATCTACCTAATTCCAAAAACAAACGTGCTTTATTTAATTACTTTCGGTTTAGAAACAGACTCCCAGTGAGCGTTAATGTAGACACAATCGTCTATACCTCACAGGAAATGCAGGAATCCTTAGAGCTATTGGCTAAAGGATTGGAGAGCCGGTTCGCAACGCGCCTTCAAGCTTCTGTTTTTACTCCTGCATTATCGGACTACAAAGAGATATCCTATTCGAAAGTAGCACAAGTTATGTTACGGTTGCCAACTACAGCGCCTGGCCCGGACGGAATAACAAATCCAATGTTAAAGATTTTCTTTCAAGAAGCTCCACGTGAGCCTCTGAACCTGGTAAACTACTCTGTTAGCAATGCATGGATTCCACAAGAATGGAAGATCGCCAAAATTATTCCGTTACTTAAAAAGCAAGGGGCAGGGTACACTATCGACAACATCAGACCAATTGCGTTGACGTCAAACATAGTGAAACGTATTGAAAGAGTGCTTCTCGGACACATAATAGAGTTTATTGTCGAAAATCAATTGTTGAGTCCTTGCCAAATTGGATTTCGATCTGGCTATTCAATATGGCACGCGCATGTAGACCTTTAGAGTCGAATTAACATCGCCAGACAGAAAAAGCGATACATGGCTTTAGTTACCTTAGATACATGTAAAGCCTATGACAGCATTGAACACACAATTTTATTTATTTATTTATTTATTTCAGATACTGTCAACCCCAGCGGGATTTTTACAGGTTGGGCATATATTATACACTCACAAATAGCGATAAAAACAGGTTTAAATGATTTCAACAATATTTGCAATCGACACAAAGCAGATTTACACATATGGTAGGAAATAAAACAAGGGTACATTTCATTTGGCAAAAGGGGGTGAAATTACATAGGCAAATACAATGCTCATACAGATTTCATTTTATACAATGACTTGAGTGGTGTTATTTCCGGCTAACGTAATCTAATTATTGCACAACAGCTCTTCTACAAGGGTTATAAATTTCGGCAACGATGTGTTAGTCGTTATGAAGGGGTCCAGGCTATTCCATTCTCTTATTGCAAGAGGAAAGAACGAATATCTAAAACAGTCAGTGCGAAATGCATATTCTTTAAGTGTTAATGAATGTTTATGGCGGGAAGGTCTGGTGTCAGCTAGGGATATATACAACGAAGTATTTATTCGTAATGCATTGTGTATCAATTGGAACAATAATTTTAGTCTTGCTAGCTTGGCGCGGTTTCGCAGAGTAGGAATACCGGCTTGTTTTAGCAGTTGGGTAGGTGAATCGCTATTCTTGTATTTGTTAAAGATGAATCTAATTGCCTTTCGCTGCACTCCTTCTAGTTTGTTAATAAGCTGTTGTGTATAAGGAAACCAAATTGTGTTACCATATTCGAGAACTGGGCGAATAAATGCGTTGTATGATAGCAGTTTAATTTCCGGTGGCGCAGCTCGAAGTCTTCTTCTGAGGAAGAACAGCCGTTTTAAAGCAGATGGTATGATACTGTTAATATGAGATTCCCATCTTAGGTCATGTGAAATGATCAAGCCAAGATATTTAAGCTCATGAACTCGGGTGAGCGGTATATTATTGATTGTGTATTCGAAGTCTGACCTATGTTTTTTGCGGGTTATAGATAAAAAGGCAGTTTTTTTAATGTTCAGCTCCATCTGCCACTTTTTACACCACTTCACTACATCGTGAAGGGCGCTGTTTAAATCAACGTGGTCATTCATAGAGTTAATTTCATTATAAAGAATGCAGTCGTCGGCAAAAAGCTTCATTTTAACGCGGATGTTAGAGGGTAAATCATTAATAAATATAAGGAATAAAGTGGGAGCAAGGACACACCCTTGAGGCACCCCCGATGTAACTGGTACAATGGAAGAAATTTCATTGTTAACAACAACATACTGAAACCGGTTGGTTAGGTAATCTTCAATCCAATTGACAATAGAACCATCGCCTAAAGTTGTTTTCAGTTTGCTGATTAGTTTTCGATGGGTTACTCTATCAAACGCCTTTGAAAAATCTAATGCTATTAAGTCAACTTGATTTTGATTATCAATGCTTTGGGATAAGTCATGCATTACTTCAAGTAATTGGGTTATTGTTGAAAGTCCCCGCCGGAAGCCATGCTGGATAGGCGATAATATTTCTGCTTGCTCTAGATAGTTCGTGATATGCTCAAATCAAATCAGTTACAGAGCCATTGTTTTCCAGGCTATATTTTAGCATGGGTGCATGCATTTTTAAAAGACAGGGAATTCTATTGTTTTCGAAGCGGCTATTCTTCTAGAAAACATAAGCAAACAAGAGGTGTGCCTCAGGGATCGGTACTCTCACCAGTATTATTTAATATTTTACTGAGCAGACTGCCCGTTCACCCAGGAGTCAGTACCTACGTTTATGCTGATGACATTGCCTTTTTTGGTATGGCTAGTGACATATACTCTCTTTACGAAATTTTGCAGTCGTATCTAAGCGAACTGGAACACTGGCTGGATAGCTTACACTTAAACCTGAATGCTAATAAGTGTGCTATACTTGTTTTTCCAGTTAAAGACTCAGTATACATATCGCTGAACTACCATCTCGAAGATATCCCACAAGTAGACTCACTAAAGTACCTTGGAGTTATTTACAACGGAAATTTTAACTGGCGGCCACATATTGAATATATTGCGACAAAAGGAGCTCGTACAATGGGCATTTTGCGCAAGTTAAGCAATCGAAGAACAGGTATGCGCAGAAAATCCCTCTTGATGGTATATAAAATGTACGTTCGTCCGGTGTTAGAATTTGGATGTGTTTTATTCTCAGGTGTTCAATCATACAAGCTTCGGCCGCTAGTTTTGTTAGAATGAGAGGCATTACGTCTGTGCTTAGGCCTTCCAAAATACGTTGCAAATGCCGTATTATACATGCAAGCAAGAATCCCACCCATATTGTGCCGATTTCAGCTTCTGACCGTTCAGACCTTCTTAAGGCTATATGAATCACCATTGAACCGTCCTCAAATTATTTTGATCTCCGATCCAGAATTATTTTTTTCTGTTCATTGGCCCAGGTTTCATAGACCACAGATTATATTTGTGCAAACATTACTTGAACCACTAAATGTGCAAATTCGTGATGTGCTTCCTAATAATACGCATTCAAATCACCTAGAGATCAGGTTCGACAACATTTTCCCGAACCACGCGAAACTACTCCCTTACGGCATCTTAAACGCCATGTTGCAAGACCACCTAAGCACCCTAGAAACAAGCATTATCATTGCAACAGATGCCTCACAGTGTGAGGAAAAAGCTGGCATTGGAATATTTTGTCCTGCTCTCGACTGGTCTTTTTCTTTAAGATTGCCTGATTGTGTGCCTATTTTTCTGGCCGAGTTGTTCGCAGTAATCCTAGCTTTATGTAAATTAGACCAAATGATTACAACGGCTGCTATTCTTACTGACTCCCTTTCTGTATGCTCTTGCCTTACCGCTACTAATGAGTCACCCATGCTAAAGCTCTTCCACTTACTAGTTCCTGCCCATGTGCAATGTATTCATTTGATTTGGGTGCCTACTCATAAAGGTTTGTTTTTTAATGAAACTGCTGATTCACTGGCAAATGCATCACTATCCGGCCCTGTTCTTCCTATTCTACCAGTGACAGCACAGATCACGGCGGCAAGATTTCGGATGAGATCAATTAGATTAGCCTTATCAAACCCACATTTGACAGCTTCTCCAGAGTATAAACACCTGGCATTTCCCTGGCATAGCGAATCTTGTTACACAATGATGCTTGAGGTCTGCCTCAACAAACTAAGCTGCCGCATTCCCTCCCTAAATTTCTATTTACACTGGTCGGGTTTGGTTCCCTCTCCCCTCTGTTGTTTTTGTGAGGAGGAGGAGACGATACAGCACTTTCTTCTATCTTGTCGCCGCTTTGCTGCGTTAAGAAAAAGATTGTTGGCGATACCTTTTCGAAGAATTGGCCTGGACTTGACAGAAGCTGCAATTCTTTCGTTCGGGGCGTCCAATTTGGGATTCAGCCACAGGGATGCATGCTTCGCTGCCCAAACATTCCTTACAGAATCTAAACAAATGCCCTGCTAAGTTCAAATTTTTTGTATTACTGTTAAATTAATCATTAATCATTCAACAGCACCTTCCTGATTTTATTTTAGCCGGTAATTCAACCCTATTCAATGCTATTCCCATAGATATTAGGAAATTTATGCTCTATATAATTTTGGAATAATCCACCCATTTCTTGGCAAATCCCCCATCGTGGGTAGGAGCCACACGTGCCACAGGCTACAACAACAACAACTACCAGTGTAGTCAAGCAGGGCGATAGGCAAGAAGTGAAGATGTCGGCAACACAAGCAGCCGAGTATAGAAAAATAATTTAAGTGAACAAACGGAGATTCCAGCGTGCACTAAGAGAGGGCCGTTGAGCTACAGAGAAACGAAGGAGTCGGAAAAAGAAAATTGAAGAGGTCGGCTATCAAAAAGTGCTTAAAATGCATTCCATTTGCCTACTTTTTTTCGAACATTTCCGTCCAAACCATTTCTTTCTTGCTTGCTTCTAACGCTAACATTACAGAAGACTTCGCTTAACACTGATTCCCGCATAAACGTTGAATCCGTGCACTTGATAACGATTCTAAATCAATGGGCATCTCAGGATGCCCACTACAGGTTGTAATTAAAGGTGTCTTCTGCAGTGCGGTGCATCGCTACATTGCTTTAGTGCTAATCGAGTTAACGCCGACAACCATCGCGACGAATGTGCCTGAATTTTTGTAACGTGGACAGTTACGACAAGAACCATTATTTACATATAAAAAGGGGGTTTATATCATTCTGGCTGAACTTAAGAGCAAGAAATGGTGCTGGGAAGGCAGCGTAATGCATAGAACATATGGCCCACAGCCTAATAACAGAGTGAATACAAAGGTACGCGAGAGCAAGAAAGGATAAAAACACGAATATCATTGGAGAAGAAAACGAGAACTGCGGGTTCAGGGTGAGCTCAATTTACACTGAAGAAATGCAATAAATGATCTCAAGAAAATTCTTCCTCCTGCGGTAAATATGAGGCTCACGACGACGATGCAGCTGTCTTCGTCTGTGTATCCCGGTTTATCTACTAATACCGGTACCGCTTTCAAAGGCAACAAAAGGTTATTTTTTATTTCTGTATATAACACTAAAGTCTTCAACGGGGCTGCGCAACTTCAGCTTGCTGATTTAACCACAACTGCAGCTATTCGACCTCCTTGCTCATCTTTGTATACTCGAGTTTCATGTTGTCTGGTTTACGTGGTGTTAGTTCTTTTATATTTGTTCTAAAAGGCCTGATTCGTGTACATAATTTCCTCTTGATCGAGCTTTGCCCAGGGTACTTTAACTTTTTTCGACAGGTGCGTCAAAGAATCAAAGCCTTCTCTCTCCACGCGAATGAACAACTTCAACGTGGGTCACGGGTCTTATGCTAGCGTGCTTAACGCGGGTACCCAAACGTGCGATTTTAAGCGCGTACCTGGAAGCCCTCTGCTCTCCACTTGACCAGTGCTGCCCATGGAAGCTTCGCCACTGGCGGTCGTCGGTACTGCGTGCCCTGTTGTGGCTACCAAAACCAAGAGTGCAGCGGTTAGAAGCATGGCGGAATAATGAGGTGAGGTACGCCGCTGCAGTCACTTCTGGGCGACCGACCCATATTCGAATCTATTTTAGGTGGCATTTCCTGTTCCATCTTCGCTTGACTCAATATTTATGAATACGTGCTTCAGGTCGTTTTTCAAAGCCCTAGCCATTGTGTAAGGTATTCTTTGTTTAATTCGACAGATAGCTTTGCCGTGAGATTAAAAAAAAAAAAAACGCGCTGAATTGTTTCTAGAGGACAGTATTGGTTTAGACCGAATCCTTGACAGGTCAAAAATAGCATACGTTTTGACAGGCGTTTTGGATTCGTCCTACCATTGCAAAATGAGGGTCTTGCGTCGGATTCACATTACATGTAGACTACAGCGTTCTGTCAGCTTGAAAGTTTTCCCTCAGTTGCTTGTTTCGCTTCGTCTAGATGTAAAAGCAGACTTTTTAACTGCGAGGAATATAAAGGAATGATGCTACTTTTGCTTAAAATTCGGGAGACATCAGATGTTTTATTGCATGACTGGGTGTTATTATCATGGCTTCTTGTAGGACGAGTATTTCACCATAATATCATTTGGCCGTAGAAGTTCGACGTTCTTCTGGCGCACTGAGGCTCAAGCCTCGATTAGGAAATATCTTTATATGAATATAAACATGAACGGACGTGACGCAGGCGGCGTTAGCTTGGCAGATAAGGCATGCGATTGCTCCACCCCGTCTGAAATCTCTTTCGTGTAAAATGTTTCACCATAAGATGATAAATGCAATCTCTGGAAGATGTGTGGGTAGGATGTGCGAAACATTCTTGTACACCACCTGCGGTCCTTTCGGAAAAACTGGCTGTTCTGCCCTTTCGTGAGGAAACTCTCTTCTCATGATGTCCAGCAGCCTCTCTTCTCAGAGCATAAGCACTTACAGCATGATGTGAAGTGCTCCATATCGTCCACTTTTCCTATATCGTCCAAAAAACATGAGATTGACAGGTAGCACAGCTGATCCCCTAACGTCAACGCAGTAGTTCAGCCACATCACGCTATTTCCCTCTATGGGCAATTTGATATGACTTGCTGCACGCAATACTGGGACCAACTTACGCAGTGGTAGACTAATGCACAGCGAACGTTTGAAGTTCTGATTATATTATAGCCAATCTGTACACAGAACCCCAATGCCATTTTTGACTACATTTCTTGCGTGCGTCCCCTCGAAATAAACTGAGAATTCATCGATTATGTATAGTCTTCTAAAAGGAGGCCAGTGCGAGGGAATACAGGGCTTACAGCTTCGGATTACACCCTTCATGTATATATATCAGCCGTGTATTTTTTGAACGACGTCATTGGAGTAGGAAGCGCCCATTTAAAGGCATTCTCTCCATATTTCGTCTTTATTCACAACGTTACTATAATTTCAACATTCTTCCGAAATGTTTAGGAATATTTTGCACGTATTCTTCATTTTCTCCAGGTTTTCTTTTTTGTGAATAAAATTACTGGAAATACAACTGGTATTCAAAGATTATTAGCCTGTCTCGAAGCCTATGCTAGTTGCGAGACGCTAATGGTAGGGGAAGGCTTAGTCTATGAAGATACAGAAATCTAGCTTTCGTTCTTTCCGCCGTGCTTCTTAGTTCTCGTGCTCCGCATCCGAAAACGTACTGCATCCGGTTAGTAATATTTCTTTCCGCTAGCAGTATTGGGACAGACACTGTATTCCAGCGTGCACTATAATTTAGGTGCCCACTGTGTAGATAACGCTTGAAAAATCATATTTTTGCGAACACCTATCAGACGTTTTATTCGTCGCGACAGGCTCGTTACTTGGGCGGACACCCACATGCCATGTGACGAGAACAGAAACAGGCGTAAAATGCAAGTTCGTTTGTATAAGTTATAAACCCGGGAAACTAACTTGTCATTTTGCTTTTCCACAGAACCATCTATCACTTCCACTTCGTAGATAAAGATATTCAGACATTGTCGGCTAACAAAGGTTTTGAACCTATTGGTTTCAATATCTTGTCGTAGAAATGTCGACTGCTTGATAACTGTGTGGACAGAGTAAGCATCATAATGACATGTTATTCAAACTATTTTAAGCGAAGCATGGTCATGATAGCCATGGTTCTGGAACTTACAAAAGAACTTGGAACTATCAGCAACTGACACCTGCTAGACAACCATGTGCAGGAATAAGCCTTACGGACCGATACTGAAATGACCATGTCAGGAATTGGGTCAGCTTTATTGCCATGATCTAAACGTATTTTCAGCAGAGATGGTAGCCCTTAAAATCAGAAGATATCTTTATTGCTCTTCAAAGCAACTGTCCCGCTGTGCATGATACTAAGAAAAAACACGAGCTGTTTAAGGACCCCCATAGTTTGTGACGGCACTCAGCCTGCCCCTAGTATACCGCAGGCACGTGTCATGGTAGCGCTTTCTTCAAGACTTCCGGCACTCAGTTGCTGTTACGCATGTATCGTTGTGATGCCTGTAGAAGCCGCTCCGACAAAAGCAGCCGGTCACGCAGTCTTTATTGCAATTGGGCTTCTTTGGTTGCGTTCCAAGCAGCTGACGGCAGCTCTCTTCGCCACAGTTGCTGCTCTCGCACTTCTTGTGTATTTCTCTTCCTTCGCATACTGAATGTAAGAGACAAAAAGAAGGCGAACGTTTAAGCAACACGGAGTACTATAAAATTCTGAAAGCCCATAATCTCAGTGAGCTGCGACGTGTCAATCGCTGCTACGAGTTTCTCTGCAACCGGTAGGAACAATAAAATTATTCCGGAAGCTCAGCTGACGCTATATAAGTAGGGTCGGTCGCTTTCTAAATTTGTACATATATATATATATATATATCTATATATATATATATATATATATATATACATATATACAATTTTTGAAATTCGGGAGGCGAGTAAATATACGACGTTAACTTTAAGGGGGAAAACGGGTGAAATCTGGTGCTTCTTGCCGCGTAGCTCAAAGTTCGGGATTTTTCTTATACCTTTTACAAACGGTTAACACTACCAATGGTCGTCATCTTGAACACAAATATAATGAAACAACGGAAATCGCTCACAGAAGAAGCATGTAATGGCAAGTAGAGCGAATCACAAATCATGTAGTGAACTCACCTCTCTAAATCACTCTTGTCAAGCATTATTGGCTCTCATTAAACGAACCACAATAGCAAAAACAACAAACCGAGACTTGTTTGCCACCCGCCGTGGTTGCTCAGTGGCTATGGTGTTGGGCTGCTGAGCACGAGGTCGCGGGATCGAATCCCGGCCATAACGGCCGCATTTCGATGGAGGCGAAATGCGAAAACACCCGTGTATTTAGATTTAGGTGCACGTTAAAGAACCCCAGGTGGTCGAAATTTCCGGAGTCCTCCACTATGGCGTGCCTCATAATCAGAAAGTGGTTTTGGCACGTAAAACCCCATATTAAATTTTTTTTTTGCCGGTCTCTTTCCTCTCTGCATTTCTATACCTAAAGAAAATAGTACAAGAATGTGTGATGATGGGCATGCTTCGTAGGAGATGTGACAGTTTTCTTTATCACAGAAACCCCTCTTGACATGCGTACTCATATGCATTCAGGGCATTTCTGTGTCCATCCTAGGAGGGACCTGTCAGGCTTTTCGTCATCTTCTGTTATCTTCGTGTTTTACTGGTTCCCAACATATGCTCTATCAACAAAATTAATGGAATAGCAGCTAGAAGAAACATCCACCCTTTGAACGTAACTCAGTTCGGTAAAGAGCCTCCCAACGTCATAGCTGCAGTTTGCAATGCGAAACAACGTCTGCGTTGGGTTAATTCGCCTCCTAACACATTGCCACTATATACATGTATGCTATGCGCAAAAAATTTCGCGAAATGTGCCAGTATGTGATTTATATAAACGCGGCTACTAAAAACGCAGCAAGCTTTCATTCACTCAATGCAGGCAGGCAATTGATATGTTAAATTTTTTTTTAATTTCAATTTCCACATCCGAGAACTGTTTAGTCCTGCGTTCGATCTGCATTAGGAAACGCTTATGTACGCAAACAAGCGCTGACGTTTCAGTAACTTAGGATTTCGGTAAATGCAATCGAACGGTCATATATGAACACATGAGATCTCAATAGTAATAGTGTCTACTGTGTCATTTATTTACAAGGGCGAGATTGTGAAGCCAGAGGAGGAGTTCGACTCTCTAATAACAGCGAAGCAAACAAGCTGGTATAAATTCAGTGAGATTTGCCTGGCGAGCACTGAAAAAAAAATTCAGACAAGGACAGTCCAGAAGGCACTCGCGGTCCAGACCTATTAAGTGTCCGATTCTTTTATTAGCGGGGACGGGAGTTAACAAACACAGAAAGCCAAGCACTCACTAGTAATAGACACTCTTGTTTTCGTCCCCGTTTATAGTCTAAGCTAAATGCAGTATAAACACGTCGACCACCTGTCCGCAGTGCTAGCTTTATTTGCATAGTTTATGTTCTCTTGTATATGAGACTGGTAATTTTACTACATTAGTATAACCTTTTTAAAGGTATCTTTGTGAAGTAAAATGCGGAGGTGGGGGACCGTACCAATAACGTGCTGTCATTAAAATCCACTTTGTCAAAACGTTTGTCTACATACATCTGTTGTTCGCGGAAATTCCGTTAGCGAAGGTAAGACTTATACCAAGTCTGTTATATTACCTCTTTTGAGCGTCAACTGCATCTGTTGCGAACACACAGATAATCCTGTGTCTGCCCTCAGCGCCTGAAGTCGCGAAATTTCTTTCTATTTACACACGTGCGTGTGCAGTTAACCATTCAACATGTCTGATAACTGTCAAGAATTTCCAAATTTCGAATAGTTTAGGCTCTAGCGTTATAGATTTCGGGGAAATATTCTAAATAACACGCAACGTATAGCAATGATGCGACAGGCGAGCTATGGTGTGCGCTTACGTAGGAGAACTCTCTCTTCCACGATCACTGCGTCGCGCGAGGAAATTTGAACGTTGGCGTTTCTTGGCCAGGCATGGCACCTTGGCACCACCAGGAGAAGCAGGATGGCTGCGGCTGAAAGCATGGCGAGGCTCATCTTTTCATGCACGAAATTGAAGCCTTGTTAGACAATGGTGCTGTTATTTCGAGAGGTGCGTATATACGAATAGGTCGTGCTGCTGCCCTTCGGTTCAGTCATAAGGGGCGCCTGCCGGTTAGAGGAACTATTCCGGGGATGCCAGCTTTCATTGACAGTTTATTTTTTGCGGACAACACCTACCAAATGAATATGTTCGAATGGTGATTTCATCTCCCCTTGCCTTGCGATATTGTCTCACCACGGAGGACAAAGGAGCGCAAACGTTGTACCAAAAGCATTCCCCCTTGCACTCATTTCTACCGAGAGCTGTTCATTTTGTCAGGTGAGGCATGGACGCCACAAAAAGCTTTTTTTGTTCGCCAGGGACACAGGTGTTTTACGACGTCGAGCATCAAAGCGACGTGTTCGTAATAGTAAATGCGAAAAGCGCGAGGAGTTCTCGTCCAGTACTGCAATAACCACAATGCTTAGCATATATAATTTGAAATGCCTGTTCTGACTAACCAGGTTACTTGCTATAATTTCTTCCTTCGCTATAATTCCCCCACATGAACTTACCTCTTCATAGCTCAGATTGAAAAGGCTGATTACCAGTAATAAACTCTTCTTGTTTTTACGCGCTATTAGAAATAACTGAGTATGTCACTTTTAGAGATGAAGTATATTCAAGCCATCAATAATTTCGCGACAGACAGAGAGACAGAAGGACGGACGGACGGGACAGACAGACAGACAGACAGACAGACAGACAGACAGACAGACAGACAGACAGACAGACAGACAGACAGACAGACAGACAGACAGACAGACAGACAGACAGACAGACAGACAGACAGACAGACAGACCGACCGACCGACCGACCGACCGACCGACCGACCGACCGACCAACCGACCGACCGACCGACCGACCCACTGACCGACCGACTGACCGACCGACCGACCAAGCTGTTTCAATATTTATCTAATTTGTCTCTGACCTGACGACTATCCTTTTATGTTGCGCACAGTTGTCATTGATATATTTATCTTGCAGCTCATGGCACGAACAGCGAGTACAGATCCATGATGGCGGGGCAAAAAATATTTTTAACTCCGGTCTTGGAGGCGTGTGGTCACGAAACCGAATGCCAGCATGTGACAAATATTTATTTATTTATTTCAATGTACCTCACAAGCCCCAAGGGGAGCATGAGTAAAGGGGGGCGTCGTTGAACAAATGACAAGAGAAAACCGATATATGAGCGCTCAAAAATTTCAGAGCTAAATATTTTTATAATGATCACGTGCTTGCAAAACAGTGTTACAAATAAAAACGCTAAATCAATACAAAGAGTTGTCGGGAAAGGAATGAAAATTACAGTTCATGGTAACATAAAAAGTGATGTATCACTTGCGCAAACTAACGTACATAGCGCTGGCCCTTGAAAGAAACAAAATTGAACCAACAACAACAACAAAAGAACGAAGAAGACGTGGCACATATGTGACAGGTATCATATGACATGACATATGTACAGATGAATATATTTGCTCTGATGAAAACTGCGGGTTCAGTAGTGGTCTGAGTTTATCATTACTCATTTGCCCGACACTGGTGTTAGGAAGCGAATTCCATAAACGAATCGCTCGTGGTAGAGCCGAGAAGTTAAATGCGTTAGTGTTGCTATAAATGCGACTGGGGCTTAAATCATCATAAAGTCGTCGTGATGTGCAAGACGCGCGTTGTAGTGGCAATTTGGATGGCTTTATTTGGTGAACATATGTATGGAGCAAGGAGAAGAGTGCTATGTCACGTCGGCTACTCAGTGATTGAAGGGAAAGGTCGAGTTTTATTTGAGTAATGCTTGACTCGTAGCTGTAATTTCGGGAAATCAATCGACCAGTTAGGTTTTGGATGGCTTCTAGAATGCGGATAAAGTATTCATGGTACCGAGACCATATAGGCGCCGTGAACTCAAGCTAGGGGCGTACAAATGACAGGAATGCTAATTTGCGGATGTTAGACGGGCAGGTATGCAAGTTGCGACGATTATACCCAAGAGATTTGGAAGCGTTTGAGCATATGGTTGTGATGTGAAAAGCCCAGGAAAGGTTCGGTGTAACATTTACGTCTAGATATTTATATACTGATGCCTGAGATAGTAGATTTGCATTTATATAATAGGTAAACCTATGAATTGATGTTTTTCGCGTGAATGTCGTTAGTTTGCCTTTAGATGAGTCAAGTTTCATTTGCCAGTCTTCACACCATTTGGTAGCGAGATGAAGGTCCTCTTGAAGAATGCGATGATCATCAAGGCTGCGAATTGGTCGATATAATAGACAATCATCGGCAAAAACACGCATGCAAAATGAGATGTTATTGGTCAGATCATTCAGGCTGCCCTTCGGATCAGCAGGCTGCCCTGCGGGGTACAAGAACTGACATATGAGAAGGGTGACGTAATATTATTAACGACTGTAGATTGCTGATGATTTGTTAGAAAGTTACGAATCCAGGAGAGCGTTAAGCAGTCTAATTAGAGAACGGATAACTTGGAAATTAAACGCCAATCAGCTACATGGTCGAAGGCTTTGGAGAAGTCGAGAAAAATGCAATCTGCCTGAAGACTACGGTCCATGTTAAAATTCAGGTCTGTAGTGAATTCTAGTAACTGCGTCTCACATGTCAAGCCTCTCCTAAACCCATGTTGGTTAATAAAGAAAAGATATTTGATTCCAGACCATATATGTGAGATGCTATATTCAAGCATGTTGCAGCAAATACTTGTCAATGATATTACGACAGTATTCTGGGGAATTCTTGCTGCCACTTTTTTAAATTATGGGGTTTTACGTGCCAAAACCACTTTCTGATTATGAGGCACGCCGTAGTGGGGGACTCCGGAAATTTCGACCACCTGGGGTTCTTTAACGTGCACCTAAATCTAAGCACACGGGTGTTTTCGCATTTCGCCCCCATCGAAATGCGGCCGCCGTGGCCGGGATTCGATCCCGCGACCTCGTGCTCAGCAGCCCAATTGCTGCCACTTTTGTGTACTGATATCACTTTTGCAATTTTCCAGTATAAGGGAAGCTGGCCTGATAACTGGCTGAAAATGAGACATAAATATTTGCTAGGTAGTGTGACTGTATTCTTTAAGATTTTTGAGTTAATATTATCGACACCCGAAGAAGTAGTCAGCTTGAGGTTATTTATGCGGCCTGTGATTGCATCCTCTGTTACATAGATGAATTGCATGTACTGGTAATCTGGATCAGTGACTTGCGGCAGATTTGAACGGTCTTCTATTATGAATATGGACAATAAAATGCATTAAATACGACTGGGCATTCCTTGTCACTGATTAGAGCTTGATTGCCATCACTTATTGAAATGTGATGCGAGCCACTATTAGGGGAAATTGGCTGCCAGAATGTTTTGGGGGTTGTTTTTAAGTAGTAAAGGTAGATCTTGAGAGTAGTATTTTTCTTTAGCCTCGCTTAAAGACGAGCAGTAGTCTTTCAAAAATCAGCTGTATTTATCCCATACCATGGGTGAGCTTGTACGCTTTGCAGTTGGGTATAGCCTTTTTTCTTGTTAGCCTTCGAAGGTACCTGGTGAACCAAGGGTTCACCAGGTGCCTTCGGCACCAGAATGACAGTATATCGCCTGTTATTCTGATTAGGGGGATATACGTTTCCTCTAAAGCACAAATCTTTTCTTTAAACAGAAGCCAGGTTTCGTCGACTGACCGAGTAGAAAACGAAGCTAAAAAGGTGCCAGAATGAAATGTCTCAAGTTTATTGCTAATATTGTCATAGTCGCCTCTGTAGTAATCACGGATGGTTTTATTTGAGACGCCTGTAAACTTGAAGAGGATCTTAAGGGTAAGTTGTAGCAGCTTGTAATCGCTGAAACCGTCTAAGCCAACGACTTCACCAACTGTTTCAGGGGCGTTAGTGAAAACTAAATCTAAAATGTTAGTGCCACGGGTGGGCTGAGTAATCATTTGGAATAAATTGAAATCTAACATTAAAGAAATGAACTCCATTTATGTATGGCAAAAGGATTATAGGTTATTCCAGTCGATCAAAGGCAAATTGAAGTTACCAATAAGATAGACGATATCAGCTCGACAGAGATCAAGAGCTTTAGAAATACTATTTCCTATCAGTAGCGTCCTATCAGTAGCGTGTTCCAGTGAGTTTCACATTCAGCTCATACCGTCTCATTACTATAATCTACATGAATATCTTCTGAGGTAACTGTTCTTTTGATACCACGGAGTACGCCACCATCTTTCTTTTCAGTGCGATCACACCTTATCATGTTATTTGTGCTATCATGTAGAAATATTTCATTATCTGCTATTTCATGGTGTAGCCATGTTTAAGTAAGAACAAGAATATCTGATTTGCGGTCATCAAGAAATGAGGCAACATCGTCGCGTTTAGGCAACAGACTTCGGATATTTGTGAAAGATATCGATAATGATGGTGCGATGATAGGCGGCTTTGAGTTTATGTGGTTCACATCATGTAGTGTGGTTTGTTGCTATTTCCCACAAGGAACAACAATTTTGCGAGCGCTATCAAAAATATAAATACCGTCCCCAATACGTAGTCGATCGGTTGATAACGTAAAAGTCTTAGCTTCTGTTTTGGCAAAAGCAGTTAGCTGCTTTCTTGCGTGCCCGGTAGCTGGCGAAAAATCTTCGCGAATTGAAAAGCCGCACCATTTTAGTTTGGGTGCAGAAGACAAGGTACGGCCTTTGTCTTTGAAAAGTGTCATTTTCGCAATAATAGGCCTCACCCTGCCTTCCGTAAACTTCCCTAATCAGTGCACCCTCTCAAACTGCGCAGTCGTGAATTCGGTGCCCAAGCTTTCGCAGCAAAATTGTGTCACTCTTTTTTCTGAAGCAGCCGAGTTTTCTTTATCCTCATCTGCTATTGCAAAGAAGAGCAGGTTGGATCGCCGCATATGGTTCACGGCATTTTCACATCTAGAAGATATTTTATACAGCTGATTGGAAACGTCACGCAATGTTTCCAAACATGTTCCAGAATCCCCAGCAGGTTGAGATGGCATAGATGCTTCCAGCGCTACTAGTTTTGTATTTATCAGTTTAATTTCGTTCGCTCGTTCCAAGTCAGTGCACAAAGCCTTCTCATTTTCTGCATGTTGGCGTACACTTT
Organism: Dermacentor andersoni; assembly: GCF_023375885.2. Classification (NCBI taxonomy): domain Eukaryota; kingdom Metazoa; phylum Arthropoda; class Arachnida; order Ixodida; family Ixodidae; genus Dermacentor; species Dermacentor andersoni. The sequence goes on from NC_092820.1 coordinate 60,828,966, forward strand.
CCAAAACAGCTGCCTGTCCCTTTTGGAGGTTTTTACAATGGGCTTGCATAGCAGCTACGGCATCTTCAAGCTTATTTATTCGTTCCAAGGCAACAGTGAAGGCGTTGGCCTCAACCTTCGACATTAGACCGGGATTCTGCTCAACATCACCCGCGAGGACAAGTAACAGCTCAAACAAAGTATATTTTTTATAACAAAGTAATCGACCGCTTAAACGCGTGAGTCCAGTTTGTCTATATGTGATATACACAGAGTGGACTGTCTGTATCACATATACAGACAGTATATGTGATATAGACGTCTATATCACTCATATCATATAGACAGAAATATACGTGACAAAATCTGTAAATGAAGTTGGATGCGCGTTGATGTCATTCGTAACTGCTCTGCAACAGAGAACTGGAGGTTAAAAAGCGAAAATCGTGCATTATGCCTCGTGGCTCCGTTTGGTTTTTTTTTTTTTTATTCTGATTTCTTTGCAGCAACAGGACATTGGCTTCAACGCTTGCGTTCTTTGCAATGATCGACGAACACCTGTTTCTGTGGCACTGTAAATTGTTGAATGCCACAGTTATTTGTTCTTCTTTCGCTTTTGCGAAAAGCAAACGGGGCGGCAGAGTGTTAGTGGGCGATTTGTCGCGGCATACGGCGCCAACGTCAATAAAAAAAAAAAAAAACACACACACACACACGCAAAGTTTTCAAGAGTGCGTATAAACTTACTCTGGCGTCATGTGAAGCACCTAATTCAGCAGAAGTGAGCCAGTCAAGATTTTATTGTTCGTTATGGTTTAGGTTTTTTCTTTTGTTAGTCTAAGCTGCCGCCCTCCAATTCCAACGAACGCTTTAATACGCATGTAGCTGCAACCAGCGACCAGTACTCTTCAGCAAACGCATCACCGCGGTGTTGCTGGTCCTGCAGAACGGTAATCGTATTTGGGGTCGCGTAAAAGTTAGCGCAAGCGCACCCTCAAAGTCACGTCAAAGCGTTCCCAATGGCACCTGTCGGAGCCGCTGTGTACGGCGCCTGTGAACGGGACGGCAAAGACTACTGGCACTCTCAGTGGAAAGAAGGCGGCGCAACGTGGCAACAGCAAAGCGTGACAAAGTGAGCTTCGGCAGACAAGGCTGTCAATGGTCAACTTGCTGCGCTCGCTTCAAGTATCTTGTCCAGCTGGTTTCCTCGTCTCTTGGATGAGTAAACTGGTCTATAGCTCTCCCTTTGCGGTACCGCAAGGAGCCTTCGTGTTGGAAAATAGCCTTCAGGAAATTTCAGTTTACGATATCTGCGGGCAATCGACAAAACCTTGCCTTTCCTTAATACCTCGATGGTCACTGGAGACAGTAAAATCTGCCCATATTTATTTGAGTAATTGCCGAGAGGAGTTTGCTTCTCTGGCTGGCTTTTCTTTAAATCGTCAGCGTTGCGAATTCTTTGTATTGCAAACAATGATAAGTGTCGTTTACTGCTAGGTTTCGTCATCCCGATATATCATAAAGCTTCTTGGCTTCACGTTGTCTTTGCTGCAGGCTCCTCAAAGACAACAAGGATGTCGTACTCGCCGGAAAGACACAGGCGCAAGTTTTCCTCCCGCTCTGTGGAAAAGCGCACGAGCTCAAGTGGTGAGTTTAATTCAACGGTTTTGAAGGGAGACAATAAAAAGTGTAAACGATAAAAGGCATGCCAGTGTAACGCTTGCATCTATATGGCTTCGTGAAAGTCCTGGCTCCTTGTGAATAAGAAATCAACAGACAATATGTGCACGTTTTTTTCCCTTGATTTGAAGCTGTGGCGCCTGAAGATAACGCATTCTTAAAAACAATCAGTTTCACACTGCTCTGAACTGTCTTAGTTGAAAACAGAAATAAATAATGCAGACCCAGCACACTTGGTCGCACCTATGTGAAACGAAGCTTCAGCCAAGCAGGGAATTAAATGATCTTCAACTAACGGCAATGCAGGCAAATGTGTTTAGTTTCCTCCCTATATACCGTGTAATTGTTGTTTAATTTTCCTGTTTGTCGTCTACCAAAGTCACAACACTGTTCTCATGCAGCGTATATGTTTACGCACTACACAGATCACGAGCTATACCGGAAGGCTAACACCCAAATCAGGATGAGGCACAATGTCAGATACATAGGCAGCAATGTCCCACGGACATAAGCGATGTATCATGCCTGTCGAGTACAGAACGGCGATGATTGTGCGTGCACAGGAAACTACGACGTGCACCAAGCAACATTTGGGGATTCTGTACGTCTTGTGTCACAGTGAGACGAAGCCATTCTGCGGAATTGACCAAGAGTGGGCGTACGGCCAATGGCGCATACTGAATGGCTAAATCGAATAAAATCAAGGAAATCAAGCAATCATTTAGCGATGTCACGAAGCCTTGGGTTATGCAATGTCAGGACTGGGAAGTATCGAAGATACATGTAACTTAGGTACTATCTTAACATACTCTTTGGGCACCTTTGTAACATGATGCATTCAGGGAGACGCGTATCAGTATCTCCCTTTTCGATGCATTATACAGCAGTCATGAGTTTAGGCGCTTCGGGAGAGTTTTGTGGGAGAAGAGGAAGAAGGGCGAACTGTCCCTCGACGCACGGTGAAGTAGAAATGAAAAGAGAGATGCTGCGCTAGACCACTCGCGGAATTAGAAAGACAATCCAGAGAGGTAAAAGGTCAGTGGGTGGCGTGGCCTTGGAATAGCGTGAACGTCTGTCCAGCCGCGCTCTTGAGACAGCAGCGGCTGGCTCACAATGCAGGGTCCAGCGAAGGGACTCACCGGCAACGCACCGTACCACCGTCTCCGTTGAGTGCTGCGATGGTGCAGCGCAGTACCAGGGTAGGTTTCCGCTGCAGTTGCGGCCCCGTCCTGTGCTGCGGCGGCTACCCATTCGTCAGGCCCGTCCTCGAGTGCGTGCGAATAGCCCGCGTACGCACGCGAAGTGCCTCGAGCGGCAAGTCGCGCGTCAATTTCGCGCGTCTTCGCGGGCTTCTTTCACGCTCGGAAAAAACATGTTTATGTAGCGGGTACTGAGAAATAGAAAGCTCTATCGGGAGTTTTCCATGTTGCTCTACAATTTTCTCATTGCCACGTTTCATCTAAGTATAATATTAGAGAAGTAGATTAATTAAGTCTAATGATGTAATTAGGTGGAATGTAAAAAATAATATGAGTATCTCCAAGCGACGGCAAACAACATTAGCTTGCTTCTGAACAGCTACGTAGCATTAGCATATTTTTAAAGCTTGGTGCGTGATACTTGGGACACCCCGTATATATCCAGGCACACCCCAGGGTGATATCGAGTAGGTCATGGCCATGCACTTTGCATGGCTCAACCATGATGACACTACCACTGACATCATCGTTGGAGACTTCTATGTGGACATTTCAATATCAGATCAGAAATGGTTCACTCAATTCGTGCTATAAGAGCTTGGTTTCGAGTGCGACACCAATCCGAGTCACTCAACTCGTGGCGTCGTGGCTCTGCCATTCGCTGCGGTGATCGGCATGATGCCTCATTATAACATGAATTGAAAACACCTATAAAGATGCGCTCAAATTTCGCATTAAGGAGTATCGTAACCGTCGGCGAACATTTTTTCAATGTCCTTTTACTGTAATATACGTAATGTTCTTGATATTTGTGTCTTAATACCGTATGTCTAATAATGCGTACCGATGCATTAGCTCTGTACATAGTCACGTATATACGCTCACTATATCGTTATTTTTTATACATTTCAAATGACGTTTTTCTAACCAATATGAGACGCAGTATGTCAGTTCTCAGCGACAGCGTGCTGGACTTGGCGCGCTGTGCGAGCGCGTACACCCCGACTGCTACATCACGGTTGTCAAAGAAGTGAGTACATTTGCCCGGGTCGTACGCTCACGGAGACTGCCGTGACGCGCTGTCACCGTGCAGCTGCTAAAGCGAGTTTAACTAGGTCTTGTGCGGTCAAGGCCGGGACTCGATGGCGGGTTTGTTATAGCCGGCGCCACAATCTCCACCGAAGTCTCGAATTTTCGCTGTCGAACGTAATTAGCAATAATCACGAAACAAAAAGTTACCCCCCCCCCCCCCTTGCGTACATCTCATTTGAATTATCCCCAACTTCTTTGCGCGGCTTGTGGAGAGCAGGTGAGCGTGCTTTCTTCCTCCGTGCCTACGTTTGTGCCCGGCCTTTTAACTTGCTAACGAATGTTAATGTTATCACTCGGCGCGCCCACATGTATCGGAACATTCTCGATTGTTGTCGCCGATTCCATGTGTTGTCGCCCAACTCTGAATAATCAGCACGCGTAACTTGAGCAGTGTTCTACATTCAAGAACGCATGCGAGCACCAGCGATTAGGCAGGAATAAACGCCGAACCATGCATAAATGAACGACGACATCTGAGCTATACACCAGGGCCCGTATTCACAAAAAAAGTTCTTACTCGAAAAGCGTTCGTGCCAGCTAATAATCATGTAAGATATATTATTAGCGAAGGCGATGAGTCAATTAAAAGCTGCACTTACGAACGAAACGCTTTGTCAGTTCGGCCCCAGGGCCCATATTCACAAAAACCTTTTACGGTGAAAGCGTTCGGGCCTGCCAATAGTGATGCAGGACATATTATTAGCGAAGGCGATCAGCCAATCAAACACAGCACCTACGAACGAAAAGATTTGGGAATTGGGCCCCAGGGCCTCTTTTCACAGAAAGTTCTAATGGTAAAACGGTCGAGCCAGTCAATAGTGATACAGGACATATTATTAGCGAAGGCGATCAGCCAGTGAAAAACAGCCCTTTCGAACGAAAAACGTTTCGCATTCCACCCCAGATTTCGACGATCGATGCATGTGCTCGTCATTGTCGTTCTGCCCGAGTGTAAAGTGTTTTCTTGTGCAAAGGTTCGCCCAATGAAGAGTTAGCTTTGTGACTCGTCGTCGTGCCACAGTCTAATTCTACACGGTCACGAAAACGGAATATATACTATGTAGGTGTTGCATCCAGTACAAATTCATGGGAGACAGAAATCAGATGCATGGGGTGTGCGTAAAATGATTGGTGGAGACAGCTTTCAAAACAGAACGGCGGGCGATTGGCGACGCCAGTCTCGTCCATTTCCTTTCGTTCTTTGTCCGTGGATTCACTTTTGGCAACGCTGTCGATATGTGTGCAGCGGAAACAGATTTGCCTCTCTGCACTGAGCGCGTGGAATATCCTGGATATAACTATTATATGTATATGGGCAGCTTGATGGAATGAGCTGGTGAACATTCGTTGCAGGAAACACGGGGTCTAAGGGCACAAACTTTGGTCACCTCAAGGATACCGAGTTTCGCTTTGCGCATGAAACACTGGAATAAATTTCATGGAATTGGTGCACAGCAGCTGCTCCCTCACTTTGACGTTTCGCCGCCATCAGTGAGTCATGAATGAATGAGCTCTACAACAACAACAACAAATCATTTACGGCAGAACTTATTTTACGTTTAATGTAGACGTTAATGCGGTCAGAATTGAACCACTGTATCGACACACACACTGTATTGCCTCCGCCGAAACTCGTCGTGTATGAGGCGTGTATGCCACCGCGCTCCCCTCTGGCGCTCTCGGAGTGCTGCTGCTGCTGATGATGATTTATTGACATACCGTTTGAAACGGGGCGGTGACAAATAGTCACCTAGCCTGCTTGAGTTCATCAGGCATGCTATACATGTTTTTCATCCTACCATTTTTCTATACAACTCCTTATTCTTCTTTCTCGTCCTCAGACCTTCTCTGTCTATACTGTACCGATACCAATGCCTGTGAGAGATCGGGTCCTATCAATCTCTTTGTGCTTTTATTCAACCCATACTCTAAACGTCACTTGCTTATCTCGACTGCTGATTGGGTAATGCTTGTGCGCATGTTTGTGCGCAGGCGTACGTTACCTGCAGGTCTCAATGGTTGAATCTTAGCGCATCCAATTAGGATGTGCTTAGTGTTCTCGGGATTTTCGCTTCTTCATACACATGCCGAATTTTGATGCGAATATTTGTTCCGGTATGTTTTTTTTTTCTTTAGGCAACCTGCTAGAGCCTCGAATAGCAAGGCACTGCCCTTTGTGTTGTCGTACAGGTTTTCCCTTCTAATTTCTACCTTCTCATTGTTGTAAATTTCCATGGTCGCTTTTGTTTGCATGCTTCGCAGGCAATTCGCTGTCTGTTTCTCTCACTTTCTTTTTGATTACTCCTGGTTGTCTCTTCACAATTTCAAATACCCTGTAGTTTGTTGCCGACTTTCTAGACTTCCTCCTCCATTTTGTGTCCACGTTTTTCAGGTAAAGATACTTGTGCACTTTAGCCGATCATTTATTTTGATTCATATTCCTTAGCCTTTATTCAAAACTAATTTCGCTCCGCGCTTTGACTTCAAAAGAGGCCAATCCCATGTCACCGTGCATTGCCTCATTTGTGGTTTTACCGTGGGCTCCCAAAGTAAACTCGCCTACCGATCTTTGGTTAACTTCCAACCCTTACAAGGTTTCTGATTTTAAGCACAGAATGATATTTGCGACCGTTATCGCGGGCACCGTTACTCCTTTCCAGATTCCACGCACCAGCTCATATTTAGGGTGGCCCCAACGTGTTCAGTGCATCGTTATTGCTACATTCTGCTTCCCCTTTATTTTCAGATTATCTTCGTAGGTGCTTGAGTAAGTCTTTCCTTCATTTATGTATACGCCGATGTACTTATATTTATTGACTATCCGTGTGACTTCCTGTTCAATTTGCTGTTGAATTCGACCTCTGGACACGCTGCGCCATCTTTCGCCGCGATGTCTGCCAGTGGAGCGTGTGTGAATATATGCCGGGTGTTCAAAATTAAGCTTTATGGTTTTCTTAAAATTAGGCGCTGGGAGGCACGCAATGACCACCTAGGCAAATAAGTTATGGGGCCAGGGGGACACAAAGTGAGATGATAAGTATCGCTGTCAGCAGCCCAAATAGCTAAAATTGAATAATTAACGGTTTGTTGACTCCAGTAAGTGGGTATGTTTGTAGTGAAAAGTCAGAAGCAGTTGTGTTTCTACACAGTATGGGTTGAAAGAATTCTTCTAGCGTGTCTGTGCTCCGAGATATCCGACTCCGTATTTTAATTGTCGTTCGCATGATTACGCATGCAAGAGAGCATTGTCTGAATATATATTACGCGGATTAGACTCCGTCCAGTACCGGCTAAATCTTAAAGGCATTTTTTGTCATGGAAGAGCGGCACAAACTCAGTGACACATACCTAATGACCCAACTTGGCGTCAATGAATTTCATTAAAAAACTAACCTGCGCATGACATGACCTACCCAGCCCCATTTCTTTCTCTTAATGTCAATTAGAATGTTCGATATAGCCATTTGCTCTCTGATCCAAACCGCTCTCTTTCTGCCTCGTGACGTTATGTCTAGGATTCTTCGTTCCATCGGTCCTTGCCCGGTTCTTAAGTTATTCTCAATCTTCTTTGTTAGCCTCCAAGTTTCTGCCCCATATGTCAGTACCGGTAAAATGCACTAATTTTACACCTTCCTTTTCTATGATAATGGTAAGCGTCCAGTCAAGAGCTGACAATGTCTGCCATATTGGCTTCAACCCATTTTTATTTTTCTGCGAATTTCCTTATCATGGTCAGGGTCCTTTGTGATTAATTGATATAGGTAAACAATTGCGCTACAAATTGGTTCCATAAAAAAATCGTTGGTCATCGTCCCTCGTTTTCTTTCTGAAGACATCGGCAGCGGCACTAAAAACTCGCTCGAGGAGTAAAAATAGAGGTAAAGACAGGATGTTAGCCAGTTGCTCGATGTAGCGCTGAGGGGTGGTGCGGTATCTTAAGGCATATGGAGATTCTGCACGAGATTGTGGTTCCTCGGCATCTGGGTCCTCTATGAAGCGCTGCGCTTCGTTGTTGCTAGGACTTGGGTAAGAAGCTCCTGGTGGAGTAAATGAAAAGCTAAAAGATAGCGTACGTGGTTTCATGAGATTAACGTCCTAAGTAGCCTTCACTATCAAGAAATACCAGCAGCGGTTCAATGAGAAAACAGATACAGAGCCCGCGGTTTCACTGTTCTGAACATGCACATTTGTGAGGCTGCGGCCTTGCATATCTCGGGCGTTCTATTGTTTTCGCCATATTCAGGTTTTCAAAGGTGCGTCGCCTGTAATGTCGCGAGCCTAGTCATGGTCGCTGCGTCTTCGTCATTCAATATTTGTCTTCCTACTCTCGGGATGCCATGCTCGTCACGCACCGCCGTCATATGGTAGTCATGTATTCGATGTCACATCGCCATCGTGTTGTCGTACTGGTTCTTTATTCGTAGTCATTGCAGCTTCGTGAGCTGACTCACCATAGTTCAGGACAACATTCATTTGGGCTAGATGGTGCATACTTGAATAAGGAAGGAACAGCGCCAACTAAGACGATCACAAGAGGGGAGAACGACACAGGACAAGCACCAGTCCTGCGTCGTTCTCCCCTCTTGTGATCGTCTTAGTTGGCGCTGTTCCTTCCTTATTCAAATGACTCACCATGCCGTCGTCGTCATGCCTTCTACTCCAACCCAGCGTCCCAAGTTGACTAATAGCTTGGACCACTCGGTATGTGCTCGTGATCATGATGCCGTCGCAATCGTTGCACCGTCGCCATTTCAGATTTCTCGCCCGACAATCGTCATGCCACCATCGTCACCTCATCGTCGTCATACAGCCGTCGTGCAGTCGTTGTTACGTCACCGCCATGGGCATTGCATTGCCATCATTCTAGCTTCGTCGTCCGAATATCGTCATGCCATCGTCGTCACGCCATCAGCGTGACGACAGTGTTTAACATCTGTATTATTGGTCTTTCCGAGTGCTTGGCACGCGTCGAGGACGTCAAGCACACCGTGTACGCGGACAACATCACCATGTGGTGCTCCGGCGGCTGCGAGGGCCGAGTCGAAGAAGTCATGCAGGAGGCGATCGACGTGATCGAGGGCTATCTCCGCGCCGCCGGACTTCGATGCTCCCCCTCCAAGTTGGAGCTTCTTCTTTACAGAAAAGAGAAGGGAGGCAGCCCCAAAGATTGGAAGCCAGTCACCTAAAGCAGCATCAGTCTTCGCACTTGTGACGGGGGGGGGGGGGGGGGGGGGGGGCGCTATACCCAGGGTCGACGTTATTCGGGTCCTGGGCATGTTTCTCCAATTTAACGGCCCGAACGGGACGACTCTCGGCAAGATCATCGCGAAAACGGACAACGCTTTCCGCCTCGTTCGCAGAATCGCAAACCGGCGCCGAGGCATGAAGGAAAACAATCTCCTCAGGCTGATCAATACCTTCATACTATGTCACTTCACGTAAACGATTTCCATGCACAACTGGCTCAGAGCGGAGCGAGACAAGTTCAACGCTCTCATCCGCAAAGTAATCAAGAGGGCTCTCGGGCTACCCATCAGGACCAACACCGAAGATCTCCTCAAGCTGGGGGTACATAACACCGCCGAGGAGATTGCCGAAGCCCAAGAACGCGCGCAACTCACTTGCCTGACCATTACAGCGGCAGGTAAATGCATCCTCGAAGAGCTGGGTTACCACCCTGCGGTATTCCCGATGGTCAGTACCCCGATACCTAGGTGCCTTCGAGACAAGTTCGAAGTGGCCCCTGTGCCCCGAAACGTCCATCCCGTCCACAACGAGGGCAGACGCAACGCCAGAGCAATAGCCATCCTCAAACAGATCAAGCAACAAGTCATTAGAGCAAGCTTCGCCGACGCCGTAAAGTACAGCGATGGGAAGACCTTTGCCATCGTTGTGGTCGACTACAGTGGCAAGATTTCCAATACCGCCTCGATTCGCACTTCAGAACCCGGAGTCACCGAGAAAGCCGCCATCTCCGTCGCCCTGCTAGATGGTCGTGGCTCCGAGATCTATAGCTATTCCAAAACGGCAGTTAGGGCTTTTCAGAAGGGTTACATCGCCAAGCAAGCTGTTCGTCTTCTTAGCGGCTCGAGTCCATATGCTCTCACGCATCATTCGATTGACTGGTTTCCCGCCCACGTAGGGTCGGTCAAGGGTGCTCCCCCGAACCTCAATGAGTGTGCTCACGAGGCTGCGCGTGACCTAGCCGACCGCGCTTTCTCTGCGAGAAGCGCCGACTCCCCTCCTCCCTAATGCCACAGGGACGCTCCCGCTACTCACACAGAACTTATTAAATTCTTCCACATGTCTCGAATTGTCTTTCCAGCCCCTCACCCCAAGTTGAATAGGGCGCAAGCCGTCTCGCTTAGACTTCTAATGACCAGCACATATCCGTGTCTGTCCGTTCTCCACGAGGCTTACCCCGACGTATATCGCGACGACGCCTGCCCGTCCTGCGGGCAGACAGACCGCCACTCTAGCGCACATGCTAGGGGAGTGCGGGTCGACATACCCCAAGTTCATCAAGGAGGAGTGGGATTCGCTTCTGCGTAGCCCCGCTCTAGAGAAGCAAACCCTGGCTGTCCAGCGTGCCCGCGACCGGGCTAGACCTGCCGCTGCCGACGTGGGACTAGCCGGGTGCGCGACGAGTTCACGTCCTCGTGGGACCTGCAATAAAGTTTCTTCACTCACACACTCACAGCCTAGTGACCCAAACTATTAGACAACTCGGGTCACTGCGTAGGGGTAGAAGGCGTGAAGATGATGGATTGATTATAGTGATATTACGAAGGTGGAATGACGACGATGAAACGATCACGACGACGTCACGACCACATGCCTATTGGCCCGAGCAGGTAGACAGCTTGGACTACTGGGTAGGCGTAAGAGGCTCGATAGATAGATAGATAGATAGATAGATAGATAGATAGATAGATAGATAGATAGATAGATAGATAGATAGATAGATAGATAGATAGATAGATAGATAGATAGATAGATAGATAGATAGATAGATAGATAGATAGATAGATAGATAGATAGATAGATAGATAGATAGATAGATAGATAGATGAGAAGGAAAGAACTTTGTTCAGTAGAAAGTTCAAGGCTTTGTAGATGGCCGCTTGTTTGCGGCGACCTCATTCGCCCCGGCAATGGTTGCTTTTTGTTCTTTCTCTTCGGGAGAGCGTATTAGGGTTCCCAATGTAGCTTATGAGGGAGCTGGCAGAACCTCTCTGCATGGGGGAAGGCCCTCGCATTCCCAGAGTATGTGGCTTTGGTTTGTTCTAGTAACACAGCAACCTCACGAGAACGCATGCCACTGTCCTCCGCCGAATTTAAACTAACGCTCTTACCACTCCTCATCGGTTGGTGATCTTCACGAATGGAGAGGTTGACCCACTATACAAAAAAAAAAACTGCGATAAAAACGACTAGATAGAAACGGCTGCAGTAGGCAAAGAATATTAACCGCGTTAATAATATAAATCGGTACATACTCAGTGACCCAGCGTAAGAGAGGCTCACTGACATGCGGTAAATACCCATTGACCCAAGTTGGCATCAAAGAGGTTAACTGAAGAGCGGTACATAGAGAGCGTCACGTAGTTATTCACCCTAGTTCGCCCAACGGTTCGTTTTGAACATGCTTCCCTCAGCACTGCAGCCCGATGTTATACACATTACACCATGGACTATCCAGTGGCACAAGTTGGCGAGAAAACGCTTACGGACATAAAAGCATGTCGGAAAGTGCGCGAAGTACCCTAACAATGCTAATTGCAATAATAGGTATATTAAATTTTTTGAACAAAACTAGGCTTACTTCTCGTGAAAGCGGCTAATGGGTCAGAGACGGCTACCTGTTTGGGCCTGAAGGTAGCAGCCTTATGCCGTCATGTCAGGCGATGACATATATAGGGTATCCCAGCTTACATTAGCCAAGCTGTTAAATGAAAAACAATATTTCAAGAACACGGTGCAAGATACGATCTTGAAGTATATGGTGTGACGACCGAACACTCAGGCAGGCATTATTGCCCCTCTGCTCAGTGCTTTCGGGAATATTTTTATTGGAAATGGGCGCTCATTTTCATCGTATTCCTCTTGCCCTTGTCTGGATTCTTCACTATGAAGCTAGCAGCTAAGCCGGTGCCACATCTTCCTGCAATGACACAGGGACACCAGGACTCGAGAGTACATTCAGTGGCAGGAATGATGGTAAACATGTGGCGCATATTCTATTAGCCAATTTTAGCACTGATCGCCAGCTGCTGCACCCATATAGATGCGAAAGGGGCTCTTGTTCATCTCACCTATTTACGATAACCTCCCATGCGGATTTATTGGGTTACAGGGCGAGATCAACATAGCGGCGACCTCTCAAACTGGGTGTGCACTTAGGCCTCGCTTGCAGGGTATAACATAAGGGCTTGGCACACGTGGATGCTAAACTACCACAAGTAATCGCGCATGCAAAAAACTGGAATATTGCAGTCAATCAACACCTCATTTAGGAATGTATTACGTAGTTTCCCTCCTGTTTTCTTCCCTTCGCGTTCATCGCTCAGGTTTCTTAACTACGCTTAACGCTTAGCTCAAAATATGTTCTTCCGACGAAGAGGCACCTCCCTCTTGCAGAACCCGTTCTTTGTTCCCTGCATGTGCGGAAGGTGTACCCTCGCTGCTATTTCTTCTCAGAGCCGCCACCACCGCATGCGCAGGTTCCTGGACCTGGGCCACAGCGTTGTTGGAGTGGAGTTCATCGAAGATTGCGTGAGGGAGTATTTCGCTGAGAACGGCCTTGAACTCCAAGAGGCAATTTGCACCGTCATCGGCTGCAAGGTCTTTCAGGTATGCACGTGCAGGGCAGCGCTGTTTCGTAGTCATTTTGCTTTCCTTGTTGAGCCATCCACTGCAGCTGTGTCGCGTAAATTTTCGAGGCGACAGTGATATTTTTGCCAGCAGGCAAGCTCTTTTCTATGTTTAAACCTCTGTGCCCTAGAAACTTCCAATAGTCTACTTTTCAGCTTTTGAGAGCAAATAAATATTTGCTACAGATGTAAACTTTAAAGAATACCTTGCATGTTATGGGCAATTATCTGCTATTATTAATAGTAGGGTATACTATGCAAGGTCATTATTGTCATCGAAGAACAGGTGGCGAGTTCCTTAACTACGATTCTGCGAGGCTTTTCTTTCGAGGAAGCCTTTGTGGCAGGTACTACAATTGGGTATATGTCTTATCTTCACTTAGCTAAATACTTCTCTCTACCTTGCGGGTTTGCGCAGAACTATTACGTCAAACTCTTGCCTTTGATTCGAGTTGTTAACAAATTCGAGTTCGCCCTGTTATCTGTTGGCCACCTGGTTAGTTCAGATGTTATAGCGGCTGCCCCGGAAAGGCGGTGGTCCCGGGTTCGTGTCTCGGACCAGGACGAATTTTTCTTCAACTGCGAGGCATTTCTTTCGAGGAACCCGCATTGGTTTCTTTTGTAGCAATTGCTACGATTGGGTGGATGTCTCATTTTCTCCTTAATTAAGTACCTCGCTCTACCTTGCGGGTTTCCGCAGAACTATTACGTTAAAGAAAACGTGTGTCGGACTAGACAGTGTGAAGACGCTGGTCCGCTGCAGGTTAAAGTAGCCGAACCATAAAGCAAATGCTCCACGGGATCTCCCAGCGATCGGTGACTATGAGCACCAACGCTCCTTTTTGCTCCTAATCGCTTGAAAAGTGTTTGCTGAAATCAAGTATTGTTGGATGATTCGGATTAACAGCAGACATTCGGAGACACCGCTTCTTGTATTCATCCTTCTGCCGAAGTGTCCGATTATCATCGGTAATCAGTGTTCTTCGGCATTACCAATCGCTGGCTAATTTGGAATAAATTCCTGAGGTGAACTCGAACAGAAAGGCATTACATTATTTTATTTGTCATAATTTATTCGAAGAATAAATCACGCTTACAAAAAAGCAAGAAAGGTAGTGCCATGGATAGTTCAGTTGAGAATAATTAAGGAAATACCACGAGTGCTCAATTGGGATGAAGCGGGAACAACACTAAGTAGCAAATAAACTTCATTGTGATAAAGAAGCAAGTAAATTTTGTACAAATTTCCAGTGTAGACGGAATTTCCATCAGAGCTACACTAGCGAAAAATAACTTGGTAAGTGCTGTAGGACAGTGTTAAATTATTTGCCAGTTGCCAAGGACTTTTCGAGGAACCTTCACACTGTGTCCCTATTTTTAGAGTATTTGTCAAAATGATCCAAACGAACCTGCTGCAACCTTCTCCGATTCCAACATACTGGAAGACCAGCGCCTTCACAGCTGGGCAGTTGCTTGTTTCCGTATCATTCATATCGTCAATTCCCGTTTAATCGGGTTAGTTAAATGAGATTAAGCAGCCCAAGCCCAAATGTTGCTCGCTATCTTGTTTAGATAATCTATTCACCAATCAAACATTTTAGACAGCGGTAGCTTGCTTTTTCTTCTAATGGATTTATGTTGAGTACAGTAAAACTCAACTTTTGATAAGTTTTATTATGCAGAGCTCGAATCTCGCTTACCGTTCTACGTCAGCTGACAAGACAGGCTGGTCCTAAATTTCAGAACAGATTTCGTCTGTACCCCGTAGGGTCTTCTGCATCAGCAACCGTTTGATGTGTTGCGACACCATCTACCCGAGCACATGGGGGCTGGACCCTCTGGTGCCTAGCTGTGCGCAGCTTACCGTCCCCGGTGAAAAGTGGATCCTGAGGGTTGAGCCGACGCTGGGTGTTTGGACTTTTATGGCCCCTCGGCGGATGCAACACAGACATTTGGCCTGGGCTTCACGTAGACGGCACCTCCAGACTGACCAACCTGGAGGGCCTCATCCTGCACTCATCCCCAATCTTCGTCTTTCTGTCTAACGTTCCATCCCTCTCGTCTTCCTTACGCTACCAATTTTCCAGGCAGCAAAGGTTAACTCTGTGTAGATAGCCAACCTTGGGTATACCATATATGGTAATAGTAGTGTTGTACAGCTTACGTATGCAGGACCTGTCCTTTCCAGGTCCTGAAGGGTCCCTCTGTTGGGCTCCATGGTGAGTGACTCGCGTTGCTGCCAAACATTCACCTTTATATATGGCAAGTTCAGCCCCCCCACTCTTGGATCGCCCTCCTAAACGAAGTCGCACCGAAGTTTTCAAGTTTTCTGGCCAACATATTGACAATTTTCCACGATCTCATGTACTGCGTTCTGAGAAAACAGAAAAGGCAGCGAGAATGATCTCACATATTCTGGTTGCAAAAACACGGACTGAAGCTTTTGGTCCAGGTCATAAAGTCTCTAAGTTGTCAAGCGCTGATCTCCTTCTGGAACTCCGCGACAAGATGCAACACGAAAAACTGTTTAATCTAATGTCATTCGAGGATCTCCTAGGGACAGTGACCCCGTACCGCACTATTAATATCACCCATGGAGTCGTTTCCCAAGCTGATCTTATGGAGCTGACTGAGGCTGAACTACTAGAGTGATCACAATGTGATGGATGCCAAGCGATCTAATATGAGGCGTGATAGGAAAGAGATCGAAACAAAGCGTTTCATTCTAACTTCCGGATCAGATATGCTGCCTGAGACCATTGAGACATGGTATATAAAGATCCAGGTCAGACCGTCGCGCCCAATCCTCTCCGATGCTTTAACTGCCAAAAATTTGCCCACAGCTCACAGAACTGCCGAGGCCTCTAGACTTGTGGTAAATGTAGTACAAGTACCAAAGAACAACAATCTCACAATTGCGAGAATGCCCCACAGCGCGTGAACTGCAACCGGGAGCACACCGCATACTTGCGGTGGTGCCCATCCTGGAAAAGGGAAAAAGAAATAGTAACAATCAAAGTGAAGGAAAACATATCATCAGAGAAGCACGCAGGTGGGTAGCATACCTGCCAAAGAACCGCTTTGCCAAATTGGCACGTCGAGCGGAAGCCGCTTGATAATTTGAAAGTAGCGACACCCTCCCCCACCCCTACCCCTACAGCGCTTTCCTCCTCAATTCTCCTCGCGCGCCAGCGGCGCTGCGCACGGCACTATCTTTCTTCTCGGCTTCCGAGGACGGGTCGCAGTATTCGATGGATCCAATGATTTCGGACTGGTTTTACGCCCCAGTAGTGTATAAAATTGCATCGAGAATGCTGAAGGTAACGTTGATGAGGAGGTTGGTTTCTTCTTAAAGCTAACAATTGACGATGTGCGAGATGAGTCCCAGCAAAATATTCAGTATACTGAGGACACGCCCACTTTTATGCAATGTACAAATTGTCGCAGCAAAAACGCTGATGAGCCGACCGTAGGAATGAAAAAAAAATGAAGCATTAGGGGATGCTTTGATACGTGCGATAAGAAAGGCGCCTTGCCTTGCAAACAACACTGTTCTTTGTCGCAACTAATTTTCTTCGGCCAATGTTATGCAGCCACTGCTTCTTGCGCAAGCCTTCACACTTTCCTTGTGGTATCATAAAAACTGAATAACCATCTTCAGACTCCTTGCTGCAGTTATATGAGCTACAGCACGGCATAACGCTAGCACACCACAGGAAACACAGCGTGCAAAATTCGCTGCACCGAGCCAGCCCCGAGCTTAGGAGAAAAATGGCGCTAACAAAAAAGAAAAACAAGCAAAACGCAAGATGCTCTCGTTTCCAGGGGCAATGGCAAGGAGACCAATCGTTGTGCAGAAAAACAGCGGCAAAACTGGTTCCCGTGGAGGAACGCGCTAGGGGCGAGGAGGTCACGCGGCGGCGGCGGCAGAGTTCCAAGAGTGGCGGTACTTTCGAATTATCAAGGAATTTTAGTCGGGGAAGCACCACAACGGCCCCGGGCGGCTGTGCGGCATACGCACAATGAGCTAGCAGTGACACCACCGCACCCGCTCCTCTTGGTGGTAAAGCCCCCCTATGTTTGAATGTAGCGCATCCTTTGAACATTTCCACGCCCGCGAGCGCATTTCTGCGACTGGCGCCCTCCGCCACCTGTCTCACCTTTCCCATTGGACTACCTTTGTCAAGTGCTTTGTCAAGTGTCAAGCTTTTTACGCTAGCGTGCGTCAAAGACAATGTGGAACGAATAAACATCTGGATGCACCAGATTGGTCGCGCGAACTTCAATGGGCCGCCTTCAGCGCGCCCTTGTTCAGTACGAGGTTTCTAAATAATGCCATGTATCCGAAGTACTTATTTCCAAGTTTTACACCGCGCAATTTTACCGCGGATGCCGTGGGCCCCTTCGTTGCGCACCATGCCGACGTAGTTTTGCTTCCTTAAGCAATAGTCCTCACGTATCTTTTATGTAATGAAACCGTAGGGATAATTAAAGACTAAAATTTGACTTTCTTAAACTCATGTGTTTAGACGTGGAAACACATGGAATGTGCATGAAACTCTTAGAATACTGAAGACTTGCACGCGATGATACTTTGGGAAACAAATGATGGTTCAGCTTTGAAAATTCTGTAAGAAACGCTGATCATTGGATTAAAATTTAAGATCTCATTACTGAGTTTCTTTTTTCATTATTGTTGCTTCCAGACAAATAGATTTCGAGGCATATAATGTTTAATTTCTGTAGGAGTTTTTTGTATTTTGTTAAATACTTAAAATCATTTATTGGACGACCAATTGAGCCTTTAATTACTTCGCGAGAGTTCTTTGTGGATCGCATTAGTGCAGTAATGGAGTGTTATTCGCTTATCTAGTCAGTGAAGATAATTTCAGCATCCGCAAACTCAACGCTAAGGTCTTCGAAACAACACTCCAATTCTGGGAAAATAATCGCCTGGTAGAAATTAATGCACAAAGTTGTTGAGACAAAGTTAGTGTAAATCACGGTCCGGCCCTGACACGTGAGCCTCATCTGTGATCTGGCTAGTCAAAAGAGGAAGCCCGTTTTATTATGGGGATAAACGAAATGAATAATTAAATAACTAAATAATGTAGCACCTGGGTGCAAGCGTAGGTGAACACCACCGAATGCTCAAAGCCAGAGAGCACAGCTAGTGCCAAGCTAATAAAGTTTATTGTAAGGCTCTCGGCGAAGCCATCTTGCCCGAATAGCTTATGTGGCTTTAGTCACCGCTTCCGTTCGCCTTAACAGCGCAGCTGTATACCTGAGCAGGCACAGTCGACGGTACTCAAAAAAGGAATTCGAGCTTCTATTTCTTACGAACACTTTGAGTCAGGCGTGCTTCATAGCTACTTGCAACGATTGGCCAGCCGCACTCAGCGAAGCCCACACTAAGAGAGGTGAACGTGTGCGCCCACGCTATTCCTGTCGTGACTCGGAAGCATAGATTTTTTTTACATTTGAAACTTAAAATTTAACTCGTACCGCTCTTTCTTTTTCCCAGGAAGGAAAAAGTGGAGAAGGAAAGGCAGGGAGGTTAACCAGTTTAGCGTAACCGGCTTGCTACCCTACACATGGGAGAGGGATGGGGGCGATGAAAGATGGGGAAGGGAGAGAGAGAGAGAGCACATAGCACAGCGCACACACATCGTCCGTTAGAGTCCATCAATCTGGCATTGTACGTGATATCATTGTCACAGCCGCTTGTCCAATCCCGTCTCTTTCAAAAACCGAAGTAGTCCCTTCGTCGCCTTCACCTGCGATGTCTTCTGTCGGCGGCATGTGAAAATCGTGTCGAGGGACAATGGTCTAGTGTCAAGGTGCGCGAGAACGGATGCCAGGGACTGTCGCTGAACATTATATTCAGGACAGTCGCACAGAATGTGTTTCAGCGTCTCCTCGCAAAGACAGGCATTGCAGAGAGCGTTGTCGGCCATTCCAATGCGGAATGAGTAAGATTTCGTGAAAGCCACCCCTAACCATAAGCGATAAAGCAGAGTCGCCTCGCTTCGGCGGAGTCCAGTTGGCATATAGAGATGCATCAAAGAGGGCAGGTGGTATTGACGGTTGCTCTGGTTGGTCTGGCTGTTTGGTGTGCACCATAAAGAGAGTGTGATCTCCTGTGCAAGCACTCGAAGTCTGCTAGCTGCGTCGGATCGTGAAAGCGGTATGGCCTCTTCTTGTGCGTCTTCAAGAGCTGCCCGAGCGGCATTATCGGCGTCTTCGTTTCCAGTTACGCCGCAGTGATTTGGCAGCCACTGAAACGTCACGTGGTGTCCTTTCTCCTGTGATGTATGGAGTAGGCATCTAATATCGAATACGAGCTGTTCGAATGGCCCGCGACGCAGAGCTGATAGTACAGATTGTAGGGCTGCCTTTGAGTCGCTGAAGATGGACCATTGTCGAGGTGGCTCCCGACTGACGAAACAGAGTGCAGCGCGAAGAGCAGCTAGTTCAGCAGATGTCGAGGTAGTCGGGTGGTCAGTCCTAAAGCTGATGGTAATAGCTTTTGCTGGGACAACCACAGCACCGGACGAACAATGGATGTTTGTGGAACCATCAGTATAAATGTGTTCACTGTCCGCGTACCTCTCGTGCAGAAGAAGCAGAGACAGTTGTTTGAGGACAGGCGACGACAGTTCAGACTTTTTTCCGATTCCTGGTACACTGAGATGTACTGTGGGGCTGAGAAGACACCAAGGGGGTATCGATGGTTTAGATGCAGCGGTGAAGCCAGAGGGAAGTTTGTCGTTGTACTTGTTGATAGTTTTAGAGAATGATGATTGGTGCCTGTCTGAAGGTAGTGCTGCAAGGTGGTGATAGGGGGCACGTGCAAAATGTCTGATGTGCGTTCTCAGGGCTTCCACCGTAATGTGAGTTCGCATTGGATGGTCCCGAGCAATCGCAAGAGTCGCCTCTGTTGACGTACATCTGGGCAAACCAAGGCAGACTCTGAGTGCTTGAGCTTGTACTGCCTGCAGAACACGAATATTTGTCTTGCAGGTGTTGTTCAGTACAGGTAGACTGTATCTTAAAAAACCGAGAAAGAGAGCTCTGTAGAGTTTAAGCATTGCGTCTACTGACATCCCCCACGTCTTCCCTGTCAAGTATTTGAACAACTGGGAAGTAGCTGTCAGGCGCCGTTTCAT
The DNA here is from genome assembly GCF_023375885.2 of Dermacentor andersoni. Taxonomy (NCBI): domain Eukaryota; kingdom Metazoa; phylum Arthropoda; class Arachnida; order Ixodida; family Ixodidae; genus Dermacentor; species Dermacentor andersoni. The sequence goes on from NC_092820.1 coordinate 60,848,958, forward strand.
GTAGGCCACGTGTGGGCTCCAACAGAGGTCTCGGTCAATAATGACGCCAAGGAATCTGTGGTTTCGGACATAGGAAATGGTCCGCCCATTGATTGAGATGACATAAGGCGTCATCGGTTTCCGAGTAAATGCTACTAGTGCGCATTTTTCTGGTGAAATGCTGAGACCCTGTTTACACAAGTAGTTCGCTGTCAAAGTGGCCGCTCTTTGAAGTCGCGCACGTATCTGAGGACGTGTGACTGCCGAAGTCCAGTCACAGATGTCGTCAGCGTATATTGAAATCTTGATGGTAGTTGGCAAGTATTCAGCAAGTCCAACAAGAGCGAGGTTGAATAGCGTCGGGCTGAGAGCACCGCCTTGAGGAACGCCCCTGCTGGTATAGCGTCGCGTAGTTGGGCCATCGTCAGTTAACACATAGAATGATCTTGCAGACAGGTAACTTGCAATCCACAAAATAACTCGACCACCTAGGCCAACCGTCGCAAGAGCGTCGAGAATGGCCTCATGTAATACGTTATCGTATGCCCCTTTCACATCTAAGAATAAAGCTGCAGATAAACGCTTACGGGACCTTTCGTGCTGGACATATGAAACGAGATCAACTACACTGTCGATGGAAGAGCGATCACGTCGGAAACCAGCCATGGAAAGCGGATAAATCTTGTAAAATTCAAGGTACCATTCCAGGCGGCCAAGGATCATCCGTTCCATTATCTTTCCTACACAGCTGGCCAGTGCTATTGGGCGGTAAGAGGTGAGTTCTAATGGGGATTTGCCCTGCTTTAAGAGTGGCACCAGGCGGCTTACTTTCCATTCGTCAGGAACATTTCCCTCCTGCCATGAGGAGTTGTAAAGGCTCAACAATTCTATCCGTGCGGACTCTCCGAGATAGCACAAGGCCCGGTATGATATACCATCTGGACCCGGAGATGATGAGCGCCTGCAGAGAGCTAGTGCCGCTTCGAGCTCCTCCATTGTAAAAGGAAGGTCCATGCGGCAATCACGGGAATGGGGGACGTCAGCTCGGGCTGGAGGATCTGGACGAGTCGCTTGGTCTGCGATCCGCGCACAAAAGTCTTCTGCGACATCGATGTCTTGCCGCCCTTGGAAAAGCGCTAGCGCCTTGAATGGAAAACGCCGTTCCGGAAGGCAACGCAGACCTTGCACCGTTTTCCAAATGTGAGACAGTGGCCTGGCGGGGTCGAGTGTCTGGCAAAACGTTGCCCACCGTTCCGACGCTAATCTATCCATACGACGCTGAATCTTCTTTTGCATCCTCCTGGCTGCCCTAAGGTCATGGATTGTTTTTGTACGTCGATATCGACGTTCCGCCCGGCGACGAAGCGCTCGCAGTCGCTCTAATTCTATGTCGAAGTCATTTCGCGTGGAAGAGATCGTCATCATGCGAGTGGCGTTTTGCATCGTCATTTTAATCGTTTGCTCTAACCGAGAGGGTAGGCCCTCGCGGCAGGCATCTTCCATCTCAGATTTGAAGTTGGCCCATTGAATCGTCCGAATGGTATTCCGTGAGCCTGATGTAGACGACAAGCCTTTGATGTTCAGATAGGTGGGAATGTGGTCACTCCCATGTGTCTCAATGTCTGGAAACCACTTCACACATCTGGCGAGAGAGTTGGAGACGAAAGCAAGGTCGAGGCAGCTGCCGTATGTCACGCCTCGAAGAAAGGTGGGGCTACCATTGTTCAGGAGAGTAAGGCCATAGTTGTGGGCGATACTTGCTAATCTTCGTCCTCTTGCATTTGTCCTTGTACTTCCCCATGCTGGATGGTGTGCATTGAAATCTCCTATGATGACCCATGGGGCGGGACAAACACTCAAGATATCCGCAAATCTTTTGGTATCGAAATTGCTGGAAGGCGATATATACACGCCTATGAGAGTAAACAAGAGTTTGTTCTTTTTAACTGTGATGCATATATATTGATTGTCGTCGTGGGGCGCAATTGGTTGCAAAACATAGGTGAGTTCACGACGAACAAAAACGACGATTTTGCTGCATGCACCGTTTGTTGATGAGATGATAAACTCGTATCCTGACAGTCTTATTGGTTTCGACAAGTTGGGCTCACAAATGACGATGAGTGGAAACACATTGGTGTAGACAAACTGACGAAAATCTGAAATTCGTGATTTTAGCCCTCTGGCGTTCCACTGGATGACGGACGCTGCTTTGACTTCTTTCCGGAAGGATGGGGTATGAGTAGCCATCTTTCTAGTTGAGGGATGCAAGCACTGGGCTTAAGGCGTCCAACACTTTAAGTGCGCTTCGAGCAGATGGTGTCCTCATGTCCACTAAAAGCGCTCGAATGGCCTCCATGAGAGAACGTAGCACCGAGATGACTTGACGGTCTGTTTTAGGTGAATCATCCATGGCCGGAGAAGGATCAGGTGGGGCCCCGACCTTCTGAGGTTCTTTCGCAAGGGAGCGGCTCGGTAGCGTAGGCCAATCCTCTAAAGATAGAGTCTTTTCTGCTTCCTTCGTGGAAGTGGTGGGCCCTTTCGCGGCGCGGCTAACTGGCACCGCAGAGGAGTGGGTACTGTCACTTCGCGCATGCGTCTTCTTCGAAGACGTACGATGGTGCCGACGTCGACGCCGACGCCGGACTACTTTGGCTGCCTCCCTGTGGGCCGAATTGTCTCTGGCCATTTGCTTGAGAACCGCGCGTTCCCTCTTGATGCGGGGACAGTCTTTCGACGAGGCCGCGTGAGGGCCGCTACAGTTGGCACACTTCAGGACCGTGGCACCACAGGTCTGTTCTGCATGAGGTTCAGCGCAACGGGGACACAGTAGCGAGTTGGGACACACGCCCTTGACGTGTCCTAGCCTGAAACACTGATGGCATTGAAGCGGCTTCTGGATGAATGGTCGAACAGGATGTCGAAAATGTCCGACTTTAACGTGGGATGGGATACAATCCCCCTTGAATATTACTTTTACGCAGCGCGTATTCCCAAGGCGGCGCACTTGCGTAATGATCGTGCCTTCGTATGCCGGCTTGATGAGGCTAGGTAAGTCATCATTAGGAATGGCTATGTCGATGTCGTAAATCACACCGGCTATGGATGTGTCGTCGATCGGGATAAAGGGGCGCATTTTGATTCCGCCTAGCTCCGTGATCGCTTGAAGTTTTCCAAGCGCACTCGCGTTGTACACGTCTATGGCGAGTATATTCTTGCGTGGATTTATTCTTATATCTTTAATTTGATCCGGCACCGCACGTTCCAGAAAAATGGATAGGGCTTGCCTGTTCAGCAATCGTAGGTTGCTTGATGGCTCTTCCGGCATATAGATGATGACGCGTGGCCAGCGCGCAGGCCTTGACTTCATAGTCGTTGTGCTCGCAGGAGTTGACGGCGCTGTGTTGACGATTTTTCTTCTCGCCCTCTTACTCCGGACGGGTATGAAGCCGTCGTCGGATGAGTCGTCCGACATGGAGTACAGCTCGGTGTCTTCGGTGTCACTGGGGGAGCCAACTCGCTTCCTCGCGGTTGACGGCTGTGATGACGTCTGGCCAGGCGGGCCTCTAGCATGCTCCGCGTCCATGGCTGCAAGACGGGGAGGCGAGGCACCTCGCAAGCCGAAGATTTTACCAAAAATTCACAGAGCACAGAAACAAGTGTTCTGCCAAGAAGACACTTCGTCGTCTTCCCTTTTTCCCAGGGTTGAAATAAAGCTCTCGGATGTAACTTCAGTGCCATAGGAAATAAACAGGAGCTAGATCAAGAGCGCCAAACTGCAAAGTTCTCACTCGCTCGCATTAACGCGTGGCGACGTCTGCTACTCTGCAACGGACAAGGGGGCGCCACGATCGAGGGGCGAGAGTGCGCGAGAAACGAGCGCGAAGCGGGGGAAGGCGGTGAAAAAGACCCTTTTTTATCATTGACGGGCATGGACGAATGACTACAATAGGAGGGAGCGTCACGTGACAATATTGAAGCGCAGTCATAAAAATTATAGAGAAGTAGGCCCTTGTCACGTGATAGAGAAGCGGCACATTCTAGTCGCTCGCTTTGGTTGCATCCATGCAGAGGCACAGATTGTAGGCACGGCAAAGGTGCACGCCAAAGTTTGTGAAAGTTCAAGCGTGTGATGTACTCGCCTCGGCCATTATTTCTAGGGTTTTGAGTCTTTCGCCAAACCTTTCAGCCCCTCCTAAGGGCCATTCACTGGCCTTCCATATTTGGCCTAGATTCATTGTCAACTCTGAGACACTGTCTATCAGCATCTGCATGTTGTCTTTAAAAGACGCCAGCGCTTGTTTGACATCCTCCATCTGTGTTTTAGTGTTCCTGAGCTTACATTCAACAGCCTTATGCTTGGCTAACATGGGTCCCTCAACAGCAGGCGCGGGGACTGGGACTTCCTTGCGTGTATTAGTGCTATCTCGGTTTTCTGCTTGTTTAGCCTCGCTTAAGAGTCTGGAAACCTCTATTCGAAAGCGGTATACACCTTTACAGAAAATGGTGTCAATATACCCAGGGTCAACGTGATCAGAGTACTAGGCTATTTCATTGAAGCAAACGGCGGAAAACATACGGAGCTAAATAAAATCACCCTTAAAACGGATTACGCGTACAGGATGATCAAACGCCTGACAGGAAGACACAAGGGCATGAAAGATGACCTCACGAGGGGAATCAACTCTTTCGTACTCTGTCATATTTCATACGCCGCCTGCCATGTACAACTGGACGCAGGTTCAACTCAAGAAGCTTGACGCAGCGATCAAGAAGTTTGTTAAAAGCACACTGGCGCTCCCAATTTGAACGAGCACTGAAAAAGTGCTCAAGTTAGGAATACACAACACGACCATGGAGATCGCGGAGGCCCAAGAAATATCACAATGAGCGAGACTATCTACAACCAGCACGGGAAGATCCACCTAGACAAGATCATCATCAACCCCCACAACGAATCCAGCACAGTACACCAAAGTTCATCAAGAATTGGCAGAAAACACAATTGTCGCACCGCTATCGAGGAAGATTCACCCACTACATAACATCAACAGAAGAGTTGCACGAGACAGGGCATTAATAAAAAAAATGGATAAAGTCTGTAGAGGAGCCTGCTTTGTTGATTCGGCTGCCTACAAGGATGGAACTAAGTTCGCGGCGGTGGTAGTGTATCACCTATGCAAATGCACCAACTGCACCGCAGTCTACACTAGCAAACCTGAAGTCGCTGAACAAGTTGCCATTGCATTGGCACTAACAGACGATAGATACACGGAAATATATAGTGACTCGAAAACGGCTATTAGAGCTTTCAATACGGGCAAGATTGCTCCACAGGCTGCGAGGATAGTTAACATGAGACAAACAAATTTTACGCATTACATTTATTCGTTCCCGGTGCACCTTGGTTCACTTGATGACCTTACCGTAAATCCGAATGAATCTGCCAACAGCGTCGCCCGTGAACTTACTGACCGAGCCGCTTTTACACATGGCTTTAATTCTGCTGGATTGGAGAACTTACAGAGAAATACGCTCATGGCATACAATGAAATTACAAAACATTGCTACAAGGGAAGGAGGCAGGTTGCACCCCCTCATTATAGGCAAAACAGAGCACACGCAGTTACACTTAGGCAATAACAAACACAGTCCCATTATTTACTAGCACAAATGAAGGAATGGTATGACGTTTCAGGCATGAATACTATATGCAAAGCATGCAAAACGAGATATGCGCGCTTGAGCATGTGCTCAGGGAGTGTGGGTCGCTCGGCACTGGCATTTCCCGGAATCGGTTTTCGGAATGAATTAATCCCGCGATCACATCCCTCAAGTCCTGGCTGTCCGTACGCCCCTGATAATGCTAGGAGACGTGACCTCCCGGTCCCAGCATTCGACTGGCCAGGCAGGTGGCAACTTGTACAGGACCCAAATAAAGGTTTTTCCTCCTACTCGAGTCTGTGTTATGTCAGTAAGGTAACGCACCGAACCACCTCACGTTATATAGATGCGGCTTGCCGCTTAAGCAGCAGGCAGGCGCCAGGGCTGTACCCAACGAAGTCGTTGGGTAACCAGTGTTGTGTCGAACAACCCGAGGACCACCTCAAGGATGACTGGTCGCATTTCAGGGTTGTTTCAGGGAAACGAGGAAACCTTTTGCCCTGCAAACGTGTGCAGGCAACTAAGCCACACTTCCAACGGTGATTCGTCGCGTCTGGGCACGTGTTTTGAGAAACAATGATGCCATTCGTCCCCACAAACATGCGCAGCAAGCAAGCGTCCAGGCTCCGCAGCGACTGCTTTCCCGAGGGAGAAATATGCTGTCCTTCTTGTGCCCAAGGATGGATTGGAGAGCCGGTGACCGCAAACATATTTAAGGCCCTGCCGGCCCGTTGTGAATGCAGACGGTCCCGGTTGACGCTGTCGTTCTGCGACGAGAACTGAACAGACGCGTCTCAACAGCCTAACGACGTCGTACCACACAATCTTAAGTATAATCCACGGAAATCTGAAGGAAACACGACGACTTCGGCGTTTAGAGTGCAGAATAATGCTGTTTATTTCTATCACAATCAAGGACACACGGCCGAACCTTTTACTAAGTGAAAACACGGAAGAAGTATCCCGCAGAACATATCGTCTCTTCCTATGCAGGCGCAAGACAGTGGGGCAGAAATTACTGAGCAAATACGCACCCTGCTGTAAGGTGCCCACGATATGGCTTGACGAAGCAATAGACCACAATCAGGCGCTCTGAACGCGTTTCCAGGCGAGAGCGAGGGCAACTCCACTAACCGCGGTGGTAATAAGCGTAAGTGACGCATTGAACATTCTGTCGTCATGGGTCAGGCGCCCCAGTCTTTATCCGCGTTTCAAGGCAACGCATTTAAAGCGAAGAAGGACGCAAGCGGTAGCAGAAAAATACCCGCTACGCTTCCCTACGTGCCTCCATGCCTGCGACGGCAGGCGCCACCAAAAGCTACCACGTACCAAACAATGTCGAATGACCCGGCAACCATGTGGGTCGAATCCTACCCAAAGGCACCGCGCACAACGCACCGGAGAGCGGGAGGGACGACGTCAGAGGAGGTTGGGTTGCCGAAGCAAGTGGAGTGACGTGACGTTCCTTCGCAGTTTTATTGCGATAGCAATTATATGGACACTATAGGTGCATTTGTCGTCGCCGTCGCCGTGCTGTTCCGTGTAAAGTTCAACGGCGATAACACTGTCGCAGCACACTGCCTGCGGTATGTGCGAGGGAAAGCACGCGAAGGGAGCCAACGATCACCGCTCAATCTGGCACACGCTGGAAGAAAGCGAAGAGCAGTGGAGAACTTTTGGGAGCGCTGTAATTACGACGCACAAGCGGGCATGTCACGTGGTATTTTTTTTTGTATTTCGCGGGCATCTGCAGTAAGCGGAAAAACACCAATACCTAATAGATAGAAAGTAAGAAACTGTTTAATGGGACGTTTTGCAAGCCACTCTACAACTATCTAATTGGAATTTTTTTCTTAACTTCATTGCTTCTGAGGTTGGTTAATCATTCGTGACTAATTATGAAATTAGGCAGGATACAAAAAATAGTATGAGTAACTGAATACAATAGTCAGCAACATGCCTTTGGTCGCGTTGTGTTAGAGTGCATGGGCATATTTTCAAAGTGTGGCTAAAGTTAGCTGGGACACCTTGTATATAAGCTTCACATATTTCCTCAAAGTCCACTCTGATCCTGAAGAGCCGTTTTATAAAACTGATAATGATTTGACGTCTGCCACACTAGTTCCAAACCGACCTTCAATGAGAAAGCTGTTCTCACTACACGTGAGGAAGCTGAGGGAACAAATGAATGTGCCGCTACATGTACATCCACTGACAGCTCCAACAAGGCTGTCGCCACTGTGACTGTGACAACTGAAAGAATGCGACACGTCATTTGTCAAAGTTACAAAACACGCCATAGGGATGCACATCCGTATGCACCGTCTGAAACATCAGTCGAAGTGCTCCTGTACCGAATTCTATAGCGACGCATGTCACCAAATAGCGTATACTATGCGGCAGCCGGGCCATCCTTCTCGGAATGCAGTGTTCTGCACGCAGAGACGAGCATCTTCACGACAGAGGCCTATGCGTTACTCTCGACTGTAAAACATATGAAGACATTAAAACTACAAAAAGTTGTCGTACTTGCAGACTCTCTAAGCGTAGCAAGAGCTTTAGTGTCTCTGTGGAAATATATGAATCCAGTAGCCTATGAGCTCTACTCGTCTCTGTGTACTATGCATGCATCCTACCAGCATATCGTAATATGTTGGGTGCCAGCGCAGACAGGCATATGCTTGTAGATGAACTTGCTACACCCATAACAACAACAGCCTGTAACTCTACCTACCATAGCTATCCCTCCCACGGTTAAACCTCTCTCGCCCAAAAAAAGCTGAGAAGCTTATGGCAATCCATCTGGGACCGTGAAACCTCAAATATACTTCCTTTAATTAGGCCCCACTGATGAAATTGCCTTTCGGTAACGAAAGCGCGACAAACTTATGTCATGTTCTGTCGACTGTGAATAGGACACGCATACGGTACTCATGCTTACCTGCTGACTAGTGGTGAACCTCCCCTCTGAGGTAGACGTAGTAAGCGGCTGACCGTTGTCGACGTCCTGGTGGAGTGTCGTGAAGCAGAGGCTGAACAAAAGAAAAGCACTTTCTTCTAGCACACCAATGCCACATTCCCCTTAATCCGGTTTCTTTGAACAGAACCAAATTTTGACCGTAATTCAGTTTAAAAATTTTGTATAAGATTGTCGATTTATTGCGTGTTATAAAACCACAAGATTCGCAGCACATCCTCTCACCAGAGGCTGGTGCGGCAACAATAGTGAGCTGTACGGCACATGTCTCCAGGCGCTTCTGCCGAAGTGCCCTAGTGGGGCAGTAGTTCTACTTCTAGCGACGTATTTTGGTATATCACCTCTTCGTAATACATTGTTTCTTCATGGTATGCCATGTATCATTATCTAGTTTTAATATGTATATATTTACACCCTCATCAACGAATATTTTTAGGCCTGTATACAGCCGTGTTGCATCCACGTCTCGATATTCATTATTCAAATACAAATCACAGCCTATTATGATGACCAAGGTGCTATTTGGGCACATCTGACCCTTGCGCCAGCAAAGTCCCATAATAATAATAATAATAATAATAATAATAATAATAATAATAATAATAATAATAATAATTATTATTATTATTATTATTATTATTATTATTATTATTATTATTATTATTATTATTATTATTATTATTATTATCAAACTTCGTGTGTAGGAAATTACACATGTGGCGAATTATTGCGTTTGAAATTTCACTCGATATATTGAGGTTTCGTGTGGTAGCATCTCGAGGTAAGCTACAGAGTCAGAAGCTCGCCAAACAGTTTTTGTTTGTTTGTGCGGGTGCTTTAAATAGATACTGAACAAAAATGTGACAAAAATGAGAGAAGCATCGAAACTCGACTCGCAATACGCGACTGTTCCGATATGCAGCATTTATTTCACATATTTTTAAACGGACGGCTGTTTTTTTTTTTTTTTTTTTTTGAGGATTGTGAGCGCGTGGTGACGGCAAGCCGGCATGCGCGGGGCTGCGCGCCGACTGGCGTGACGCCATGTATAGCGGCTTGCAGAAGCAGCACCAGCAACCGTAGAGTTTAACCGACAATAATTACAAGAGGAAACTCTGGCGTGGCAATCGTTAAGCCAGCATGGCAATGACGATAACTACATTAATTTGTCTAATCTTCGGGCTTGTGCCTTCAGACCTTCTCGTGGCTTTGTTTATTACGCTTTCTGCGCCTTCCTTGTCGTATATTTCAGAAAAGTTTATATTTGTGGAAGTGCAGAGGGACGCTGCGAACGCACACAATCGTTGACAATTGCGGCGATTCAGCCGGTCGAATTGGCCAAATCGAAACGCCCCAAGCCTCTCAAGGCATTGGCTTGCCAGCGATAAATTCACATGGGTATTTCATGTCGCTTGTCGTTGCATGCGTCCGCGGCGTAATGGCTTCAATATCGGGCCTCCGCGCTAGGGTCCCTGTGTTCGAATCCTGCCGTTGGACAATTTTGCGAATGTTTATTTAATTATTTATTAGTCACTAATTTGTTGAAAATGGCGAGTTTACAATATCACGAACCCCTCTTGAAGCCAGAAGGACGAGGTTTAGGCAATTCGATGTACTTCCTATGATTCCCACGTTGGCCGTAGCGCCCCCATTGCAGCTCCCCTAGACACTAGTGCTACAGTTCTCTCTAGTAATCATAGTACGAAACTCCATGGGCGTCTAGTGCTTGCCTAACGTCCGCGTGCCTTGCTCATCGCGCTCATGTTGGCTATGATGGCCGCGCAGCGCAAATCCAAATCCTCTGAAGCTTCGGCTCTTTCGGAATGGTATGACACGGCTTGTCCAAGGAGGTTATATCTGGCCCGACGATACTTTTCCCACACCACTGCGCGCACAGCAGCGTAGAGGCATTCCTCCTGCGTTGTGCTAGGTGGCTCATTGATCACATTGCAAAGCAGCACACAACACGAACGGCGCTTCGGAAGGCTTCGGTACAAGCTTCCAGCGTCGTCCATGCGCATGGGGAGACGCGGGCGATAGCTGGCACGCCGGTGTCCTGCACAAAGTCACAGAAACGTCGCTTCGTCTAGTTCACGGCGGGGCCGCCAGACGTGGCATTTTGCGAAAAATGCAATAAATTCGTTATTTTCCACAAGTTTGCGCCTGAGAACAAGATTGTGTCAAGAAATTTCAGTACCCCAGCTTTCATTTAGGCTAAATATCTCGGCGGCAGAAGTTTTGTTCAGTATCCCTTTAATTCCCAAAGCTCCCGTCCTTTCCGCGAGTGTGACTTCTCGAGCATGGCCCTATCTGGTTTAGAACAGTCACAGCTATGTGCGTGTGTTTGTGTGTGTGTGTGTCTGTGAAAAGAAATGAGGTTGTAATATATTGCAGTCATGAAGTGATCTAGTAGTGACCTGAAATTATAAGCGCACCCAACCTAGGCTGTTCTGTTTTCATGTTTTAGTTGGGCTCTGCCTCTATGTTCCGGCAAACACGGAAAAGGCTTTCGGTGATGAAGACTGCGTTAGCGTTATGAGCTCTTTTCTGCTGCTCTGTTCTGTAAGCAACGCGGTATCATGGTGATATTTGATGCGCATACATATATCCTATGAGGCTCGTCAGGTTTTATTTGCGAATGCGCCTTTAAGGCAGTAAGAATAGATGGAATCTTCTTGTTATTTATTTGATTTTTAATTTTTTTGTCGTCGTCGTTCAGACCACTCTCACGATATTTTGCCTCCTTATAGCCTATGCGCGGTTGAATTGCTCATATAACAACACATTTTCTCCACCCAGCGCAGCTTAGCAAACTGGAGACTCATCTGATTGTTCTCCCTGTATTTCGTCTCTCTCTCTCTCTCCTCACAAGAAACTGGCTTTCATAAGCCAAGCTTTTCGACTTAGAGTACAAGAAACGTTTACTTTTTTTTTCAGACACCTGACAGAAGGCTACGAGTGTTCATTTGCAGCATTTTTGACTTCCGAAGGTAAGCATTCATTACAATGGTGATCAATCCTTTGAATACTCGTTTGTTGTTCTGCTCTTATTTTCAACGAAGTGTCTAAATATATGTCGCACCTCCGCGCTAGCATATATTTAAAATCTGTCTTGAGATGACGGTGGATCCATAAGGAGAAATCTCTTCCGCAATGTCGCACTTCGGACGCTATTTTCGGGGTGGCTAAATACGTACAGATCAATCAGTGCATCATACGCGCATAATTTGCTGTAATGACATGTGCAAAGTACGATTATGCACACAATATGGACAATGAACTGGCGTCCGTCCGTGTCTAACGCCTTTTCTTTGTGTGCGCGTCCTTTGTGTTTCACTGGTACCCCCTTTTTTTTCAAGTTCATCATGCACCAACTGGCCCAAGAGCTTGCGCTAATTAGGGAGAATCTACGTGCACTTGCTCACTTCGATGGCAGTCAGTGTCAACGCTGCCGAGAGCTCACTTGCGAGATAGGCGTCAAGAAAAGGCTGTAAGCGTTAACTATGTCATAGATCAAAGGTCTAGACTAGAATTCAAACTGTTGAGATATGTGCTTCATGATTTTTGTTAATTGCGGCTTCTCCGTAGTCCACTTTTTGTACAGTTTGGGTACTGTATAACCTATACTTTAACCTTTCATCTATAACGTAGCGAACCCTGTTGAGGTCCTGGTTCTGGGTTCGTGGTTTGGAGTCGGGCATCACACAGTCGGTCGCTTGCCTGTGATGCCGGAGTGCCTAAAACTGGCTTTACCTAAAATGAAATAGCTTACCTGCGCTATACGGAGACGTCGGACTAAGCAGACTAGGCGAACCGAAACCGTCATCCGGTGCTGCCACCGAGTTTCTTGTTGGTGAGGAGATCAGGTCGGGAGGTTGAAGAAAACGAAGAACGGGTTGTTTCCCCATATTTACAACTAATAATTATTTCCGTGGATGTGGGAGTACACAGCATGTCTGAGCAGTTTACATGTATAAGCACACACCTGCCACAACACCCAAGATCCGGTTATTATGTCGTCGCTTTCTCTACGTCACTAGACAAAGGAATTCAATGGCCGTTAACCAGCTAATCGGCATAGTAGAACTTTTCGCAGCACCCCGCGCTTGGTGTCGCACCATCTTGCGGGATTCCGCATCTGATGTTGCGCCCTAACTCCCGCATACGACGCAAAGACGAGACAATCGGGAAGCACCCTACAACGCCGTTCTCACGGTCGGACGTTGGCTGCTTCCAGCAATAAGCTGGCTTCCTGTGAGGGTCAGCTTGGGCTGCTTGTGGCGATTGCGCTTCCGCACGAATATCACCACACGACAGCTGTTTGAGAAATCCGTAGCCTTCGGCAGACGAGTTCCACAATGACAGCGACGCCCAGCTGCTTGAATAGTGGTTCTTGACCTCTTCGCTAAGCTAAGGCACCCTCCCACTGGAATGCTGCTTGGCTTGTCAGTAGATCAATTACCTCCGCGACCAGCCGTCTACAGCCCCTTCTACACGTGTTTCGCTAGAAACCGAGCCCTCTGTCGCGCTGGAACTGATTGCCATCGAAGTGAGCTCGTGCTCACAGATTCTTCCTCATGTTGGCGCATGAGGAAGAATCAATAAAGTTTATCCATCGCCATTGTCATCATTGAAATATAGGGGAAAATATTAAAGAACTTGCCTTTAGGGACGTTTTCTCAACCTTAGAACACTGAGAGAGATTCTTGATTGGGGCTGAAAGGTGGGGCTAAGTGCAGTGCGGTAACTGTCTCTCAATGGAGGACACCTTAACCGCACTGCACAAGCGGGAAGGGAGAGAAAGGCGGGGTGGCAGTAGCGGCGACAAGGATGCCTAGGCGCGTCACGGGACAAGCTCAAAGACGGTCGGCAAGACCGGCATCATCAGCGAAGGTTATCAGAGCACGGAACAGCACCCTGAGAGGGAAGTTGCAGTCCGAAGGGTGCAGAATTTGTTCCACCGCCGAGTAGGGAGGTTGTACTGACGGTAGATCCTCACGAGGGGTTTTGTGCTGCGGCGCTAGCCGGGCACTCGCAGACCAGGTGCTGCAGAGTTTCCAGCGCGCCGCAGCCTCGGCAGAGGGGGGTGGAGCGCCGCGGAGGCGGTTCTGATGTTCGCCGGGCCAAACAGGGCCGTGCGAGGGGGAAGGTGCGCTCCCTCCTAGTGAACCCTGTCTCCGGGAGACGGCGCGGCGGGCGCCCCTGCGCTAAAAAGGGGTTTAAACCTGGGCTACCCGGCGCGACCTGGCTGTCGGGGTGGCAGAGCGTGACCTCTCTCCGGAAATGCTGGCGCGCCCAGTCAAACAAGTTGACCCGCGTCGACAACGTGCTCGACGGTTGGTGTGCGCGCCCGGCCAGGTCGTCCGCTGCCTCCTTTACCGCGATGCCGACATGGGGACGGGACCCACTGTAGTCGCAGGTCACACCCGCGCCGTTCCAAAGCATGGAATCGGCAGGCGACCCGCTGAGCAAGCAGCGGGTCGCCTGCCGCTGAATATACACAGCCATGGTATATTCATACCATGGCTGTGTGGCACCAAACTGAAGCAGTAACAACAAATAAACCCTTGGTAGAAGTAAAATCTGAAATGTTCTGCCTGCTCAAGTCCGAAAGTAGGACCTTCTCTAAACCCATGGTCAGAGACATAGTATTAAAGTCGGCAATCTATAATAAACATAACGAGGTTCACCTCGAATAGAGGGCCGATTCAGAATGGCAACAGCGCGAACAAAACGAAGACGGAGTGAAAGGACACCAGACAAGCGCTGCCCTGTGTCCTTTCACTCCGTCGTCGTTTTCTTCGCGTTGTTACTGTTATGCAGGAATACCGACTCGCCCAACTTTCCACTTTAATAGAGTGTCGGTCCTTGAAGACAAGAAGTGAACACAAGTCATGAGAAGGTGCTCAGGAATGTGTGACTGCGCGAGTCTGGAAGCCTTCCACGCCTCCACGCGCGGACCTTGCATGAGCCGTCGACACCAGACAGCATGACGTCGATGCTGCGAACGCGGCTTGAATGTCCGGTTTATTGCTACCGCATCGCAATGAAAAAGAAGCGCACCATGATCGGCATGCCTTCAATGAGTTTGTTTCCATTTTCGGTCTTTTGTAGAAACTCGGCATTTGTCCCATAAGTTGCCAAATCCGTTTTCAATGTATGTACGCCACTGCTTTGAGAGATAGAGGCTTACAATTTTATATTTTTTCCACACAAATCTGGCCGCCGATTGCATGTCCTCCTCTTTATTTGTGATGATAAACCGAAGGCTGGCAAATAAATTTTATTTCTAGTTCTTCAACATTAGGCCCAGATAATGATTTATTGTTCCACTTGCCGCTTTACGCCAGAGAGTGTGCCGGTCTCATGGACATCGTGTGGGATAGGTCCGGATTCTCGGCTATAACTGAAGAAGACAGATGCAGGTGCGTGTCTTTTTCATCTTTACACTTCCGTAATTTTTGAACCAGCGCTAACTCAAAAGCCATCACTATTTGTTCGGAAGCCTTCATGTAATGTAGAAGGACCTCTTGCAATAGCTTTATTTGTTATAACACTTATCCCAGAGTGAATATGTTGTGGCACACTCATCATATGTTTTCCGCATAGAGTAGCGAAGATGTAAACTGACATCAGGTGGAATCAGTAGCTACGCCATTGCAAGCGCCATGACGGCTTCTAAACACGTAGATTTCATAAGACAGTTCCATGCTTCTGACGAAACCTTGCAGGTAAGCTTGAGGGCGACTCACATACCTGTCGAGAGAGTGAAATATATCTCCTAATAATATTTGGCCCAGCTTTAGCGGGTATCACATTAGGGAAATCATTCACCTTAGGGACATCCATGTGGCTTTTCAACTCCTGCTTTTAAACGAATGTATATATATATATATATATATATATATATATATATATATATATATATATATATATATATATATATATATATATATATATATACACATATATACATATATATATATATATATATATATATATATATATATACGTTGCGGGAAGTTAAAGTAATAGTTTGGTTTGTGTCAAGTGATAGAAAGAAGTCAGGAAAATAATGATCAACGGCTAAACAGATCGAGCGATATTCATTTTTTACGAGGACTCTTGGCTAGTGCATCCCCACCTTATTTGGTGCTTCATCAGAGCAACAGCTCTTAGGGTAACTTTAGTGCGAACTGCATAGCTGCACCGAAAAAATGTGTAAAGAAATCTAGGCTATGCCGAAGCGTTTTCCACGTGTAGACCGTCGAAAATCGCCGCCGTGTCGCTAGAAACTAAGCAAAATATTGCTTTGAGGATAAGTATGTGTGATTCGTCATATGGGTATGAACTCTTACAGGGTGCGGAGCGAGACATACTGATGCCTTAATCGTCTTTTATTGATTGATTCCAGTTAGCTTGTACGTTGAGCCGGTAAACGAGCGGAGAGTGGTCTTAAGGCGTTACAAACGCCGGACGTAGGCAATCGCTCCAATGAAAAAGAGACGCGTTTCCTCTCAAGCATAGCCTCAATCAACGCACGAATTCAGGGGAATCAGGTTTATGCAAATGCCAGAGATTGAGAAATTGCCTTCATTTGAATTAACAGGAATGTTGATGGTGGGAGTATATGGTTGTTCCATCCTTTTTCTCCAGATACAGTGCAGTGCTGAAGTCGCTGCTGGCGCCTGGCTGCTCCTATGGCATGTGGACGATTTGTTACGACGCACCGTGGTACAAACGTACGTGTGCCCCTCAGTGACTTGATTTTATTTTCACTGGTTACATCTTGCTGAAATCATTTGAGCAGCTTCATTGCATTACTATTTAGACAGCTTCATTTGGCCAGATCCCTACACGATATGAGAGCATTGCGGGTGTAATGAAGTGTGGCATTTAAGCCGGCCGCGCTGTACGCAATTGCAAAAGAAAAGACAGCAATTAATTCAAACCGTGAAGCTTCAGGAAGTTCTCGCGGTCAGAAAGAAAGTTCATACTTCCGTCTGGTCGCTCGATCCCCACAAGTCAATTTTATTTATTTATTCATTTGTTTGTTTATTTATTTTACCCTCAGGGTTTGCACATTACAGAGGGGAGGGGCATATTGCAGACCAAAATTGAAAAAAAAATACAGTTGATACAATAAATATAATGAGCAGGAAAAACGAGAAATTATTACAATATATGTACAGCTGCAACTAAGAAAAAGCGGGGCGATTCTAAGATCTAAATATAGAACAAGCTAAACAGAAATAACAAATTGAGTACAAATTATTAGGCAATGTAAAGTATGTTATTAAAAAAACTCTTACAGCATGATGTCCTGCCACGGTCCTACCGCTGTACAAATCACCTATTACATAGAGTCGATAGCAATCTTAAAAGCATCAGAGTAAAGGTTGTAGAATGCTTGTTGCTTAACCACTCATTATTTTAAGCAGCGTGCATTCGCTAATGTATGCTATGCACTCACTGGTTATCACTCACAAGCTAATTAGTCATGAACCTGTTGAGAGAAACAGCACTTGGTCCTATTGGTTCTCATTCACTTCTCACGGCCCCCCGTTTCACCTTAGGTTGAGATTCCCTACGAACGGTGGGCGTCGGCTGTGTTCCGTACTAATTATATAGCTTGTTTGTTCCTTGTTCTTCGAACATTCCTTTATTTTAAAAAATAAGAAGCCTAGAACATTTACAAATATAACGTCATAACGTGTGGCGGACGTCATTTACAAGACAAATCAAAACAACCAATTAACAAATAAACTAATTACAGTAATTAACTTCTTAGAATCTTTACGGCACGTGTTCATATTGGAAGTTGAGAAGAGTCGTCATAACAGTTTAGTTCCATGTTCCCACATTTCAAAATGGCCATGTATACACCAATATTACTAGCGTCAAATTATCCGTTCGATGTACGTGATTACGTACGTGGAACCTCGAAGCGCAGCTTGCGGTGTAACTTCCCTCTGACGTAGCAGAGCGGTGCAAAATAAAGCTCCTGGCGCAAACCGCTAATCAGGATCAGCTCATGGGAATTATAGGAAGCGTGACGACAGCATCATATCAGGCTACGCTTTTCCGTCACACAGGGGTTGGACGGAGTCGTGTTTCGCGGTGCCGGCGTGTGTAATCAGGCAAATTTAACGAACGATTTGATGCCGGTTATTTCGACCTACATGATCACTTTGAAATGCGGAAAATTCTGGCTAGACTTTCATGTTGATTCCCTTTGACTTTCTAATATAAACACGTGCCGTAAAGTTTGTAACTAAGAGGGTGTTTATTGTGATTCGTTTCTTAGTGAATGGATGGATTTGGTTTCTCTTACATATGGTGTCCGCCTGCGCAGACAGCTGATCGTAGTGACGATCTGTAGGCTTCTTTTAGCTTTTCGAAATTAAAAATAACATTAAAATTTGAATATGACACACAGGTTAAATAGCAATTATAGAGGCTTGTCACTACCCAAGGGCTGTATACAATGCAGCACTCGTGGACTAGCACTATTTTCGGGGCATCCATTCCTTTCTATTACGTAGAATGTTCCAGTCTCATTCAGTCATATTTAGTAGTGCGGTTGCGTTATCGGCTGTCAAAGGAGTACCAGAAGCCCTCTTGGGTTTTCTGAAAGAAGTAGTTGGAACGATTTATATTGCCAAGTTCCTATTTGGCCTGAAATTCAGCTTAATTGCCTCCTTCGAAGCTATCTCTGATGCACTGGTGGAAGTGCTCTTTCATTTGCAATTACTCTAGCCAGTCGTGCGATGCGGGTCCAGCACATGGACATTTCTCCTAAAAAAAACAAGAACATTTTGTTTGAAACTACATTAAGCACAACAAAGCAATGAATTGGGCTAGTTGGTGGCTGTTTATAATTATTTTTCGCGCTGTGTTCTTAATTACGAGGACGGGAACATGTTGCCGAAAACGTCTTGTGTCGCATCCCCCTACCTTGCGGCAAACAGTACATCTTTTAGACAGGACGCTGCACGAACGAACGCCTCTGCGAACACCGACACAAATGCTGTTACGATCGGCCTGCGGGGGTAGTGTCCTTCGAACCTCTCCCAGCCCGCTGCGACGAATCGCTGCGTGAAACCAACAATGCGCAGAGAGCCAAGCCACCTTAGAACAGCCCAACGGCGACAGCAAGGCTAGCCACGTCTGATGCACCGAGTATTGTTAGTTGGCTCGCTGTCGCCTTCACGGTCTAATTGGAGCAAGAGAACTCCTGGAAAAGGGTGTTTTACGTCGCTTTATCACGGGTCCCAGTAATCGTTACATTCGCTTGACAAACGCGGTGAATAACTGTGGAGTCAGCTCTGGAATCAAGAGGCGCCAGCTTGACTCAGGCGTGACAACCCTTGTCTACGAGGATCCTCTCCGCTTGGTGTGTTCAGGGAAAGAAAAGCGCGGGAATGAGTGTGTGATCTCTCGATCTCAAAGGCGGGTTGGCTACGACGACTTTGGACGGTCCGACTGGACGATGGTTGGACGGCAGTTTTCCCTCACCTAGGGATCTAAAGATGATATAGGGTTTTTAAGCAGCCGTTTTCGGCTGCTCGATGTGCTTTTTTTTTCAGTCACGCTAGCCCGATGAAATCTAACATTCTCCTGTCTTCATGTAGATATTGTAAATGAATCCCATACTCCTAGTTCTCGATGAGAGCAAGTTTGTCCCTTCAGCCACGTCCCAAGGGTGGGTGAGTTGGGCGATGGCATGGGCGCCACTACCACATTTTTATATGCCCGACTACAACTCGTACAATGCCAACAACTGCAGGGAGCAGGCCATCTTGCGGCACACTGCAAGCGATGCTCATGTGCACCAGTTTTCTGTGAAACTCAGTTGCTTGCTCGTGGTGGTAACAATGATATCAGAGAGATCAAAGAGACATATCTCATTATCTCTGAAAAAGACGAATGTATCAGCGCTCCCTCATTACATTTCACGCAAGCAGAAATCGCATTCCTACATCGCCTCTAATCAAAACTATGTATAACTGGCCCACTGAGGCATCAGCTCTTGCGGTTTATCTTGGTTTCCTTGCATTGTTTTGTTGCTTTATTCCCTGTTTTTCCCGCCTTTCCCATTCCATTCGCCTATACTTAACCTCTATATGACACGTCACAAGACATGAATAAAGCAGTTGTGAGTTTGCGCACCATTGTTCCCGTCCTTGTCATAAGTATACAGCTCAAGAATACATTTAAGCTGAAGTTAGAAGTTAGAAGCTTCAATGATATGCTGGAGATTTTAGCCTGGCTGTTTGCCTCAAATGCTACTCTATCTGTTGTGTGACGGTTATGATATAAAAAGTGATAAACACTTAACAGCACGTACAGTCACACATACTCATACACACTGTAGAGATTTTTACAATGTTTAGTTAAGGTCCGTGGCCCACAAGAACGCAAACAGCGCTTTCGTGGCGCGTAATGCGCAGCTGCACGGTGCTTTGCCATGGGTCGAGAACGTGCTGCAGTTCCAATCTCGAGTCCCGTTGCCGGTGTGCCACCTTCAAAGACTGTCTCTCTAACGCCAAGCGGCAGCAGCCGCACAAAATATGTTGCAAGTCTTCAGGGGCGTTATATACATACTGCATTGGCAAGTCCGTCAGTCGAATCTTGCAGTTGAGGTAGCTAGTGTAGGTCACGTTGAGTCTGATGTAATGTAGGCGTGTGTGGTCTTGTCTACTGAGGCATCGCGGCACGTAAAAGTCACACGATGGATCAATTTTGTATGGGGGTCCATCTGACGGTTTGCATCTGTCCAGAGGGATCGCTGGAAACGCCAAGCGTGTGCAGATACCAGTTTCCCCGCGCCTTTTCTCGAGGAAGGTATCTGCACCGGTTCTCTCAAAGTGCCGCGTCCAGCTTTGCAACCACGGTCAGCCTGGACGTTGCCTTGCATTCCGAAGTTGGCTGGTAACCACTCCAGCACAACGCTGTGATGCAGTTCGCAGGCTTTAATGCATAGGCGTCTGATATGCCCATGACGAGTCGTTCTTGTGTGCGTAGCACGACTTCAAAAACTGAAGGGGCGCCCTTGTGTCGGTGAAGATGATCCAAGTCTCAGCTGTCTGGTGTGTCATATAAATACAAATCCAGCCACCGAACAGCCCCTCTTAGTGCGTCAATACTAAACGCAGAATCCACGCGCTCGCGACCAACGTGCTCCAGCCGCGTACTTTTCTGGTTCTGTATCCTGTCTTTCACCTACGTGTTTCATCGTCGCGGTCTCTCAACCTCGGCACGTTGCTCATGTTTCTACTGAGTGAACACTTATCACCGTAAACATTGTATTTATCGATGCTTTTCGACGTCTCGACGTCTCACGGAAGCTCACGCCTGCCCGCTCGTCCTTAAAAGTGTGCAGCCAGGCGGTTGATTCCCTCTTACAGCTGTTCTGTCGCGGTATGGAGGAGGCTAGAACCAATCTGTTTGCCCATGACCGTGAGCACTCTGGGGCGGTTTTCCCGGGCGATCACTTTAGGAGACTCGGCGCTCTACCTGTCGAAGTATACAGCCTAGAGCGCATCTTGGCGCAGTGCGAACAGTGCGAGGGTCGCAGAGCGCGGGTGACGCTGTCGCCCGCATACGCGGACGCGTCCGGTAGCGAGTCACGCGAAATTTCGTAGTAGCGAGACCTACCTCCAAAAATGATCGCCTGAGAATACGACCCTTGATCGCGCGAACCCCTCCTGGTATTACCACTATGCTAACCTACTCACCCATCACTGCCCTCATTCTCTGCCACCACGTGGTGGTCCGTGCCATAGACGTTAAAATTTTTCACCAAGTTCGTTGTCAGAGTTTCATCGAATGAGCACCAACTTGAATAACTATAGGTGGTTGTCACCACTAGAACAGTGGCTGGTGGCATGAACCGCTTCGAGAGTTTAGAGACATTTCATTTGAGATGCGCCTACGCCTATCTTCCTCTCTCCTTCGTGGGTTTCCTCCCGAAGAACCAGGGGATTAAACTTCAACAAAGCATCGTTTTTTTTCACCGCATTTCCGTTGTATTACGGAGGTTTTGTACGTTGTTGCTCAAACTATGTTGTCATCCGGGATCGAGACCTCAGGAACAGCCTTTCTGTCGACAACCGTATAGCGCCGTCTTTTTTTCTAAACACAGATTAACGTATTTTCTCGCAAGCCTAGATATTCGAGCAAGCGCGTCTTTCGCACGCTTGCTTATACGCCTATTCCGAGGAGCATTCTTGTTAAATGATACTTATAGCTTACCCCGACATCGCTGTTAGTTGAACCCGTTGCTGCTTATAATGAGTAGTAGAAAGAGGAGTAGCTATAAGAAACGCGTGTTGTGTAAATATACAAACAAAACGGAAATTCACAGGAAGATGGATGCTTGAAGTAACGAGCTGCGCATGGTGGAACAAGAAATGTCACTGGGGGGGAGTCACCGTTACCACAAGGGAGGGAACGTGTTCGGCAGGGACGAGTTCCCTTGCCGAAGCGTTGGCTCCGGCGATATTCGTGGATTGACCACTCCTCATTTATGCATATGTGGTAGCGTGCACTGAAACGTCATCACTGCGTTTCGGTGGTCGTGGTTATCGCTTGTCAAGGGCAAGACAGCGATTCATTATGCAATAATGCCGAAATTATCATAGTAATGTCTTTGGCATGAGTTAATGGCAGTCAGCTACGACATTTCGTTGTGCATCTAGGCGTATTGTATTCGTTAACCCGTAGTGGTGGCTTAGCGGCTATGGCATTACGCTGCTAAGCACGAGACCACGGGATCAAATCCCGGAAGAGGCGGCCACATTTCAATGGGGACGAAATGCAAAGACGCCCGTATGCTGGGCATTCTGTGCACTTTAAGCAACTCCAAGTGGTCAAAATTAATACGGAGTACCACGCAACGGGCGTGCCTTATAATCATATCATGGATTCGGGACGTTAAACCCAAATATGTAATTTATTTAACGGAACAAACTTAGCCCATTAAAACCACAGACACAAGAAAGGTGCACAAAGACAAGCGTTTGTCTTTGTCTACCTTTCTTATGTCTGTGGTTTCTATTGCGCTAAGTTACTTTTTTGGGTTATGGAAAGTCAGCTAGCTCAACAATAAATTCTAATTTATTTGATTCCCAGAGCAAAGCCTCTCTGTCTATTTCAAGTAGCACACTTTTGCCATTTGCCGTGTATTTCGGCTTCGAAGGAAAAATTTAAGACAACAACTCGTCCTAAATTACCATAATGTGCAACATCTTCGTAGAACAAATACCTTTTGAACTGGGAGTACAGTGCATGAGAGTCCATTGGCACTACACCGATGCAAAAAAAGCAGCCAACATGTCGTGACGAACCGGATGTATCGTCACGTTAATTTGAATTTCTGTATCATTTATTTGACAGTGCG
Organism: Dermacentor andersoni; assembly: GCF_023375885.2. Lineage (NCBI taxonomy): Eukaryota > Metazoa > Arthropoda > Arachnida > Ixodida > Ixodidae > Dermacentor > Dermacentor andersoni. The sequence continues at coordinate 60,871,982 of NC_092820.1, forward strand.
AAATGGAGAACAGTAATGTGCCCTGGCCACATGATTCATTCTTCCGGCCAAGTAAAAGCAATCATCATTGCTTAGAACTACAATAATGCGTTCTTTGTTTTTAGTTTGATTATTCCCAATTGTAGTTACTCATGAAATTCGCTATTATACCGTTTCTCTTATATTTTTATTTCCGCTTTGATCTACAGTCCAGCTGTTGGCTTGTTGTAATACTGACCTATTTCCTTTTTTTCTCTCTCCGCAGTGAACCCCCGAAGCGTCACTCAGGCAGCGCTGTTGGAGCACTACGGTAATTTCCATTAGCGTTTTCATGCCACCTGAACCGTCACCTGGGTGTTGACGCATTACACTATTAAGCAATATTAGACCCTTTCGGTTGTATCGTGCCACACAACAATAATCGTCATCTGCCTTGCTTGCGTTTCCTTTCTTGAAAACGCTGCGCCCGCTACTTTCCTGTCGAGGATGCTCTGTCATGATGATGACGCGCATGCCTTTCGTGACTTGGAAGTGCCAGGCTGGTAGCGTTAAAGAAAGGAAATGCAGACAAGACAGATTACGATTATTGTTTTGTGGCAAGATAGGATCCAAAGGGTGCAATTTTGCTTAAGAGTGGACGTTCATGAATCGCCTGTTGGAATGTGAATTAGAATTTGTAGTAATGTAGTCCTCCCAGAATAACTGATAGGTTGTTAATTATGTAAATATTGCGTTTGAGCAATTTCTCTCGCTACTTAACTACCAAAAATATCTCTTTTGTTCTTTGGCGTTTCACATAAGGTATAATTGAAATGTATACGAACCTCAAGGTGCCGCCAGCCCTTCTGAAAATTTTAGTAAGGCAAGTCCAATGAGAAATACGAGCGTGGGCGAATGATCCAGTTGAAAAAAAAATGAATAAATGAGTTGTTGCTTTTCACTATGAGTTGACATTCGAAATTTCCGAGTATTTCTTTCGCATAATGTAGGGTGCAGTATGATTACCCTTGCCTTCACTAAGCAAATACCCGTGCAAATAGTGTGTGTTTATTGATGGACCTGCTCTTTTCTGTGAAGCGAGCTTGGCGAGAAATACTTGGTTATTGCTGTAGTGGCTGTTCTGATCGAAGCCTTATTTTCTGACGCCGGCAATTTTGTTTCCTATCAAGAAGGCACTCATTCAGCAAACATGTGAAGAGCAGACTTCTTTCAGGTTATCTTGTAGAGGCTTATTAAATACGCGATTCCTGACTGCACTTAATTTTTGGGGATATTTTTCACTGTCTTTTAAGAATCCACCCATTGCGCGTCTTTAATAAGATAGCTTGTATTGGGAAATCCACCTCGTTTGTTTAAGCTGCAGTTACTGCATGATAAATGCGTTTTGGCCAATAAATGTGCTTAATAAGTGCGTCTGGCGATGCGATCCTTCGGCTTTACATTACTTTTCTTCTCTTGTTTACGCATAATGCCTAAATACTTCACCGGTTGCGCAGCTGGTAGTACAAGTTGATTTACCTTCGACTGTGAACAGTATAAAGTGCAGTAGCAAGGATTTGTTTTATTCCTCTTCTTTGTCGTCTCCCTTTCATATTTTCGTACGTAGAGAAATAGTCGCCTTTTTCAGAAAATTCTAGACGCATCTCGTGGAGACATTCGTGCAATATTTTCACGGAAATGGTGGAACCGGTAAATGATGGAATGTTCGCATAACCTATCAGAAATGTTATTAATAATCTGCTGAAGAGGCAACCAATTTCATAAAACTTATTGCGGCCAGCAAGCAAACGAACGTCTCCTTTGATATGCTTTATTATTTTTTTAGTAGTCGATTGGAAAACGAAGGTTGCTGTTCTTTTTTACCAGCACTACAACTGGCGTTCATGGGCTCACCGAAAGTGAAATAATGTTGTGAGTGAGCGTTTCTTGCGTGCGAACAACGTCTTACACTGCCGTACGGTAGGCGTTTAGTTGCGCAGGTTATTCGGGGGGCCGGTTGGTTTACTCTGTTTCCTAACAGATATCCGTCTGGTTGCGGAGCTGGACGCATTGCATTGTGTTTAGTAATGCTAAACAGTGCGAGCACTCTTCCTCTCTCTTCGGCACATACGAGAGCTACGAATTGCCGCAGACTATCTGCGCCATTGCTCCTCTGCTAGCTCGATGGATACTTTTGCGATTGCCAAGTTGACATCACAGCCGTAAATTTCGATGTCCGATAACTATCACATTACGAAAATAATAATATTATTCTATTCTTCAGTGCAGTTCCGATTGTAGCATGACTGGAGCTTCTGCATTTAAACACCATTACTAATTCAAATCTGCAATGCAGCCAGTGTTATTTGTTTTTACCGCAGAAGTGGTTATTCTCGACCTCACCCGCAGACTTTTGTTTCACGAAAATTACGCCACCGTCCGACATAGCTCATAGCATGAAAGCACATTCATATACGTATAACACGACTAGCGTATACGTATAGCCATCTGATATTACCGCCACTGATGCACCGGTCTTCAACTGTGTTCTCTACAGAATTACGTGACAAAACAACAAACGCTGCCTAAATATCCACGCGACCATCATTTTAGGCGCTGGCGTAGAGCAGAGGTTGAACACCGGGCTTATAATCTGAAGGTCGTACGTTCAAATCCTCCTACAGTCCTCTAGTCCACTACATATACAGGCTTGGAGTGGCTCCTGACAACGAGAAAAGGATATTGCCGAGAACCAGTGGGGCTGTACTAACCCAAGTGCAACAAAGTTAGGAAGGCCCACTAAGCTTCAACAGGGACACTTTCTTACCAGAACAGAAATTGGCCTCCCTCGTGCAGCATTCGGCCACTACATCCCTCATGACTCATGCAATTAACAAATGGCCCTCTGTGTCCCAGCAGCTGCGGAGCATCTGACCAAGGCGGAGGTCAGACCTGCGACGCGGCAGAGGGTGCTAAGAATCTTTGGACCCGACAGGCCGCCACTGGAAGCTGAACCTGGCAGCGTTCAACGCGCAAGCCCTCTCGAGTGAGGCTAGCTCAGCAGCGCTCTTTGAGAAATTATCAGGCATTGCCCGGCATTGGCTTTAGTGAGGTTAGAAAAACTTGTGAGGCTTATACAGTGCTCACTAATGACCACGTGCTGTGCTACAGAGGTCGTTTAGATAGGAGACGATACGGGGCAGGATCTCTAATCCATAAAGGCACAGCGGGCAACAATGATGAACTCTATAGCATTAATGAAAGGGCAGTAAACCGTAATAAAGCTGAATAGGAGGTATAGAATAAAGCGAATAGAGGCCTATGCTACAACCTCCAGTCACGGTGATGAAAAAATAGAAGAGTTTTATGAAAATGTGGAATTAACGATGAGAAAAGTGCAAACTCAGTATGCTATAGTAATACACGACTTCAATCCAAGACTGGGGAAAAGCAGGCTGGTAAACAAGCAATTGGCAGCTGCTGCATCGATTCTAGGCACAATAGAGGAGAGCGCTAGAATTCGTGGAAAGGAATAAGCTCCAAGTAATGAATACGTTCTTCAGGAAGCCTAGCACCAGGAAGTGGACCTGGAAAAGCCCTAATGGACAAACAAGAAATGTAATAGATCCCATAGTTTCTTGAAAATCCCAGCCAGTGCAATATGTAGAAGTGCCACGTAGGGTAAAGTGCAGTGGTCATAGGTTAGTGAGGTCTAGGATTCACCTTAGTATGAAGAGAAATAGTAAAATTAGTCAAGAAGAAACAGGCCAACCTAGGTGCAGTAAGGGTAAAAGCAGACCAATTCAGGCTGGTTCTTGCAAACAAATATTCAGCGTTAGGACAGAGGGATTAAGATGGCATAGAGGTAATGAACGAAACTTGACTGTCTTCAGAAGAAGCAAATAAAGTGGGAGGTAAGGCGCCAAGGCAACCAGTAGGTAAGCGCTCTTAAATAATAAAGTGACCGATAAATAAACGACAAATCATGAAAGTGTCTAACTCAAGAGATCAGATAGAATTCGCTGAACTGTCAAATATGATTCACAAGAGTGAAGTACGGGATATTCGAAATTACAACGTCGGAAAGATTGAGGAAGCAGTAAAGAACAGCCGCGGCATGAAATCAGTGAGATGAAAACTTCGCATAGGACAACGCAACATGTATGCAAGGAAAGATAAGCAGGGTCATGTCATCAGCAATTTCGATGATATAGTAGAAGCAGCAGAATTATATACTGACTTGTACAGTATCCAGAGCAGCCACGCCAGCAGTATACAGAGGTTCCTTCTATAGCTAGCGATGAAGTTAGAAGGGCATCGCAAGGCATCACTCGGGAACAGAAGATATAATAACAGTCGATTAAATCAAAGATAGAGGGCATATCGTGTTTGAAAAGCTCTTGGTCCTTTTTACGGAATGCCTCACTACTTCAAGTGTACCAGGTAGCTAGAAGAATGCCAACATTATAGTAATCCATACGTAAAGAGACGTTAAAGAATTGAAGAACTATAGGCCCGTTATATTGCTTTCAGTATTGTATAAAATATTCAGCAAGATAACTCCCAATATAATCTGGACAACACGACTACAATCAGCCAAGGGAACAGGCTGGCTTTACGAAAGGATATTCTACAATAGATCTTATCCATTGGATGTCATCCATTGGATGGCTGTCATCAATGAGGCAATTGGGATATCTGCGGAGTGCAATCAACTTCTCTACATGGCTGTCATAGATTATGAAAAGACATTTGATTGAGTAGAGATACCAGCATTCATAGAAGCATTGCGTAATCAAGCACTGCAGGAGGCATTCGTGAATCTCTTGGAAAATATTTACAAAGATTGCATAGGTACCTTGGTTCTCCACAAGAAAAGTTACTTGTCAAGAAAGGGGTCACGCAAGACACAGTCTCTCTAATGCTAGTCACTGCATGCTTAGAAGTATTCAAGCCATTAGACTGGGAAGTATTAGGAGCAGGGTGTCGGAACGACGCGTTTTTCGTTCTGGTTTTAATTTCGTTCCATTGAAAAATGTTCCATTCGGGTTCTGAATGAAAAAGAAAATGACTCGTAACAATTCATAACGGTTCTGGTTCACATACACAAATTTTCTAAGCAATGTACCGATAAAAACATGGTCAATAAAGGGGAAATGAGACATCCACCCAATCGTAGCAAAGGCTACAAAGGAAATACATAGGGGTTTCTCGTAAGCAAGCCTCGCACTTGGAGAAATTTTTTTTTGCTGCTTCGGGCCTCGAACCCGGGACCACCGCCGTTGTGGGGCGGCCACTCTGCCACCTGAGTTAACCAGGCGGCTAGCAATTGGCAGAGCGAAGTCGAAGTATTTCTCGATAAGTGAAATATAAATTCTGAGATCATGCTCAGTGCCTTGACTCAAGGCACTGAGCCTGATCTAAGAGGCAGCGCGTCATCCATTGCACTGGCAGAAATGCGACACAATTGTTCCGATTAAACGAACTTAAACGAACATAAACGAACGACAATACTTTTGTAATAAAGCGTTGTACCCGTAGCAAACGAAACTATAAGCTCTTCAGCGCGCAAGTCCTGGATTTTGCTACGATGCCGATCTGATAGTTCATCAACAGGCAGGTTTAGCTTACTGGGGGGGGGGGGGGGGATTCTGTAATTAAGGGTCCACCTAGTGGACTGTCCATTTTGGCCGCGGCTTCTTGGATACAGCTGTACGAGAGAGGAGGAGACGAGCGGCCCGAGCCAATCAGCAGCTACCGAAATGGACAGTCACTAGGTGGACTGTTACAGAGTACCCCCCGCCCCCCTGGTTAGCTCGGCCGGCTGTCGCTCGCACTATCCCTGCCTGAGATACGCGATAATTCTGAGGTTGCCTGACGTCGGTTGTTTCGGATTGCCGACTTCCCGTTGACCCGAAAACCGTTAAAAAATATTTCGGTTTCACTCCGAAACGAAATAATAAATAACGTGTTGGTTACGCTTTCATCCTAGCTAAAAAGATTGTTTAATTTCATTTTTCGTATCTGTTTTCGTTCCATTCCGAGACACTGGTTAGGAGTGCGGAACAACAGCGACTATCCCAGCAACCTTCGGTTTGCAGATGGCATTGTCCTGTTTAGCAATACCGGAGAGGAATTACAACAAGCTACTGAGGACCTTAACCGAGAAAGTGTAAGAGGGGGGTTGAAGAATAATATGTGGAAGTCAAAGATAATGTTCAATAGGCTGGCAAGGCAACAAGAATTTTGGATCGCCAGGCAGCCCCTAGACTCTGCACTGGTGTATATTTATCAACGTGCTCACAGGAGACCCTGATCATGAGAAGGCGATATACAGAAGAATAAAAATGGGCTGGAGTGCAAACAGCAGACATTGCTTAATCCTGAATGGAAGCTTACCACTATCATTAAAAAGTATTACATCACTGCATTCTACCGGTGCTAACACAGGTGTTAACATAAAGGTTACCTTGGAGGTTAACAAAGAAGCTCGAGAAGTAGTTCAGGACCGCGCAAAGAGCGATGGAACGAAGACTGTTAGGCGTAACTTTAAGAGACAGGAAGAGAGTGGTGTGGATCAGACAGCTAACGGGGATAACCGATATTCTAGTTGACATTAGGAGAAATAAATGGAGCTGGGCAGTCCAAGTAATACGTTGGGTAGATAATCGGTGGACCATTGAATAATATAATGGATGCGAAGGGAAGGGAAGCGCAGTCGAGGGTGGCAGAAAACTAGGTGGGGTTATAAAATAAGGAAATTTGTACGCGCAAGTTTCATATAGTTTTCTTTTTTTCGCTCTTTCGCCCGTTTTTGTACTCTCGAAGGGCACATGCTATCGCGGAACCTAGTTGCGCGTACATCGGCGAACGCCAGCTATAACTTTGAAACGTACGTGCTCTCGCGCGAGCGCTTTGTGACGTCCAAAGGTTCACAGCTTGTGGTGAGATGGTAGCGCTGTGTCGCATTTCTGCGCCCCTTGGGCTGACGGTTGGGAGCCGAATTTGTCGCCAAAATCCGCTGCGCGCCTCTTGTGAAACTGCACTGAAATGTACTCTTTTTCGATGAGTATCAAACACTTCAACGTTATATAGTACTTGCAAGCCTATTTGCAGCTTCTTTCACTGCTTCTACATGGCATACGGCGGCCACAGCTTCTGTGGCAACCTAATTTGGTAAAGAGATCAACTCGCCTTTGTTATTTATTTCTGTCTGGCTTCGGTACGCTGTGCAGGAGACATCGCGAAGCCCCTCTTGATCGACAGTTACATCGTGGACCATGAAGAATTCATCAATGGGGCTGGACCAGTCACCTACTCTCTTTGGCACATGAGCACGTGACGAGCCTCTTCGGAGCCCAATGTCCGTAGCGCCATATTTCAGACCCTTATCGCACGAGTTAGTCCAAATAAAAGTCATCTCTTTTACACCAGTGAATCCTTTTTTCTCTCGTTCATGTTTACGTGCAGAATGAGGCCACGGTGGCAGCTGAATGAAAGTACTTGCAAGCTAATTAGGCGCACTTTCAAGTTTTCAATTGTGAATTGTAACGAACTTCAGGCAAACCGGATGTTCAATATTCACCTGGACAAATAGTCTCGGGAGAGAGAGAGAGAGAGTAAACTTTAATGAACACCAGCAGTTCTGTCGGCTGGGCCTAGGCCTCCCACGATGGGACGTCGAGGTCTTGCCTCTTCGCCGCTTCGTAGGCCTGCTGGGTCGCCCAGAGTTGGAAACGCCGTTTCTTTTCGGTGATGGGGCATGTGCAGGCCTCAGGCACGAGGCCGGCAAAGGAGGCTCCGTTTGCGTGTCCACACACAGGCACTCTTTGTGTTTTGCTTACGTCGTTCAAACAGGCCCTGTAACATTTTTTTAGCGCAGTGGTGTCAGTGCACTGTCTTTCAATAAATACGAGGTGTTTTGCTAGATGATACAGCATTTTATTTTAGATCGCCTGCGGCAGATAGCGTAATCGTAGTCATTGAGCTGTATCCCTCGAAGCGGCGGACATTACTCCCACGAGATATCGAAATGCATAATTGACTGACAAAATTTTATTGCGATAGCAAACATAGGAACAATCCGAGCGCACTACTGCCACTCGGCGTCGCCGTCACCGTGGGGTTCCGTATAAAATCCAAGGGCGATAACACTGTCGCCACGCGGCCTATGCGTTTATACGTGCGAGTGAAAGCGTGCGAGGGGAGACGACGATCGTGGCTCAACCTCGCCCGCGCGAAAAGCGCGGACGAGAACAGAAAGCGCGCCATCTTCCGTGGCGCGCTAGGCACGCGCCAACATTGCAGTGGGGGGAGGAGAAAGAGGGGGTTGGGGCGCGTTTCTCCGGCTGCAACTGCGCATGTAGGTGTTGGGCGCGGTCACGCGGCCATATCATAGAGAAAGAAATTTCCATATCTTGAGAGCGATCTGCGTCGGCGTGAGAGTCGAGGTGCGTCGGCGGCTCGTAGCTTTGTGCGTGCTGTGTTCTCGGCGCTCACTTTGCGTTAAAGCGATAGAAAGCACGAAGATCACTTATCTCGCTGCTACTGGCGCGTTTCCTTATGGTAGTGTTTTGACAGCGAATATTCGCGGTCATCATGTGTTCATGTTTGCTACGCGCACTCACACCATGCTTGATAATTTAGCTAGCAAGCGAACGTTTGCAAGTTGACGCCGTCGATAAAAGTGCTTCTTGGATAAAAGTACGCTTACTTCTTATGGCTGTCTGCTAATATCCTATAGCAATCAATGGGCCGCCTGTCAGGAGAAACTACGACTTTTTTTGTTTTGACAGACTGTTTATTATCACGCCTAATCTGAAGCTTGTTTTACCTTTTTTCAAACCCGCCGCGGTGGCTGAGCGGCTATGGTGTTGCGCTGCTGAGCACGAGGTCGTGGGACCAAATCCCGACCATGACGTTCGCCCTTCTATGGGGGCGAAATGTAAAGCTACCAGTGTCCCAGGCATCGAGGGCGCGTTAAAGATCCCCGGTGGTCAAAATCATTCGGAGTCCTTCACTATGGCGTTCCCCACGATCCAATCGTAGTTTCTGCGCATAAAACCCAAGAGTTCAATTCATTTTGCTTTCTTCAAGTACTTGGCTGGCATACGCATGCGTGGCATAAGTACATGACGTTAGCAGGCAGGTGTTTAGCACCACCTGGCCAAGGGCCCACGCATTCGCGACACAACAGATGTAGCGCTTAGTACAAATAAGCATTGGTCTGTCAGAGCAACAGAATAGGTCTGAGGGGAATGGAACCGTCGTCGGGTACGGCAAGAGGCCGGCGACGAATTAGGTGCGGTGGGAAAATAAGCAAAGTTGCAGGCTATGGGTGTCGGCTGAGCAACAACATCAAAAAAAAAAAAGACGAGTAGTAGGAGATCACCGGGAAAGGTGTTTTCTCTGTAGTGCACATAAAATCGGCTGTGACTGATGATATTATGTTTCGCACACGTACTCCTAAACCTACTGGCGCAATGTGAGTCGACATCGCGCCAACTGATGGGGTGACGCTAAAAAGCACGTTCTTGTCGCTCCACCACCTGTCCTTGGACCGACTCATAAATCCGCCCTTTACAGTACACTAGCATTCTGCTTGTGGAAGTGCGGTGGTCGTGGCGACGGCTCCATGCAGTGTCCTTGTACTCAGAGAAAGAATGTTGTAGCCACTACGGTGTTTCACATGTGAGCTCGATTCGCCCACTAGCGCAAAGCAAACACGCGCAGAGAGAGAATAAACACATTTATTTACAGGTTCAACATTGTTTCAGAGGTATAAGTGCGAGTCCTGAGAAATGATTGGCCGCGGACTAAGTGACAGCGGACACGTCGGGTGAATATAGGAATGCTAATACGACGCCAGCGACAGTTCAAAACAAAAGTGTCAAACGAATGGTACGTGGTTGTCTCACGTGTTTGTAACTCGGCTGTGCCTGAGCCCTAAATTATTTGTAAATGTATACGAGGTCGTGAATTAGGTAGTGATACGTTAGGTTTACCTCCCTGGCGTAAAGCTAATAAACCGTAAACTTTGTCGTTACTGGTATTTAAAGTGAGCTTGAGACTACGACATAAACGTTAGCGACTAGTAAGACTAGTAGGTTGTAATACGAGTTCGTCTAATGCGTCTATAGCTATCACACATCCCTCTACTGCACACCAGCTCGAAGTTATGGCTTTTGCTATAACTTATCTTGTTTGCAGCCAGGATACTGATTCTGGGCAGGTCTATGAGGCTTTAATACCTTGCCAAGATTGCTGACCTGGGCCGCCTCTAGCGATAGCTGCCGTCGAGCCGTTGCGTTCGTCGAGGGACTTAATTCAAAGTCCGGCCACGGAGATGCTTCTGTTCCGTCACGCCTTGGTGAATGGGCGTGAGTAGAATGCTTCACGACGAGTCTCAGTACAGGCACCTCCTGGCTGTCAGACCTGCGGCATGAGAGTTTTGGACCTGTAAGAGGTTGTTCAATAATCACTGAAACGTTTCAAAATTGCTATCCACACCAGAGTAGCGCCAAGTTAGTCGTCCTAGTTCGATCGTGGCACCGGGACGAGTTTCCGTAAATTATGAAACTCTCTGTGTGAGAAACCCGTATTGACTTCTCGTGCAGATTCGTGTCACCCTCAAGTGGGTGTAAGAAAAATTTGCCTTTCGTGAAACCTGTTCCACCTCACTAACATTCGCAAAACTACTTTGTCACTGCCATAAAGGTGCGGCGATAAGGGTTTCACGTATTGGCCGCTCTATCAGCTACACCGTTTCGCGTTTACACTAAACTTTCGCTTGGAACTGGAAATTTCTGGCACCCTTCCTTAACACCATGCTGGCATGGAGCGCTTCCTGTTGCTGACAGAATAAATTTTGGCACATGAGTATACAGAATGAATTATGAGAGATAGAAACGATGGCGCCTTTTTTTTTTTTTGAATTTGGAAACGGCGTCTACGGATACACCGTAATAGGAAGCAGTTTGACTCTCGCTATTACAGCGAGCGCCAGTCTTGCTTTTGCAAAAAAAAAAAAAAAAGGAACGTTCGTTTTTGGCATAGGATCACTCAGACACTTATGTCTTATTGTTCTTGAAACTGGCAATCACTGTTTCCAGGTATGGTATTAAAGAAAATGCGCTAACTGACGTTGTGTTTATTTCAGAAAGTTCACCGGGAAGAAATTTCTCCCCGACAGCAAGGGCCATATTTTCTAACGCTTCACTTCATGTCTCGTCGTCCTGGTCTTTCGACATTGGCCAGGACGTGACTCGGACGCCTCCGCACTGCCGATATCACCACAAAATGAAAAGAACAGACTTGAATATCACCAGACTGCAAGAAATGAACAGAGAATGAAACAAACATTGTATAACAGAGGCCCAGTTCACATTGGGCCTCCGTTATCGAAGCAGCAATGCGTACAGACCACATAGCACTTAAGCAGTATAAACCGGCTTTAACCCGACATCTAAGGAGACTCAGGAGCAGAATAATTTGAATAAATTAGAAAATTTATTAAATATTTTAATTTACTAATTCCTAAACATTTTTTTTTTGCAAATTTGAGAGTAAGTAAATTCTGCTTCTCAAATAACAAAGAGAAAGCCACTCCTCCCATGTGCAGATGCTCGCTAAGGCAGAACAAACGCCAAAACGAAAGATGGCTGGCGGTGCCACTTTTAAATTCCCGCGCCAACTAAGCGTGACGTCGTGGAATTTGACGGCTTTTCCACGACCCTTGTTAAATTCTGATCGGGAAGGACGGACTACACTCTGGTACAAAAGAGCCAAACACTGAGCGTAAGAAGTTTTCAGGACATTACCGAGGCAAAATTGGCCCATATACGAAAGTACGCGACGAAATGCGTGACGTCACATTGACGCACGGGCACCGGAGTTCAAAAATTCGAAAATTGGAAGTTTGACCGTTATTTTTCTCGTCTAACAACCAATTTCTTGCCGTGAAATTAACGATAGTAAAGTTGAAACAATACGCCATCAGTGTGAACTGACCAGTTTTTTTTTCTCGTCAGTGCCGCCTTAGAGGAATCTCGGGTGAATACGGTTTCGGCGGATATATATACATATATATAGTACAGTATGGCCGCATCCATTACACTGAGGGTTACGCAATGACCGACACACTTTACGTGATGCTCACCCTGCCGTGCTCCAAGCCTCTGTTGCCAACCGTGTCCGCGATGGTTCTCTCATCACCAGCCGTAGCCAGCGTGCACGCCTCCGTGCCATCCTCCGTGCCATCCTCCTGCGGGCCATGCTGCAGGCCATGGTGCGGGCCAGGCGGGAGCAGGGTGGTGCGCGTGGTGGTGCCCGTGATGGTGCCCGTGGTGGTGCCCGTGGTGGTGGTGGTGGCTGAAAATGAGCGACAGGTGTTCTTTCTGCGGGCTAACGAGAATGAATCGTCTTGACTGGGCACCGGCTTGGCTGTTTCCGTTAACATTTGATGCACTTCACCCGAGCAGGGGCGTTTTCGTACAATGGTGCTTCGCGTTTCGATTTGCGTTGCTCTGAAATACATCAGCGAGACCCGGTTACCGAAAGACGGAGATGATTTGCCTTGATGTTCTTCGCAGAGACGCGAGAAGGAGGTGCCGCCGTGAATTTCGCTCGGTCGTAGCGGTAGCGGAAGGTCGGTTTTGTTTCGTTGAATTCATCGAAGCTAAGTAAGCACTGTTCTGTGGTTCGTACTTGTGAGGAAGTCCCCCTAGAAACAGCGGGTTCTTCCCTTTCGCCTCGGTACGGTTCAAGTGTCCGCCTTGAGAGTCAGATAATTATGGTGTTCGAGAAGAGAAATGTCCCCTTACTGGCACCGTCTGCGAGCACATATTCCTAGGCCGCATAAGCAGCGGCGCTCTCGCTTAGCAGCTTATTGGCATGAGCCGTAAAAGCACACACGTTTCATTACATCTCAGGCGGGGCAGAAGCAACAGGATATGATGGCACCCGGAGAGTTGAAAGGCCATATGGCTTCCGAAGTGAGCCAGTGTGCAGTTTCAGTGTATGCTGAAGCCAGCAGTGACGTAGCTCTATTTACTTGCGGCAGGCACCACTACATTATATGACGCGGCAGCGACTGAAGAATGCAGCTGCGATATCTCGGCCTTGGATAATTTACGCACGGCTAAATTTCGTGCCCGCCTTCTTCACTTCTGTGAGATTTGTTAGGGGAGAGGAGATCGTTTTACTTTTTTGGGTGATTAGAGGAATTATAGCTTATCTCTGGCTTAGTGTCGAATCGGAACAAACCTGTTTGTCAAGGTGAGAAGCGTCTTACTGCGCGAACATTCACGTCCAGCAGCAATACCAGAATTATTTTTTTTTCGGAGTTCTTACTGCCGGCGCTCACTGTGCCACAGAAATCTTGCTTGTCACTTTTACGTGAGGTGGCTCAGGAGCTGTATCGTTCTCAGGTAGGTATAAAAGCGCGAAGTTAGCTTTGTGACCGCGTTGACTGCATTTCGATAGGGTGAAGTTGCGGAGACTTTCTGGTACTGCGCTATCATGCACTAAAGATACACTTAGTAAATAACCAATGTTTGTAATCGGCGACGTGCAAACAAACAATTCAATGAAACTGCAGCTCTTTAACTAAACCGATTGCCAGAATTGCGTAAATTACACCTTACCATGTGTTCAAATATTGCATATAAAAATAAATAGTTGGCTATTACGAGCCAAACCTACTACTTCGTTGTGAGGCAATACCGTAGTGCGGTGCAACGGAATAATTAGGACCGCCAACAGTGTTCTTTAACGTGCACGCAATGAAGGGTATACCATCTTTCTCTTTTTTTTTTTGCATTCCGCCTCTGTCGGAATGCGGCCGCCGCAGCAAGGATCGAACCCGTGACCTCGAGCTCAGCAGCGGAACGCCATAGCCACTGAGAAACCGTGGCGGGTCAAACAGAACACAGCGAGAGATGGTCGAAGAAGAGACCGGTGTTTCCTTAAACTTATCTCATGTATGCGGTACGTTCTGGATTTCAAATTATAAGAGCTCTGTATTATCCAATTTATAAGCTGTAAATGACACAAATCGCAAGTTTTCAATTTCCCTCTACCATAGAGAACTTTGTATTTGTAAACATAGCAAAATATTGTTGCCAATCTTCGTAGTTCCTTTCACTTACTTCACAAATATCCAGATCACGTAATAAAAAAGCTTGCTTCCTGACATCAACATAATTTGTACATTTTGTTTAACTGCAACACTACATTTTTCATCAGCGGTTACCAATGCTCCTCACGCAGTTCATTAGGTAAGCCACGCTTCGATAGGAAGAACTGTTTCTACTCTTAAGGATGGTTCCCTCAACTCGAGTATGGCTTTCGGCCGCGCCGTGTTACTGGCTGCAAAGTGGGTTTGTAAAACGCACTGTTTCACTCACCCGACTGGGAAAGGAACAGGGACCACCCTTGGGGCCAGGGCGGCGCTGATGAGCGCGTACTTTGCCAGCTTCTTGAGCTTGGTTGCGTGCGCCTCCTGTGTCAGGACCGCTAGCACCAGGGCCACGCAGAGGACAGTGAGTGCGACTCGGCGGCTGCACATATTGAAGGGAAGGGGCGGCACGGCTCCGGCGGTGGCTGCAAGGAAATGGCCATATATCTACGTCACAGTGGTTAAAACGCTGTGTCGATCTAGGTGGTGCGATGTGCTTTGCAAGTGGTGCTAGAGAAGAAATGAAATACCATCTACCGTATAATAACTGTCTTTGTACTTTCTAGCTGCTATGCCTTTTGTTAGAATGTTCTCTTCAGTTATATGAAGAATAACTATCGACGAAGCTGAACTCAGCTGAAGAAGAATCCTAACCTGAAATCAAGAAAAAGAGCATAGCTTTCAGTCGAAAGGCTGTTTGTAGGCATCGCGAAACCGAAACAGTGATACTAACGTCCATGGACCTTCCACACCATGCCGAAGTAAAACTTTGTGAGGCTGTAAGGCGCCAGCACGTGTTTCCTTGATGTGTTAACGCCTCCTCGCCTACCGGGTGTCCTGCGTGCACCAGAAGTAGCGGCTGCGCCTTTACCAATGCCCCATGAGACAGCGGTCCATTCTGAACCCCGCACTCAGGCTCGGAGCGCCCAGCGGCGCTCACATTTTCTATCCGGGAACGCAGTGCAGGTCCGATCAAATTCCGACCACCTATCTCCTTTTTTGATTACTCCGAAACCTGCTGAACGTTCGAGCTGGGCGCGTTTTTCTCTGGCTCCGCTCTAGAGAGAGGTCCAAATGGCTGCGAACCGAGTCGGAGCGCAGTGTGAACCAGTCGAACGTGCCGTTAAAGAGTCGCATTTGTCTACTCGAAGACGCGGCATGCCCTGCCAAGCCGTCCTACATCGTCGTCAGTTGCGTCGATGCTAGCGGCGGGGTGGCCTTTGCTGCGGCTCCGCGAACTGCAAACCGAGCACCTCACAACTCACCGGTCTTGGAGACGGGCTGCTTCGCTGGCGCCGAGCGACTGTCTGCGTGCGTGTGTGCCGCGCTGCCGGATCGCAACCGTCCCTATATCGGCGCCCAGCGACGGGGAGGGGTGCACCCGACCCAAGCGTCATGGCGGAAAATAAACCGATTCCGCACTTTTTTTTCCGATCACTTACGCAAATAAGTTTCCAAACTGCATTTCACTTTCGGCAGCAGCCAAGCACGGGCGTCAACCGCCAGGAGCCTCCGTCCGTCTTCCGCAGGGGGCGCCGCATCAGGTCCCCCTCCGCGGAAGCGATGCTAACACGTAGGGGGAGGAAGACTGTCGGTGCCGCAGGGCGCCCCCCTTAAAACAAGGAAAAGAAGCCCCCGTGTCGCCCGAAGCCGTGACGGGCACGTGGCCTGCGAAGTGCAGTCGGGGGCAGTTCCTCGTGACACGCCCGACACGCTACTTTCGCGCTTTCCCCATCTCGAGGCTTACGCACCGTGGGTCTTACATCACATGGCACTCTGTGCGAAGCAGACGGTGAGCTTAACCGGACGCCAAAATAAATGCGACCCTTAGTATCACGCACCTTCAAGTGTCGTGTATCAGAAATCGCTTTGTTCGCAGTGCTCACCAAAAATTGGATGCACCGACGGACTCACGAAGCGCTGTATATAATTGTGCTTACTAGATAAAAACGCTTAGGAGGAAACGTTTTCTCGGGACCGACTCCGTTTTAGATGCGATGCGGGCGAAAGGCGGAAAACTTCTCGTCAGGCAACCGTACGACTTGCTTAAAAAATTTGTTGCGCTTCAAGTTATAAAAAAAATCCACTAAATCCAGTGCGTGAAACTGCATAACCAAGCCATCCACTAACATGGGTGAATATTAACCGAAGCTGACAAAAAAGAAAGATTGAAACAAACTGAAACGTGCAGCTTGCGACTCCTGAATGCCGTCTAAAAAAGAAAACATTAATAAATTGACAAGTTTTAATGTGTCAGATGAACTCACTCGGTAGCTGAAAACCGTAGTGATGGACGTCGAATTCACATTGACCAGCTGGACTTCTTTGGTATGAACCCAAAATATGGTATCTGAAAGCTTGTGCATTCCGGGCACAAGCTCTCAGATGCTGCATTTCACGCGTTAGATTGCAGGCGGCTGTAGTCTCAGCCGCGTGGAATCTAACGCTCGTCCTTTTTCATCCGCAGCGCATCGTCAAAGCCACTGAGCTGCGGCGGCGAATATAAACTAAGGTTGTCGCAATTTTCTCACGTCAGCTGACATTTTGACATACCGTACTTCTCGTTGAACCTTACCGGTTCTTCAGGAACAAAACGCTTGTTAAACCTCCCGTAAGCGAAATAAGGAAAGCACGTAATCTGAAACAAGCCATGTTAACTTTGGTTGCATTAAAAGGGATCTATCAGGGGCAGTTTACAGAATATTGTATCATGTTTTATGGCTCACCTCGTGTTAAACACTTAATGCCACAGTGGGTTCTAAAATTTCGTACGTGTTCCCGAAAGAAATGACAAAAAAAAATTGAACTCTGACTTTAAAAAAATGCGCGATCACATCTTGTGTAATTTGGCTTCGCCTTCAAGGTGCAAGTTATTTCGATCAAAGCGGTAGAGAAGCTGCCTTATGGCAGAATTTCTGCGTTTCATGTGTATTTGAGCACGGTATTGGAAATCGGGGCTGTGGTACAGATTCTTCGCGTTCCTTATAAATGTGCTTGTAGCGTTATTATTTATTATGGCTTCGTAATAATACACTTATATGTAATTGAAGTACTATGCTCAAATTACTGTGTCTTACTTGCCGACCTAACACCGTATACTTTTAAACACTTCTTCGACTAATTGTTTTCATTGTAACTTGAATGCTTTCTCGGAGTAATTTCTACTAAGTATTTCAACTAGTCGACATATTATTTAAAAACATTTTGCCCACTAACACCGTACCAACCTGTATGCATGGCAGCTGCCTAGCCTTGGCAACAATCACTCTTTGATTATTGGATATATCTGGCGCGTTTTGCAAAGAACGAGACAAGGCAACAGCAATGCTGGTATTATTTTAACATTGAAAAATTGCCAATCAAGTTTTCATAGAAAAAGTTACGCAGTTCGTACCTAATAATCATCATGTGTGCTGCTGACAGAAGCAATCGAATTCTTCTTTTTTTGCACCTTGCAAATCACTGCAAGAATGTTGCCAGTGCGCACCTTAAGGCACACGTATCCTCGGGAAATAATGAAGTGAGGGAGAGGAAGAGAAAACATTTATTTCAACCATCGAGGTCGTTGCTCTTGAGGTCGAGTTGGTGGTGTCCTCATTCCAGGGCTCCACTGGCCACGGCTGCTCGACCAGCGTGCTGGACGGGCGCTTCTTGGCCCGCCAGGGTATCGCTGGTCACCTGTACCCCGGTCACCTGTACCCCGGTCACCTGTACCCCGGTCACCTGTACCCAAACTACCTGCTAGGTGCCTTTAAGAGGGTGTCTCTAACCCCCACTAGACGAATAGTATAGGGCTTGTGTTGCCGCACCAGGGGCACATGCTAAGATATGTTAGTCTCACTAACACTTCTCAGATTATGAAATGAAAAACGCAGAATAATGCACAAAGCATGTCGCATTAGAATAGAAGCTGCCTGCTTAGCACACTGTATACCTGTCAGGTAAAAAAATGCGCTATCCCAGTCAGTGGTTTTAGGCTACTCGCCCCTAATGAAATAAGCTCTGGGGGAACAGTTCTGTCCCATCTATATTCTGTAATGTTTCTGAAAAATATATATTTAAATATCCTCCCTTCTTTAAGTCTTGTCCTGGTTTGTTTTATATCGCGCTAAGTATCAACATTGTCATATGTCATTAAATCATACAAATTTCTCCCGCAACTAGCAGTGTCTTTTTTCTACAGCAAGTACTTTTCTTCTCGTGCGTTTTCTTCAGCAGCCGCAAAAATAAATAAATCAGAAAAAATTTTGAAAAGACGCAGTTCATATTTAACAACATATCTTATATTTTAGGACAGCCTGGACGCGTAAGTTATTACACACACACATGGCAATATACAAACTTAACAAAATGTATTTGCTTTCCTAGTTATATACAGATTTAAATGCATAATGAAAAAAGAACTCAGTGCCCATCCACTCTGTGAAGAAGGATGACCAGCGAAGTTGTATATGTAGGCCCCTTAATCGCGAAATGCACCTCCGCCTCGGGTCGGTCCAGCATTGCACTACCTTCGGATCAGCCCATGTACGGGGAGTACTTGGAGCCTGCTTCACTGCCATGGCGGGTCGGCCCGCTATTGCACAATCTTCGGGATGGGCCGACGTATGGGGAGTGCTTAATGCCTTCTTCAGCGTCGTGGCGGGTACAGCCCGGTATTGCACTCTCTTCGGGATTGGCCGACGTATGGGGAGTGCTTAACGCCTGCTTCACCGCCGTGGCGGGTAATCCCGGTATTGCACTCTCTTCGGGATTGGCCGACGTATGGGGATTGCTTAACGCCTGCTTCACCGCCGTTGTAGGTCGGCCCGTATTGCACAATCTTCGGGATGGGCCGACGTGTGGGGAGTGCTTAACGCCTGCTTCACTGCCATGGCGGGTCGGCCCGCTATTGCACAATCTTCGGGATGGGCCGACGTATGGGGAGTGCTTAATGCCTGCTTCAGCGCCGTGGCGGGTCCAGCCCGGTATTGCACTCTCTTCGGGATTGGCCGACGTATGGGGAGTGCTTAATGCCTGCTTCAGCGCCGTGGCGGGTCCAGCCCGGTATTGCACTCTCTTCGGGATTGGCCGACGTATGGGGAGTGCTTAACACCTGCTTCACCGCCGTGGCGAGTCGGCCCGGTATTGCACAATCTTCGGGATGGGCCGATGTATGGGGAGCGCTTAATGCCTGCTTTGCCGCCGTGGAGGGTCGGCCCGGTATTGCACTATCATCGGGATGATAATTGATAATTCTATTTTTATTCGGGTAGCCAAATGAATGGTACTCCCATTAGCGCTATAAGAGCACGAACATTTGCAGTCAGGAGGCTGTAGTGGCTAAGCCTCTGTGCCAAATGTAAAATTGTTCCAGAAGAAAACGCGCATACTGGTGAATTGGGTATGCATTCACATCTACTATTCAAATCCACACATCACGACTAATCTTTCATTCATCGGCGCATTGCTTACCATTGTACAGACTTTGTTTCACCGCTGTATGTGTGCAGTAATATAACTTGGTAAATCAAAGCTGTGGTTATTCAGTACACTGAAAGCAACTTTGTATGTGGGTTAGATAACATAATGCTCCTACATATGGGCCAGCTTAGTATTATCAGCCGCTTTGTTTGCTAGTTGTTCACTGTTACGTCTGGACTATACGGTGCCACTGGACACTGCTGTATTCCTGCAGGCACACTAGAACAGCTTGGCTATGCACGAACAACCCTTTACGTCACACTTAAATTAAGGTGGCGTGTATTTGCTGTCACAATGTGCTTATAAGCAAAACTGCGGAGCATTAAAAAAAAGCGTTTGACATGTAAGGGCGGATGCTCAGCTTTGCAGGTGTGACATTTGACATTTATGTAAATGTCACACCTGCAATGTATCGCAGCATGCGATGTTTGTCGTGAACCGGCTGACACATGCGCAGGTAAAGTGAAACAAACTTGAGCATTGACAAGCGGGGTGGCTGCAGACTAGTATTGGTAAAATCAGTGCACAATTCTGTCTGAAATGAACACCATATTTTGATGTGAAAAAAAAGAACTGTCTTAATCAACAATTGAAGGAAAATTTCGTTAACTGGAGGAAGCAAACTTTCTCTTTTGAAAGCCCCGATCATTACAACCATTTTTCTATTGATTTTGAATAAGCCTAGAGCTCTCACTCGTCGTTTTCTTCTATATCAGGATAAGAGAGGGGATTGGGAAGATCGCATGACACGCTGTCACCAGAAATTTACATATTTCGAGATAATTTGATTGCGAAAACTGAATATATTTTGCAATCACCGTCATATTTGTGACTTTTAACCGGCGCTGCTAATGCTCGTTCGCTGACACTCTTTGATCTGCAAGACAACAAAATTTTCATACGGACCAAATCACGTGATGTAAACGTAATGTACCCACTTTGTAAACGTCTTAGTGAAATAATGCTCCTAAAACGAGTATTGTATTGACCAGGGCAGTACTCTAGCAGGAACAGGCATGTGCTCCACCATTTCAAAGTTCACGTAAAGCTTCTTTTAAAGGGTTTTGCTAAAGCTCTAACCGTGCATAAGCAGCGATATTTTTGAAACAATGGAGATTGAGAAAACGCTTTTTAAAATTAAATTGTAGATAATAAATAGATAACAAATAACAGCACGATGAAGAGTTATCTGTTCAGGAAGCGTACAGATTTGTTCGTGTGCAACAATTAGGTGTGTAAGATCATTCATAGCATTGCCAGAACTTCTAATTGTGCTTTAGTGATTAGGCGAGCAAGCGCAAGTAGTAAATAATTATGAGGAAAGCGCTTCATCTAATGGAAATGGAAGGAATGGAATGAATCAGCTCATGCACTCCGTAACCGGGAATCGTCCAACTTTATCCATTCCAAGTAATTAAAAGCAGCTGAATTGCGGGGATCACCACTCTCCCGAAATTGAGCGGGAATGGAATGAAGGGATCCCACTTCGAATCTCTGATAATCGAGTCGGCATTTATGTATAGCCATCTCTATTACCCCTGCTGATGTACCGGTCCACGTAATTTGGCAAGGAAACAATAAAATCCAATTAAATAACCTCACCGCAATTAGCATAGGCGCCCCCGCACCATTCCTTTATCAAGCTAACTTTTTTCTTACTATTTTTACTGTTTTTCAAGCCAATACATTTCTCGGGTGCTTTCGCCCTCCATAATAATGTATTGAAAACGTTGGTAGTACGGTAGTAGAAGCACCTAAAAAGGTGCTTCTACTACCGGCGACAAGTGGTAGGGTTGCCCTCTCGCGAGTGACGTCATGGCGAAGGGGCCGCGCGCTCTCGTTCGCTTCGTGCATGCCACGAGTACTGAGCGCTCCAGTCATACATACTTCCTGTGAGATTTTTTTAGCTGCTTTCTACTGCTGCACCTAAATTGCAATACTAATTTTTGAAACCGCCTGACTCATGAGATATTGCGCCATGCATATAGCAAGCTATGTACAGTTCAAGCGGTCCACTGCTTTTTCAGTGCATAGATGCACCTTGTCTGTCCATAAATTCTGTGGGAGAAAAATACCTGCACATTCAGCGCGTAAAATTTCGTATCTTTCGCTCGAATAGGATTTCCTTATTGCTTAGTTATGGAAGACACGGCATTTTATGAAACGCAACAATCTCAGCATCTGGTGTCACAATTATAAATCATAAGTAAGACGGAAGCAGCGAAGATTTCTCCACGCTTCTCATTGCTCGGCTGAGTCCTAGTCAGATGGAGTCACTGTAATAGTGCGTAAACGAAAAAGTTATAAGCGCATATTGTACAAATGAATTAGCTACTGCTTTCACCGTTCTCCCCCATATAAAAATGCATACTTACTTTCTTTAGACTTTTTTCCAACTTTCTATTAACTTTATTAACATCCTATGTACTTCTACTTCCTATTAACGCTTGTTACAAGAAAGTTGGTAGGCTTTGTATTTACTCTCGTTTGAAGAAAGATTGTTAAAAGAAAGTTTAAAGGACGTTGGTAGGCTTTCTATTTACTTTCGTTTGAAGAAAGTTTGTTAAAAGAAAGTTCGCGGCCAGACAAGCTTCCATCAAAGTTCTATCATCAAGAGTTTGATGGAAGCTTGTCTGGTCGCGATGGAACATGACAAAGAATGACATAGACTAATCAAATGAAACTTTAAAAGCTAGACAGTTTGGCTTCCATTCGAAAGCCTTATTCTCAATGGGGCAAAAAAGTGGAAGTGCCTCCTTAGTAGGTTTTAGAATGTGACGCAAGCATCGTGCATAACATGGAGGGGGTTCCTTCGTTTCGATAAGCGTGTGTCCTGTTGATTGTATCTCTAGGGACCCCATAGGTACAGGTGCGGCTTCTAGTTTCTTTCCTGGCCGATCGCACTAGAGTTCATGCTGTCACTGTTGTGCTTAATCATTGCTCCGTGCTCTGCCAAAGCATTTGATGCCACGAGTTGCCATTTGCTTCAACCCCGCAGGGGCGTCTGCGTCAGCAGGCGTTTGGTGTGTTGCGACACCACATACCCGAGCACATGAGGCTTGGACCTTCCCGCGTGTAGTCGTGCGCGCCTTAGCCGTGTGTGGGGAAAGGCGGATCCTGGAGGTTGAGCCGATTCTGGGTGTTTGGACCTTTGAGGGCCCCCGTCGGAGGCAACACACCTCTTTGGCATCTGCTTCACATAGACGACACCCGTCTATGTCCCACCCGGGGGAAATCAGTAGTTGCCTTTTCCTGTCTCTCTCTCCCTACAACCTTCGTCTTTTCCTTACTTTCCACCTTTCCTGCCTTCTTCTGACTTCCTTTTACTTCCAATTTTTCCAGGCAGCAAGGGTTAACCTTGTGTGAATAGCCAACCTAGGTTATTTCATATTTGGTTATAGTGGTAATGTACAGCTGGCGTTTGCAGGCCGTGTTTCACAGGTCCTGCAGCGTCCCCTTGTAGGACTCCACGGTGGGTGGCTGGCGTTACTGCCGAAATATCACATATCTTTATGGATAGCTACTTTCCTCAACTCCCGGATCGCCCTCAGAAGAGAGGGCGCACCGATGAAGTTTTTCAGTTTTTCGGACGCCAAGTCCACAACTTCCCACGTTTCCAGGTAGTTCACTCGGAAAAACCAGGCAAACAAGTGCGCACCATTTCACCTTTTCTTCTATCGAAGACTTTGACTGATGTTTTTGGAGCCGGTTATAAGGCGATCAGGATGGCAAGCGGTGATCTCCTCCTGGAGCTCCGCGATAAGAAGCAATACGAGAAACTGCCTCAGCTAGTGTCATTCGGGGATAACCAACTAACAGTAACCCCGCACCGTACTATGAACACCACCCGCGGCGTTGTGTCGGACGATGACTTGCTGGAGCTCACTGAGGCTGAACTTTTGGAGGGCTTCAGTGAACAGAATGTAATCAATGTCAAAAGAATTAAGATGAGGCGAGATGGCAAAGAAATCCAAACCAAGCACTTGATAATCACATTCGGATCAAGTGTCCTGCCCGAGTCAATCGAGGCATGGTACATCAAGCTCCGTGTTAGGCCATATGTGCCCAATCCGCTCAGATGTTTCAAATGCAGCGTTTCGACCACAGTTCGCAGAGCTGCCGAGGCCGTCAAACCTGTGCGAAGTGCAGTGCCCATGAACATACTTCCGAAGCTTCCAAGAAGAATCTCCATTGTGTAAATTGTGAAGGGGAGCACGCCGCATACTCGCGGTCGTGCCCATCCTGGAAAAAAGAAAAGGAAATTGTGACGATAAAAGTAAAGGAAAACATTAGTTTCAAGGAGGCACGCAAGCGGGTATCCAACCTGCCCAAAAACACATTTGCCGAAGTGGCGCGTCAGGGGGCAGCGCCACAACGGTCTCTGGCGGCTGTCAGACTCACACGCAATGAGGCCGCAAAAACGCCATCCCCCCCCCCCCCCCCCCCCAGCGGCTGCAGCTAGCACTGCTACGCCAACCCAGTAGAAGGGGCCATCTACCTCCGGGCAGGTGACCTCAAAGGCCCCGTCCAACGTTGCGAGGCCTTCACGCCAAACAAAGCGCTCGGAAGAGCGCCTGTCCAGCGCCTCGCAAGAGGCGATGGACACAACCACCAGCAAGATGGTGCCACCAGCGCCTAAGGAGCGGCGAGGCACTCTCGATCGCTCCAAAAGAGACAAAACTCCCGTCACGGCGCCTGCAAAAGGGCCGTGAGCTAATCCTTATCTCTTAAACGCACAGCACCCAACACATTATCATAATGGCAACACAAATACTACAGTGGAATGTACGAGAACTTTTACGTAACCTCGACGACATTAAAGAACTGTTACACAAACATAATCCAAGGTTGCTGTGTGTTCAAGAGACACATCTGAAACCCACAGACAAACTTTTTACGTCAGTACATAATCTATCGCAAAAACCACAACGAGGCTAACGCATCCGGCGGTGTTGCAATAGTAGCGGTTAAATCTGTAGCTTGTCAACAGATTGCCCTCCAAACGCCCCTTGAGGCCGTGTCGGTCCAGGCGAACCTTTTTAACAAACTGGTGACTGTGCGCTCTTTATACATACCGCCTTACTATCACCTGAAAAAAAAAAACGATTTCCATAACCTAATTAATCAGCTTCCTGACCCCTACATACTCGTGGGTGATTTTATGCCCACAACACGATGTGGGGAGATTCGCGATGCGACGCGAGAGGTCGATTAATTGAAAATTTTCTTTTGACCTCTAGTGCCCGCCTGTTTAACAAAAAGGAGCCGACGTATTGTGTCCAACATAACAGATATCCAGCAATAGATTTAGCAATCGGTTCTTCTTCTCTTCTGTCTCACCTAGAATGGTCCGTGATCAATTACTTGTATGGAAGTGACCACTTCGCTGTAATTTTAAACCTCATAACTTTGCATGAGAACCCTCCGCATAATCCTCGATGGAAATTAGCATCGGCGGAATGGGAGCATTTAAAAAAATCATCTTATTTATCACCACATTTTATAAATAATTTTTATATAGATGATGCCATTGCATATTTTACCGCTTTTATCATTCATTTAGCCGAGAAGTTTATTCCACAGACGAATGGTGGTTCACTAAGAAGGCGTGTTCACTGGTGGAACGAAGACTGTAGAGAGGCGCGAAAGAGACAGAACAAGGCATGGGGCGTATTGCGCAGATCGCCTAATGCCGAAAATCTTATTCACTTTAAACAAATTAAATCACAGGGAAGGCGGACACGACGTCAGGCAAAGAGAGAAAGCTGGATGAGGTTCCTCTCCGGCATTAATTCATACACGCAGGAGGCAAAAGTGTGGAATGGCTTGAGAAATCTACAAGGGCAACAAATCCATCCGTTGCCTCTGGTGAACGACCAAGGGGATACCTTGCAAGACCAGGCAGACTATCTTGGGGAACACTTTGAGCCTGTGCCGAGCTCAATACACTGTTCTGAATCATTCCTTAAATACAAAGAAATAGAAGAACTTAAACCATTTGTACGTAAATGCAGACACGACGAAGCGTATAACCGGCCATTCAGTATTGCCGAGTTAAGAACTGCCTTGATCTCATGCAAGAGCACTGCACCGGGACCTGACCGAGTCATGTATGACATGATCAAAAACTTGCACACTGACACACAAGTTACACTACTCGCACTCTTCAACACTATTTGGGCTGCCGGATACCTTACACACACATGGAACGAAGCAATTGTGGTCCCTGTTTTGAAGCAGGGGAAAGACCTATCCCTGGCGGCAAACTATCGTCCGACAGCTCTTACAAGCTGCCTGTGCAAGCTTTTTGAAAAAAATGATTAATCGGAGACTTATATGCACTTCCTTGAACTCAACAATATACTTGATCCCTATCAGTGAGGCTTCAGAGAAGGCCGGTCGACAACAGATCATCTTGTACGCATTGAAGGACATATTCGTGATGCATATGTACATAAACAGTTCTTCTTATCAATATTCCTTGACATGGAGAAGGCGATGACACAGCATGGCGTTACGGCATCTTGCGAGACTTGTCGGGAATTGGCATCTGTGGAAATTTGTTGAAAATAATTGAAAGCTATTTGTCGAATCGCATCTTCCGCGTGAAAATCGGCAACATATTGTCGCGACCTTTCACACAAGAAACTGGTGTACCCTAGGGAGGCGTGCTTAGTTGTACGCTCTTTATCGTGAAGATGAACACGCTTCGTGTTTCATTACCACTTGCCATTCTTTGTTCCGTCTACGTGGACGACATTCAAATCGGCTTCAAATCCTGTAACCTCGCAGTGGCGAGAGACAGGTGCAGCAGGGCTTGAACAAGGTTTCCAAGTGGGCAGAGAAAAACGGATTTAAAATCAACCCCCACAAAAGTTCTTGTGTTATTTTTACTAGAGAGACCTGGTTCCAGATACTTGTGTCCAACTGTGTGTGCATCAAATACCTATCAACAAAGAACATAAATTTCTAGGTATTATACTTGACTCCAAGCTTACTTTTATTCAGCACATTAAGTACTTTAAAGAAAAGTGTCTAAGGACAATGAACTTACTTAATATTCTATCCCACACAACGTGGGGTAGCGACAGGAAGTGTCTGATGAACGTTTATAAGAGCCTAATTCGATCACGATTGGACTATGGTGCCGTCGTGTATAACTCTGCCGCTCCGAGTGCACTAATGATTCTAGATCCTGTCCACCATCTAGGTATCCGCGTAGCCACTGGCGTTTTCAGTACAAGCCCTATTCAAAGCTTATACGCAGAATCAAAAGAATGGTCACTCCATCTACAGAGAACTTACATCAGCCTTAGATATTTCCTGAAAATACATTCCAACCATCAGCATCCATGTTTTAACACTGTTAACGATATGACATGTACTACACATTTCCATAACCGTCCCTCTGTAAGACAGCTTTTCTCGCTTCGTGTGAGGGAGCTTAGTGATGAAATGCATGCCCCACTCCTCGAGCTTCGCATAATGCATCCAACCAAGCTGTTACCACCTTGGGAGTGGCAGGTGATAGAATGTGACATATCCTTTTTAGAAGTAACAAAACACGTACCAGAGATCGAAATCCGAATACATTTTCTAGAACTCCAGCACAAGCACTCCTGCGCAGAGTTCTACACAGACGCTTCGAAGTCAAATGCCGGGGTGTCCTATGCTGCCGTCGGCCCATCCTTCTCACATACCGGTGTACAGCATCTGGAAACAAGTATATTTACGGCCGAGGCCTACTCATTACTGTCGTCATTGAAGCATATAAGAAAATCAAAACTTCAAAAGTCAGCGATATATACAGACTCCCTAAGCGTCGTGAAGGCCTTGATGTCACTCTATAGACACAAAACTCCAGTACTTAATGAAGTCTATTCCGTCTTGTGTAAAGCGTACATATCTAACCAGCATATCATTATATGTTGGGTGCCTTGCCATAGGAGCATCGAGGGTAACGTTCTGGCGGACGAGATGGCCACGTCAATCGCATCGCGAGCCGCTAACCCTACCGCTGAGGTGCCTGTCACAGATCTGAGGCCTTTCTTGCGAACGAGGCTGCGAGACCACTGGCAACGTATGTGGGACGTGGAAACGGATAATAAGCTCCACCTGATAAAGCCACAGTTAGGATCCTGGCCCTCTGTAACAAAATCACGTCGAACAGATGTCCTATTCTGTCGTCTCAGAATAGGACACACATCTGGCACCCATAATTTTCTACTCACCGGAAATGACCCTCCAATCTGTGGTAGAGGCGAGGAGAGGCTTACCGCCCTCCACGTCCTCGTGGAGCGCCGGAAAGCCGAAGCGGATAGAAAAAAACATTTTCTTCTTGCATACCGTTACTACATTCCTCTTCGCCCGGCTATGTTTCTTGGCAGAGAACCGCTTTTTAACATCAAGGCAGTCCTCAATTTCTTAAGTGATGTTGTTCTACATGTCATAAGCCCATTAAACTCGTAGAGCATCCACGTTCCAGAGGATGCCGCTGCGATAATTGTGTTGCATGGCACATGCCTCCAGGCTCTTGTGTTTCAAGGGCTCTAAGGAGGCAGTAGTGCTCTAGCCAATCTTATAACGTGATATATTTTTACACGAGGTATCATTCTTTGTAAATGCATCTTAATGTTCATAGCGCACGTAATACTTATTATTATACAGATTTTACGTACTTTAGAGCGACTATTCTTAAGGCCCATTTACAGCCACATCACTACAACTTCATAGAACTCATTAGGTATACTGCGAACTCATTACCATGGACATGGCGCTCTTTGGCCATACTTGGCCCTTGCGCCATTAAATAAAACATTTATTCATTCATCAATTGATATTCGCCGCAAAGTTGAAGAAAGTCAAGAGTCTATGGGACAGCCCTCAAATCCGGAAAGCTGGAGGGCGCCTAATAACGTCGACTGTAATCTGCAATTAGAGGGGTAAGTTGGGCTAGTTGGTGAAAGATCATCTTGTAAAACTGGTGTTAGTGTGCTAAGACACACGGACAACAGAAGTAGAAAAGGACAGGACGCGCGCAGTCCTGTCCTTTTCTACTTCTGTTGTCCGTGTGTCTTAGCACAGTAACACCAGTTTTACAAGAGGAATCTGCAAAGCAAGAATTGCCGTTCGTGAGCAGACCTACACTGCCACTTTCGTTATACTTCAATAGTGTTCACGAGACGTCATTTCTTTCATGGACTTCCTGAACCAACAGGGCGATATCATCCCCGTGAAGTCGAAGTCGATAACGCTGCCGCAAGATAAACCGATACTACCGGAGAGTTCTCGTAGTCACCACGCGTTGAGTGTGCTAGAAGATCTAGTGAGCATCCCACCTCGCTCCAACATTGCTATTTGTGTCGGCACCCACAGACGTAGAAGGCGTCGTCGAAGGTGATCAACACCTACTGCTCGATCGTAAATTTGCGTCGCAAGAGTGATCACTCGATTGCATGGAGAAAAAGCGAATCTGATGCTGATCAACTTCAGCCATGAGTTGAAGCGCATCAACAAAGGCACGACTATCTCATACATAGAAGAAACTGAAAAATCCAGCAGGGCGTTTGTCCTCTCGGATCCTGCCGCATCTACCCGGACGACCATGCTTCCCGAACCAGACTTCGACATAAATCCAAGTCTTCCCATGATTAAGCAGCAACGGCTCAGAAATCTGCTTCGACGTTACAAAGAGTGCTTTTCGACGTCATCGAGGATTCGACGAACACGAGTTGCAAAGCATCGCATAATAACCCAAGAATGCGGTCGACCGCTCCGCCAGAGCCTTTACCGAGTTTCGACGCGAGAACGTGAAGCTATAGCAAGTTGATGAAATGCTGCGCGGCGACATCATCCAGTTGCCGAAAAGCCAGTGGACGTCTCCTGTAGTCTTGGTGAATAAAAACGACGGAACCCTGCATTTTTGCGTCAATTAGCGTCTACTGAATAAGATCAGGAAAAAGGACGCATGCCCCCTCCCGCGGATAGACGACGCATTGGATCAGCTCTGCAAGGCTAAATACTTCTCGATGAATCTCAAGACTGGATACTGGCAAATAGAAGTCGACGGGAGGGATCGCGAAAAGACCGCCTTCCATCATGCCAGATGATCTCTATTAGTTAAAGGTCATGCCATTCAGACGGTGCTCAGTGCCTGCAACGTTCCAGTGTGTGATGGACACATTGCTAGCAGTATTGAAATGGCAGACCTGTCTTGTTTACTTGGATGACGTCGTTGTCTTCGCCAGAAACTTCGACAATCACCTTAGGTGGCTTGCGACAGTACTAGAGGCCATCAAGTCATCAGGGCTCACTGTAAAGCCAGAAAAGTGCCGCTTCGCTTACGATGAGCATCGGTTGCTGGGCGACGGGATCAGCGAATCTGGAGTCCACCCCAACCCGCAGAAGATAGCTGCCATCTCTAAGTTCGAGCAGCCCATCGAAAAGAAGGCAGTGCGTAGATTCCTTGGCATGTGTGCCTACTACAGGCGCTTTCTTAAGGAGTTTTCACGCATCTCTGAGCAGCTGACACATGTGATGTCGAGTTCAAGTGGTACACGTCGCAGGCCGATCATTTCAAGAACTAAAACGACACATGCAGTTGTCACCGGTAGTTGTGCACTTCAACAAGGACACCAATACAGAAATCCACACTGACGCCAGTAGCCTAAGCCTCGGTGCCGTCCTAGTCCACAGGAAAGACGGCCTTGAACGGGTGATAGCTTACGCTAACCGGTCGCTGTGAAAAGCGGAAGGCAATTTTTCTACGACCGAAAAGAAAAGCCTCACCATCAGTTGGGCTACAGAAAAATTCCGCACTTACCTATATGGCAGGCCGTTCAAAGTCGTCAGTGAGCGTCACGCGTTGTGTTGACCAGCGAAATTAAAGGACCCTTCACGACGCCTGGCGCGATGGAGCCTCAGACTGCAAGAATATGACGTCACCGTAATATACAAGTCCGGACGAAAACACTCTGGCGCCGATTGCCCATCACGCGCCCCTATTGAGCCGCCGCCTCAAGATGCCGAGTTTGAACATGCCTTCCTTGGAATAATAAGCGCGGAAGACTTCACTGAAAAGCAACGAGCAGACCAGGAGCTAACAAGCCTCGTCGAGTATTGGGAAGGGGACATCGACGTTGTCCTTAGGGCATCTAGGCTAGGATTGTCTTCGTTCTTGCTTTAAAACAACTTAATCGTAAAGAACTTCTCATCAATCCGCGCCAACTACTTTCTTATTGCTCCCTCTGCGCTTCGTCCAGAGGTACTGCACGCCCTACATGACGATGCGACCGCTGGGCACCTCGGATTCTCCCGGACGCTATCGTGGTTGCAGGAAAGGTATTACTGGCCGCGCCTCACCGCCGACGTCGCCCGTTACGTCAAGACAAGCCGATACTTTGAGCGACGCAAGACATCACTGACAAGGCCAGCGCGATTGCTACAGCCGATCGAGCCTCCGTTCCGACCATTCCAGCAGATCGGGATGGATTTGTTGGGACTCTTTCCGACGTCAACATCTGCAAACAAATGGGTCGTCTGGCGACAGACTACTTCATCCGCTTCGCTGAAACGAAAGGTTTACCGAAAGGTAGCGCAGCAGCCGATGTGGCGAAATTCTTGGTTGAGAACATCCTGCTGCGACATAGCGCCCCAGAAGTCCTCATCACCGACAGAGGAACGGCCTTTACAGTGGGGCTCACACAAGCCATTCTCCAACACAGACAGACAAGCCACAAAAGGACAACTGCCTACAACCCGCAGACGTATGGTCTTACGGAGCGCCTGAATGAAACCCTCGCCGACATGCTATCAATGTACGTCGACGTCGAACGCAAAACCTGCGATGCTGTCGTAACCTTCGTTTACAAGAAAGACGCAGAAACAACTTAGACCACGCCGTTCAAGCTGGTTTACGGCAGGAACCCGACGACGACTCTCGACGCCATGCTGCCGCACGACACCGACGAAGCGAATCTTGACGTCGCCACCTATCTCCAGCGCGCTGAAGAAGCCCGGCAGCTTACCCGCCTGTGGATCAAGAACCAGCACAGGACCCACAGCCGGCACTACAACCTTCGACGACGCTATGTCGAGTACCAGCCCGGCGACCGTGTTTGGGTAGGGACCCCAATACGCCGACGTGGACTTAGCGAGATACTTTAAGCCGCTATTGCTGACCCTACAATATGATCCAACGCATTGGCGCACTCGGCTGTGAAGTCGTGCCCAACGGCACTTTGCTATCACAGCGCCGCCGCTCACGACCTGAAATAGTCCATGTTGGGCGATATAAGCCGTTCTACCAGCGGTAATGAACATTGAGACTTTGTATAGCTGAACTTCGGACTTTCTTTTTTTCGACTATGTTGCTACGGACTTTGTTTCTTTGTTGTTTTTGTTTAATAAGTGTCCATTTTGTGTTTCGCTCTCCTGTTATGTTTGTAGCTTCAGGACGATGCTTTCCGTGAGGGGGCACTGACACATGGACTTGTTTATCTTTTTCGGGTTGGCGCTTTTCTCCGTCTAAGAAATATTATCGCTCAGCGTGGGACGCGCCCACATATATCGGATGTCTCTCGAGTGTTATCGATGGTTCTGGTGTCATGGAAACTTGTGTAATCTGACTGCATGTGCGACACGAATTGTGTGGAACTTTCTGGACTCACGCGGAACCACCGACTACTCTAGAACCTTCGATGACTCGTGTATGAAAGCCGAGGCGCTTGACCGGCAGATTAGATTTTTGACGATCGCCGACTGTGTTCGCCGCTATCGTTGTTCTTTGAGTGTAGCCTGTTCTGACGGTACACGTTCGACCAATAAAACGCTAGTTTCGTAAATAACAATTTTGCTGCGTTCTTCAACGTCACTACTACCTGACAATATCAATCAGACAATTATATCTTCAATGTGTCCCTCAGTATTAATGAATCATGCAGGCCCCGACTTTTTGTTAGCTGCAGCCTTCAAAGGCATAACTCGCATAAAAACTTAGCGCCGGGAAGCTATGTGAAGTTTTGCGCAACTGACCCGTCGTAACTACTCCTCAACTGTTCCCCATCGCTGAACTGAGTTGAAGGCGTAGCACTGACAAGTAATGTGTTGCAGTGGGTTGGTTGAGTCTGTGATAGGATGGAACACTGCGCTGAGAAACAACACTTTCGACATCGACGTAATGAACTAAGACATTAAGCCCAGACCACATGTACGCTTGCGGACGCGCGCATGCTCGCGTCTACGCACTTTGCGCTTGCCGCGCTTCGTGAGGAATGGTGGTTTGCATCCACAAAGACGCACGACAGCGCGCGCTGTCACAGACGCCTTGGCAGACGCCACTTCTTACTTTGTTATCGACAGTGTTTCAAATTTCTTCGACATACATAAATGTAATTATAATATTTTAGAGCTGTTAGATCAGCACAAAAAGGAAAGGAGAACCACTTTCTTGCATGATATAAATCTGCTTCGCTGAGAGTTGAATGTAGCGCGCCGTAGCAGCGAAGCCAGGCGCACCGACGCGAGGCAGCCCAAGCACGCGATAACAGAGTGCAACTGTTCGCTGAGATCGCGCCGCGTTTCGACGCGTACGAGCCATGTCGTACCGTCTGCGCATGCGTGGCCGCGCGTCCGCAAGCGTGTGATCTGGGCTTTAGACACACATGAAGCGCAGTTGCACTTTATTCACGTACAACTGCTGCGAGCATTGGTATCAAGGATGGTATCAAAGAGTTTCAATGAAGAGCATACACAGTGGTCCAAGTCAGCGTGAAAGAGATTTATTGAAGAGCGGTTCATACGCGTGCCACGTACAGAGTGCTGCATCTCCAGTGACCCCTGTCGCCGTAAAAAGGGCTCGCTGAAGAGTGGCACATAGCTACACACTGTTGCATGCCCAGTGACGTAAGTTGGTCGGACGGCTGGTTTCGAACCTTGTTCCCTCAGCATTTTAGCCCGACGTCCTACCCATTAAGCCATACTCTATTTTTTTCTTCTTTATTGCCATTAAGCCATGGGCTACCCGGTGACTCAGGTTTGCAGGACAACAGTCACATAGATAGATAGATAGATAGATAGATAGATAGATAGATAGATAGATAG
The DNA here is from genome assembly GCF_023375885.2 of Dermacentor andersoni. Taxonomy (NCBI): domain Eukaryota; kingdom Metazoa; phylum Arthropoda; class Arachnida; order Ixodida; family Ixodidae; genus Dermacentor; species Dermacentor andersoni. Next base: position 60,905,679 of record NC_092820.1, read on the forward strand.
ATAGATAGATAGATAGATAGATAGATAGATAGATAGATAGATAGATAGATAGATAGATAGATAGACGCTGGAAAGTGCGTGAAATATCCCAAGAAGGCTAATCGCATTAAAATACATTTGAAAAGACCATCCCATGTCTTCCAGCATAGCGAACGAGAGCAAACCAACGAAAACAGATCAGGAGCCGCCCAAACGCCACCCACACTGTAGCAAATGTCAGCCACGACTTCTCGCCCTGACATCCCGCGAGCGGAACTCCTCGTCGCACTCGGGACTAACAACAGCAATACTTCGCCTCTGAGCATTGCTTCCCTTCGAGACCACATGGCGTAGACTGCGATCATGGATACCACGAGCATTAACTTCGGCCTTCATGACAACGAAAGTGAATCCAACGTCATTCCATCGCCACCTGATTGAAAGGTCGGGCAGGTGATTCCCGTCTTTAAATCTGGTAACCAACACTGTGCCTTAAACTACGGACCAATTTCTTTAACAAGTATCCCCTGTAAGAAGTTTGAGCATGTAATTCTAACCTTATAACATTTCTTGAAACCAACTCATTCTTCAGCAGCTTCCAACACGGCTTTCGTAAGCACCACTCGTGCGAAACTCAGCTTCTGTCTTTTACTCATGATGTCATCTTAGTGCTAGATAATAAAGTTCCGGTTGATTGTATGTTTCCAGACTTCGCAAAAGCCTTTGATGAAGGGTCGCACAAACTATTACTACTGAAGCTCAGCACACTGAACATCGACCCCAATAATCTCAAATGGATGGAATGCTTTCTGACTAACCGCACTCAGTACGTAACAGCTAATGATTCTTCCTCACATTCCTGTGCAGTTAGATCTGGCGTTCCGCAGGGCTCAGTTTTAGGTCCTTTGCTCTTTTTAATATATATGAATGTCCTTCCGCATAACATCAAGTCATCCATAGAACTGTTTGCAAACGATTGTGTCATGTACCGTAGAATAACTAACGAAAACGACAACTACTTTCTTCAAGTTGACCTTAATCGCGTGTCTGACTGTTGTAATACTTGGCTAATGACCCTTAACGCACATAAATGTAAAAGAATAGCAATCTCGCGTTTTTCTGACACTTCTGACCCTTTTACCTACACCTTGAACGGAACTAAAAAAGAGCAGGTTAGTACTTACAAATATCTTGGTGTTTACATATCGAATGATTTATTATGGCACTCTCACAATAACTACATTACTAACACTGCTTGCGATACTCTTGGTTACCTTCGCCGAAACTTTCGCCAAGCGCCAGCACACCTTAAACTACAGTTATATCAAACATTAATCCATCCAAAGCTCGAATACGCTTCAGCCATATACGATCCAACTCAATCAACGCTAATTGACACCTTAGAATCGGTCCAGAACCGTTCAGCTCGATTTATACTCAACAATTTTGCTTGTACAGCCATTGTCACCTTGATGAAATCCACTGTTGACCTTCCAGGCTTGGTAATTATAAGAACAATTTCCCGCCTCTTGTTCTTTCATAAAATTTTCTTTCATAATCAAATACTTCGGCAGGGATTCATCTCAGAACCTGCTTACTCTTCATCACGTGTTGACCACCCAAATAAAGTGGCCGTTCCTTTGTGCCGCACTAATCTCTTTTTACGTTCTTTTCTTCAGAAGACAAGTAGAGAGAGGAATCCCTTTCCCCCCTCCTTCACTGCACTGATGACCAAGAGTTCTTCAGGTCTGCAGGTAATGAACACTTACTGGTGTAGCTGCAAACTAATGCTGTTGTTTTTTCCTGCAAATTACTTTTATTGTTCTGTTTTGTATTCGCTTTGTACCCACCCCCTCTGTAACGCCCTCTGGGTCTTGAGGGTATGCAAATAAATAAATAAATAAAGTTTACTACACAGACTTTCTTGCAATAATTACTAGAGGCAACGTTGTCGCGGCCATCGTTCAGACACCATGGGAATGACGGCAAGTACATCCAATTGTCTGATTTTCGTGCTTGTGGCTTCAGACGTTCTTCTGACTTCGTTTATTACGCTGTGCCTTCGGTTTCCCAAATTTCAGAGAAATCATTACTTTTCTATGTGCGAAAGGCTCTGCGAATACACACAATCACTACACCTGTTGAGGCTGTCGAGGTGGCCAAATTTAAACGCACCAAGCGTCACAACGTGCTGATTTACAGGCGAGAAATTTTCAAGGGTGTTATATGGTTCTTGTTCTGCATAGAGTTTCCTACAAAAATTAGAAGAGGGAACTCCGGCGCTAGTGTCTACGGGAGCTGCAATGGGCGCGGTTGTCCCAGCATGGGAATTATGGGAAGTACATGGATTTGTCTATGTTTCGTCCTTTTGGCTTCAAACGGCTTTGTGACTTTGTAAACTAGTCATTTTCAACAGTTTATTGCGTAATAAATAAATACATAAATAAACATCATTAAAATTGCCCGATGGCAGGATTCGAACACAGGGACTCTAGCACAGAAGCCTGATATTGAAACCATTAAGCCACGGACGCATGTACCGACAAGCGAATGAAACGCCCTTATGAATTTATCGCGGGCATGCCAGTGCCTTGAGACGCTTGGCGCGTTTCGATTTGGCCACCTGGACAAGCTCAATCGTTGTAATTAATAGCAATTGTACGCGTTCCCGGTGTCTTCTGCACTTCGAAGAATATAGATTGCGCTGAAATACACGACAATAAGATTTATATAGCGTAATATACAAAGCCACAAGAACGTCTGAATCCACAAGCACGAAGATCAGACAAATCCATGTACTTCCCATCATTCCCATGGTAGGACAACGACTGCAGCGCCAGAGTTCCCTCTAGTAATTTTTGTAGGAAACTGTATGTTGTTCGCTGCATGCGTTCATGGCGTAATGGTTTCAATATCGGGCTTATTAGAGGTCCCGTGCTTTAATGCTGCCGCTAGGTAATGTTAATAATGCTTCTTTAATTATTTATTACACAGTGCTTTGTTGAAAGTTGTGAGTTTCTAAAGTAACGAAGCCGCTTGAAGCCAGAAGGAAAGCTAGGCAAATCTATGCGCCTGGAGCCCCTAAACCGCTCTGATCCTTCACCAGCCCCGTTCATGGCTGCACCACTCGTTTCAAGCACAGCCCACAAGCCACACATTCAGCGCTGAACAGTGGGCGGTCGACGCAGTGACATTTACGTGGCTTGTAGAGAGCAGCACATCCCTCGATGTCCGTTAAGCAAAGGCGGACACGGTGACGCCAAATCGCGATCCACTGAACTGCGCTGCCTAGGCGCTAGGCCACTTCGACATTTCAATCGTCACCACCGCCGGATTCTCAAGAAAGCATGGGTCACACAACGCAGATTCTGTACTGCCAAAGCTCATGGAGGCTAAGGCCGCACTGCCACACCCCGGCTTTCCGCCAAGTAACGCAGAACCTACAACCAACACACAAGCAACGCAAGCACAATCACATACGCAACGTTAAACAACGCGCGGTCAGCGCGGGCCAGAGAACGATCAGGCCGAGAATGGACATGCCACGGCGTCGCTCGGCGTCACCATCGCGCCTTCTCAAAAGTCGCTAAGCGATCCTGTCACTGGCACCTAGGATGAGGCCACGTGAGGGATTTTTGTACTACATTTAGACGCACGCGGATAGTACACCCCCAAAGTGAGCAATAGCAATGTTGTTTCTGTTCAGGCGGTGCACTATAGACAGTAATGTAGCCGGGATTTAAATTTTCCTCTGAGCACGCTGCGCTATCTACCGCCACAGCAGCAAAGTCCCCGCCTAGCGCGTTTCTGAATACATATTCATACAAGATTCTTTGAATACTTATGATGCGGGTTTGACTTTGCCCACCCACGGAGAAATTTAGATCTCTTTTATTGGGTTAGCCTTCTTAGGATATCAAGAAGAAGTGCTAGCGCAGCGGACGCACTTCGCGACGGCTCTGCCTTAATGAATGTTTTCCGCTGAATTATCGAGTCAAATACCTGAAAACCGACCACCATCGGATAGAGCAAATCGACCCGAACCCAGGGACACCGAGACCCGGGGTGAGCGACCATTTTCGAAGATTTTTCGAAGTGAGAAGCACAGCTAAGCTTAACGCCGACTAGGCCTATAGCGGAAGCCTACCGGGCCCCGCTAGGGCGGAAAACGGTGTCGCAGTGTAAGCCAGAGGTTCGGAAGCACTTCCGAAATGGAGGTAGACGAGGCAGAAGTGGGGGAAACCCTGAATACCAAGCCGAGAGAAGAAAGAAATGATCCCGCGAGCCGAGCCGAGGACGGCGACGCGGATGGATGGATCAGAGTTACGCACAAAAGAAAGGGCCGGGCGAATACTACCCAAGAGGCAGACAAGCAAGGCACCCGCTGGAGAAGCCCGACGCGCAAAGGCGGGAAGAGCATAGTGAACAAGATTCTACGAGCAAGCAAGATGCCCAGGCTACCTAGAGACGACATCAAGATAATCGTAAGACCGAGAGACGGGCTGAACATCAGAAACACGTGCAGCGCCAGCCTAGACGAGGCGATACGCAATGAAGCAGGAGTGAGCAGCGACGAAATCATCACGATCTGCCCCAACCACACGCAAAACATCTTGGTGGTAAGCACACCTGACGAGACGACGGCGACTAAAGTCGCCAAAATCAAGGAACTAACAATCAACGGGAGGCAACACGCGACCAACGCGTACGTCTCGGCACCAGAAGAGATGGCCAAGGGGATAATCCGCAATATTCCCCTTAATTACACACAAGACCAGCTCTTGCACGCACTGGTGAACGTGAGGAACCCTTCCCTGGCGTACGCCAAGAGACTGGGCAGCACGACCACCGTGATACTACTGTACGAGGGCAACAGGGTCCCCGCGTGGGCGCACTTCAACAGCATCATGATGAGAGTATCCCTCTATCGGAAACAAATAGACTTCTGCAAAGAGTGCGGCAGGCTCGGGCACAGACCCGATGTGTGCCCCAGACCGGACGACAAGCTGTGCCCGGCGTGCGGTAGCAAAAACCCGGACAAAGACCACGAATGCACACCTAAATGCAAGCTCTGCGGAGAAGCTCACCCCACGGCGGACCGGACTTGCAGGGCTAAATACAAGACGCCGTACATGGTAAAACTAAGAAGATGGACAGCGAGAAGAAACGAGGAAGAACTCTTGCGAGTAGCCGGCTCACAAGACCCTGACGGCGGGGAAAGCAACCACAGACAACCATCTCCCGCACCCAGATCCAAGTCCAGGTCCAGATCCAGATCCATGTCCAGGCCGGGTGCGCGGGGACGACCGATCTCGAGGTCCAGGGACAGATCCAGATCCAGGTCTAGGCCGGGAGCGCGGGGACGACCGACCTCGAGGTCCAGGTCCAGGAACAGGGACAGGACCGGGAGTGGGTCCATATCCACCTCGAGGGGGACGAAGCCCGACACGAAGGGGAAGAAGCAAGAACAGACGACACCAGCAAAGGTGAGCTGGTCAGACGTAGTGGCCAATCGCGAATCGGGAAGGTCCGGCAATACCAGTAACGATAGGGGCAGGTACGATCACATAGAGGAACGCGTGAAGGAATATCGAACGGAAAACCAGCTACTCAGACATGAGCTAGAAAAGGCAAAAAAACAAAACAGCGAATCAGCCAAAAAAATTGACGAACTACAGAAAACACTTAATGAAATACTTACCAAAATGCAGACACAATCGTCGCCCCCGTCAGCCGCCTTCGCCTCCATCTCCACCCCATCCACTGAAGCCATGGAGGAGGAAGTGGATATCTTAGCAGATGTAGCACACCCACTGGGCGCCAAGCGTAAAATCCCGGAGACCAAGACCAACGAACAGGTCGCTTCGGTACAGGAGGTCAAGAGACCCCGACCTAGCACAAAAAAAACTGACGTGCTTGAGGACATGCTCAACAAGCTCTCTGACAAAATGGAGAAAATGTTCGAGATGCTGGCGGCGCGCATTAGTGACAGCGAGGCAGAGAGGAAGGCGCAGGCCCTAAAGTACGACAGGCGGCTCGCAGAGCTGGAGAAGAAGCTCTCGTAAAGATGGCGGGCACCAAAAAGGGAAGACTCGTCATCTGGCAGTGGAACTGCCGCAGCTTCTCAAACAAAAAAGCAACAATGACACAACACATTAAATTGACCGCAAAAAGACAAAAGCCCGACGTAATCATTCTCCAGGAAACATTCGACCACGCCAAAATTGCCGGGTACGCCACCCACAAACAACGCACAAAAGGGACGGGGAGGGACATAGTCGTGACCACATTAGTCAAAAAAGGACTGGTCGCGATCCCGAGAATTATGAGAAACATTACGGACATTAGCCACATCCTCATAGAAGTCGTGCCACGCAGCAAGAAGGAGAGCAGCACTTTCGTCCTGAACGTCTACAGCAGCCCGTCCAAAAAGGGCCTAACACACAATTTCGAAGATTTAATAAACGAAACGTTGACCATCGCCGGCGACAACAGGCTCGTCATCGGTGGAGACTTCAACGCTCCACACACGCAATGGGGATATGGACACTCGTCCAAGAAGGGAAAAAATCTGGCCGACCTCATAGAAAAGGCCGGCCTAACCCTTCTCAACGAGCCGGCTTCACACACCAGAGTGGGTGCGGGCCCCCATAGGGACACCACACCAGACCTAACGCTATGCAGGAGAGCCGGGAGAATCACCTGGGAGAACACCTTCGAGGACCTGGGGAGCGATCACAGGATACTCAGCATAGCCCTAGGAGAGGCGCGCGTCACGAAGGGAATAAAACATAAGTTCCGGCTAGTAGACTGGGACAAATTCCGCAAAATCAGAGACGAAAAAGAACAGGGACCCATAAGAAACATAGAGGAATGGAACGGAGAGCTGCTACGAGACGTAGAAAAGGCCACGACCGAGATGGAGTGGGACGACTGGGAGGCTCGACGCGAACATGAAGACGATGACAGCGGTGGTGGTCACTCTCCGCGGATGGACAGCAGGCTCGCGCACCTCGTACAAGCCAAAAAATCCATCCAGAAACGGCTGCAAGGGCAAAAACACAATAGAAATCTAAGGCGCAAAATCGCGGAACTAAACAAGACCATCGAAGCACACTGTGCCCAGTTATGCAATCAGGATTGGGACGAGGTATGCGACGCCATGGACGGCAACATCAACACGGGCAAGACGTGGAAGATCCTCAAGCACCTGCTCGACCCGTCGGGAACGAAGACAGCGGCGAAAGCGGAAATGACCAAGCTCAGACACAAGTACAAAGGAAACATCCGTGAAATGGGTGATGAAATCGTCAAGCTCTACCTTGAGAGACCTCCAGCCGTTGAACACCGGAACTACTCGGGCTCTCCCAACGAGGACCTCGACAGAGATTTCTCCCAGCAAGAAATCAAGGCGGTCCTGCAGACCATCAAGACCAAGTCGGCTCCGGGCCCCGACAAAGTGACCAACAAGATGCTCCGGAATCTGGACGACCAGGCAACGAGCCGCTTGACAGACTACATCAACGAGTGCTGGCGGAACGGCAGGATACCCGACGAATGGAAGAGGTCCGACGTGATCCTCATCCCGAAGCCGGGTAAACCCTTAGAAATACAGAACATGCGGCCGATCTCTCTCACTTCCTGCGTTGGTAAAGTGATGGAGCACGCTTGCCTGAGTAGAGTTAACGGCTACCTGGAGTCAAACGACCTGTACCACAGCAACACGATTGGCTTCAGAAGAGGGCTCTCTACACAAGACGCCATGATACAACTAAAGGAGCAAGTCATAGATACCACGGGGCGGGGCTTGAGGGCAATACTTGGACTTGATCTAAAGAAGGCCTTCGACAGGGTCAAGCACACGGCCATACTCGACAGAATCGTGCAACTCGGCCTGGGCGAACGAACGTATAATTTTATCCGAAATTTCCTTACGGGAAGAACAGCCAGAATCAGACTGGACGAGGAGGAGAGTATCCAGGTGGACATGGGCAGCGCTGGCACGCCGCAAGGGTCCGTCGTGTCACCGATGCTCTTCAACCTCGTCATGATCGGACTATCGGAAAAACTGGACCGAATAGAAGGCATTAATCACACCGTTTATGCAGACGACATTACGATTTGGACCACGAAAGACGCAAGCGAGGGCGATATGGAGAACAGGCTTCAAGGGGCGGTGGAGGCAATCGAAAATCATCTAGAGGGCACCGGACTTGAATGCTCGCCGGAAAAATCGGAATTGCTGCTCTACCGCCCCAGGAGGTTCGGCAAACCGCCCAGAGACGTAGCGGAACTACACAAAAGGGGAATCAGATTAACCACGAGGAAAGGCACGGAGATACCCATGGTCCAAAAGATTAGAGTCCTAGGTCTCTGGATCGAAGCCAGGGGAACAAACACGGAAACTATAACACGCCTGGAAAAGAAAGTCACGGCGGCCATTCGGCTAATACAGAGAGTCTCCAACAACAGGAGGGGCATTAAAGAAAGAAACGTCGTACGGCTCGTTCAGGCCTTCGCGATCAGCCACGTCGCGTACGTGGCGGCATTCGTCCACTGGAACAAGGCCGAGAAAGACAGGATCGACGCGCTCATTAGAAAAGCGTACAGAACAGCTCTGGGTCTCCCCCAATACACAAGAAACGAAAGGTTACTACAACTCGGCGTGCATAACACGCTGGAGGAGATCGCAGAAGCACAGAGAATAGCGCAACTCGAAAGACTCTCCGGAACCAAGGCGGGCAGAGAAATCATGGAAAAGATCGGCATAAACTACCACGGAATGAACGGCCCCAAGATGCAGATTCACCCAGACGTCCGAGCCGCAATTAACACGGAAAATATCCCGAAGAACATGCACCCCGTGCACAATGTCGAGAGAAGGAAATGCCGCACGAAAACGATTCTCAAAAACCACGGCGCGCGGGAGGGGGTGCTCTTCGTAGACGCCGCGCGGTACCCCCGAAACAGGGACGACAATGGTGGTGTCGGCGCTGACAAAGGTAACTCCCTCTTCGCAATGGCGGTCGTATGCACGAAAGGGAAGACCGTGACTGCGGGCTCCGTAAGGACTAGATCGTCGGAGGCAGCGGAAGAAACGGCAATCGCATTGGCTATAATCAGCGGTCGGCAACATTACAGAACAATAATCAGCGACTCCAAGACGGCTATTAGGAATTTCACAAAGGGCTGGGTCTCCACCGAGGCGGCCAAAATCCTGAACCACAGAGCAGAAGACTTTAGGAACGGCACAATTACACCCAAATACCTCAAATGGATCCCGGCACATATGGGAGAAGTTACCATGAGTGCCCCTCCCAACCTCAACGAGAAGGCCCACCGAGTCGCGCGAAAACTAACCCACCGCGGCACGGCCAGTGAAGGCCCAACACCCCGCAACCCCCGGGGAAGGGGGAAGGACTGCGGCGGAGGCGATGGAGAAGACGGAAGAGGCGACGACGACGAAGAAGCGATAAAAGACGACAGGGACAGACTGGTCACGTACCACGACATACTGACACACTACACGAAACAAAGAGAAGCATACCCACAACCCCACAAACAACTCGACAGGTCTCAAGAAACAGATTGGAGAAGATTGCAAACCAGAACGTTCCGAAACCCAGTACACTTAAACAGAATAAATTCAACACAATATCCAGACGCTAGCTGCAAGCTCTGCAAACACGAACACGCAGACATGGCACACATCTTGTGGAAGTGCACACAGATCAGTTCAGTATACGTAGAGGACAACATAGAACCGGACCTTCTCGAGGAGCGATGGCTAAGCGCTCTGACTAGCTCAGAACTAAACGACCAATTATGGGCTATCCAGCGGGCCCGGGCAGCGGTGGAAAGGCTATGCCTCACCGCACACAATGCCCGGGTGGCCTGAGCCCGGGCTGGCAACCTCGCAGGTCCTTTTTCCATTAAAGTTTTTTCCGTCCGTCCGTTCTGCGGATTATTTAACTATGTTTGTATGTGACTGTTTTCCCGCCTACTTGGGTCATTCGGAAGTCCGTGGTCGAATGGGTAGCGCATCAAGCTTCTGTGCTGAGGGAACAGGGCTCGCACCAACTTGGGTCACTGTGTATGTGGCGATTTGTATACTTAGGTGCCGCTCTTCAAAGAATCTATTTCACACCGTCATGGGTCACTGTAGACGCGGGAGTAGGTAGGTATCGCGGTTCGAAGAAACTTTCACATTGACTTGGAGTACTGGGTATGTGCCACTCGGTCGGTGCTGGTATTCAGGGAACCTCTTTGATGCCAACTTGGGTAACTGGGTACGTGCCAATAGGTGTGTGCCGCTCTTCAACGAACGTCTTTGGCGCCAACTTGGGTAACAAGGTATATGTCACTGGGATGGGCCGCCTAATGTGATGAAAAAGATCACTTTGATTTCTTCGACGATAAGCGGAACCCACGTCACAACGCTTCCTGAAGAGCAACAGCCCGACGCATTAGCAGTCTGCGCCACAGATGCACTGGATATGTGCCGTTTTTCAATGAACGCAGGCTTTTCACGCTAACGCTTTAGCGAGCTGCGCCATGATGCCCCTCTTCTATTAACTTCGCCCCTTGGCTCACTGGGCGCGTGCGACAAGTGAGGGAGCAATTCTCAACGTTCGCAGACATCGGTGCGCCACGATTTTCGTCCCGGAGGAGCGCGAAGGAGGACCTTGATTGCCCCATGACTCATTTCTCAGGGTTCAAACGCACTGGCGAACCATGCATTTCGAAAGACGCGCACAGGCTCTGCAGCGGCGGCGGCGATGGCGCTAGATGGCGCCGAATGTGTTCTTAGAGAAGCTCGAAAGAGGAGTCTCGCTGCAGTACACGCCTCCTACATAAACCACTTCTATGCTGGAAATACGTTGTGTCGCTATATTGATTCAATGCTATAGCGCATTGTCGTCGGTAGTCATCGTGCGACGAGTCTTGGCGTAATTTTTTGTAATTGAAGAGCGCACATACGCGGTGGCATATACCCAGTAACCCAAGTTAACGGCAAAGAGATTCATTAAAGAGCGACAGATACCCATTTACACATACCCCCCCCCCCCCCCCCCGCGTGACCCAAAGTCACATGAAAGAGGTTCATTGAAGTGTGACATATGCTAGTTTCATATGCGCAGTGATCGAAGTTGTGGTGAACGGGATTTATGGAAGAGTAGCACACACCGAGTAATACAAGTTGGCGTGAAACGGGTTAACTAATCAGTGGCGCACACGAAATTTCACATGCCTGTGGCCCAAGTTTCGAACCCGGTTCCCTCATCATAGCAGCGGGATGCTGAAACTATTTGACCCTCGACTACTCACTGACCGAAGTTGGCGGGAAAGCAGCTAAAGACACCGACAAACGGGAAGACATGCAGGCAAATATACAACCGACAGAACGTCCACGACAATGAAGTGCGCGAAGTACCCTAAGAATGCACTCGAGTTTAATAAACAACAATCTACACTGCAGTTAAATGGCGGTGGGAGGACGACCTCTTCGTGTCGTCATTTTTTTGTCGTTTGGTAAAGGGGTTGCCACACGGGTCGCGAGCAGCGTAATTGCAATCGCCAGCCATCAAGCGCGTTGTGGCTTCACGCGACAGGGCGCGTGGTAGTGAAGAAGAAGACTCTGAAAGTAGTGCTTGGAGGCCCGTATTCTCCTCGTCCGCATCGGTCGTCAGTACCCATTTCTTGCGGCAGGTACTAGTGCTAAAGAACTGCCCCACGCCCCATGAAGAAGCGCGTGTCCGACGTCCCCTCGGTAGCTACGCTGAGCACCGTCTCCAGCACCAGTGGAGTCTCGGCCAGCACGGCCCCGTCGGTGACCTTTGCCGCAGACACCACCGACAAGGAGAGTCCCGCCCGCGCGGGCCAGGCGCCGCCGATCGAGCTGCTGCGCCGCGCCCCGCGACTCGCACGAAGGCGGATCGACAGCTTCTCGGCCAGCGACAAGCAACGACGCCTCTTGAGAGCCACCCTGGCGCAGGAAGGCGCCGCCCGGCCCGAGTTCCCAGCTGCCTGTTGCGAGGACCCTCAAGAGTTTCACATTGCAGCGCCCCGGTTGTTTTCCAGGATACGGCAAGTGTCGCTGGCAGTCCCAGATTTGTTAACGGCATGTTGCATCTTTGTCCGCAGCCTGCGTCATGCTGGTCTTGCAGAAGGGCAGAAGGTTTAATGCTCAGCCATTACATAGAACAGGAACGGCTGCTCCATGAAAACACACAAGGTGCTGTGTGCCGAGTTTAGACGCCGTCAATAGGTAATAGCGTGAAAGCGGGTTTTGCAGCTGTCGCCATATACCTCGCTGAGGGTGCTAGTGGTCCGGGACACACTTCGGCGCAGCAGCCCGTACCTTGTGTGTTTTGATCGAGCGGCCCTGGCAGAGTCCGCACACGCACGGCTCAAGCCGCACCCGTATGCAAGTACATAGCTACTCCGAACATCCATCACTCTCCAAACGACCTAACTTGCCCGACTACGTCTATCCCGAACGCTTGCTGCCGTAGCGCGTAAGGAGCTCTCCTACATGAGTCGCTAGCGTTTTGCTGACAGGCAGTAGTGCCGGCTCTGCCTTAGCTACACGTGGCTTGCGCGGGGTGCCACTGTAAAATGGAATTAATGTAATTATGTGTTTTTGCGTGCCACAACCACGATCTGATTATGAGACACGCCGTAGTAGGGGACTCCGGATTAATACTGAACACCTGGGGCTGTTTAACGTGCATCTAAATCTAAGCGCACGGGTGTTTTCGCATTTTGCCACCATCCAAGTGCAGCCGCCGTGGCAGGGATTTGACCCCGCGACCGCGTGCTTAGCACGAGGTTGGGGTACTTTAACCTGCGTCTAGATCAAAGTACGCGGTGTTCTTGCACTTCGCCCCATCTAAATGCAGCCTCTGTGGCCGGGTTTGACCCCGCAACCAAATGCCTATGAGGACGTTGTGCCACGGGCACCATGTTTAACACTTCACAGATAGCTGAGGGCACCTGGAGACAACATGTCGGGGTTGAATGAATGATATTAAGGTGCAGCTCTACGCGGTCCTCAAACGTGGCGTCCGCTAAGGTGGCAGTGCGAATGCTCGCTATCATTAGGCATGGCGCCCTGTCTTCTATTTTAGTCTCTAGTTGTGCGTAGGAGGAACGAAATAGAAATAGGAAATGGATTTTCGACCTTCCGATCGTTTTTCTGAACGTGTCGCACGGAGCAGTGATATTCGGAAGGAAACAGTTTAATCAAATCAAATCAATCAAACAATATTCATTTTCAGCATGTGCAATCTGAGTAGAGCGAAAGAAGCTGCTGCTGTTGAAGGCTTTGTCCCTGTAATGATAGCGATATTGCCATGGTCCGATCATCGCCGCGTTCGTGTTGGAGTACAAGTAAGAGACCGGAGCGCAGCGCAAGCACTGAGAGCAATTAAGAGGACGACAGACAGACAAAGACTTCGTTGGTAGCAAGTGGGCTTGGACCCTCCTGGGTCCCTGGGTCACCGCGTGGTCCCACGCTAAGTCGAGACGGTCATGTTTCTTTGGTTCGTGACGTCAGCAGCCCGAGCCACTGCAGCAAGCTGTGATGTCGGTCCGTAGACGATGACGGCGACGACGTGCCGCGTCTCGTTGGCATGAGCGCACTGAGCGTCGCAAGAAAAAGAATACACAACAAATCTCCAATGAAACAAGACCACGAGTGACTATATACTCGCGGACAACTTTCTGTGGCAATAAAGGGAAACCTACGGAGGCAAAGCCCGCACAAGTGAGGGCGCTTCTCAATAGAGTCCCGTCTTTTCATCCACGTCAGTTTAAGCTGGGGAAGAGAAAACAAATACATCTTTAGCAACAGTTAAATAACACAAAATACACCACTGATAGTAAAAGGTTACTTATTTTGCGGCTTTTCTCTTCCGCGTCTGGACAAATGCGAAACTGTCGCACGTGAAGCTGCGTCGATTCAGCGTCTGTTCCGAGCAACCAAAAGCGCTGTCAAACGCTGGCGGACTACATGGCGCCGTAACATATGTGCAGCAGCCACGCGCACGTAGCTTTCCCTTCATTGCCACGGAAAGTTGTCCGCGAGTATAGAAAAGAAGACAATAGTGAGAACAGAGACATCGGCGGGAGGAATCTGAGTAAGATGGCTTGGGGTGCGGGTGCGGCTTGGGGTGCAGTGCCGCCCTTGTCATGGCACCGGATGTCAACGCAGCGTGGACACCAGGGGCGTAGGCGGGGGGGCGGGGGGGGGGGGGCTTATGGGGCTTCAGCCGCCTCCTCCCCCCCTCCCGAAATATTTTCGTGCTGCTCAAGCACTACCTAGCAAAACACCCCCCGGCGCCGGAAATCATTCTAGATTTTGTCTAGCATGTCTTTTTCACGTTCGAAAAGACATCTCAGCGCGTACATTGCGAACTCGGGCTGGATTTCGCGGCAGCGCCCATGCACCGGGAGTCCCATAACGCAAGAGCACTAAGCACATCCGAGCACTAAGTTTCAAGGGCGTTTTGATGGCGAGCGGGCTCGTCGCGGCATGTCGCGGTGGCCGCCGAATATACGGAACGCATGAATTTCAATTCCGAAACATTATGGGTATAAAGATCCCATAAAGTTTTCATGCGAAAGGTGCATTGAGATTTTTAAGGTCTTGCTTTAGATTTCAATTCCGGAACGCTTTGGGTTTCATGTTGTTATAAACATTTCACGTCCAAGGTGAATTGACTTTTCTAAAGTTGTACATCGGAACATACAACGAGACAAGCCAAATAAACACACTATCAGACAAATTGACAAAGCACGCAGTGAGGTCCGATGAGACGAAGCGTTGTGGTGGTTCATTTGTTCCGTCATGTCACAGAAAAATATGTATTTTTTTTCACCTCTGCCGAAGCATCCATGTGAAGACATTAAAGCCAGCAAAGACAACTACGTTCTTATTTATTTTTTTACTTTCACTTTTATTCGCAAGGACACATTGAGCCTCCTCAATTTTCTTGTTCTTGCTACCCGCGGGCTGCCAGAGCCAGCCAGAGCGCATGCTTTTTTCTCGTATTGCCCCGACCACCGCGCGGCTCACTTCCGTGCGCGTTCGTTTTTCACTGGTCGAGTGGATTTTCGCCTGTCGGAGTTCTGAACGTGTTCTGGCTAGCAGGCAAAAAAAGAAACAGTGGTCGCTCGCCGCCATCACTGTGGAGACTCGACGTATTCCAACGCGTTCGCTTGAGCGCAACCTCTCCTGAAAGTGTTGTCTTAGCGGTGTAGGATTCCGACCAGTATGCATATGGTTCTCTGCGGACCAAGCCTCTCGCGTTTTCTTCGATATTCCTTCAGTAGCCACATTATGTGCCCAAAGTAGGCAATCGATTGTAGCCAACATGCTTTCCTTTGCGTTTCTTAATTTCGGTGCCCCCGCCCCACAAAAGAAAAAGAAACAGAGTGTTGTGGCGCAGCAAATGGTCGCATTGTGAAATTTCGATTTTGTTACTACTTTTGCGGAAAGTAATCGGCTGCGGGACGGTTCAGTTACCAGATATTCGTATTATAGTATTACGATAGCACTTATATGGACACTCCAGGCGCATTCCTGACGTAGCCGTCGCCCTCATGTTCTGTATGAAGTCCAAGGGCGATAACATCGTGACCGCACGTCGCATGCTGTATGTGCGAGTGAAAGGGCACGGGGTGGCAACGGCTGAGCCAACGATGGTGGCTCAATCTTGTGTGCTCAAGGGCGAAAAGCGGGGAGGAAGCGCGCCGCCTTCCGTCGCGCGCGATACATCGGGGGGGGGGGGGGGAAGCCGAGGGGGGAAGCGCGCTCCTTAGAATTATGAGTTCTGTGAATCTGCGATGGCGCAACATGTTTGTTTGCCTTGTTTGACGCATTATATACCGCGAATTTTTCTTAGACACGTACATCTATTGGATATTTATACGTATATTTAAATATCCTATTGCGATGTTTTGTGTATACGTGCGGTGAACTTTGTTTCCAGTGACACTTTTTTGCCCTTTATCAAGCTGTTTCTTCGCATTTGTATATTCCATTGTATCTTCGCATTTCTAATGTACGAGGGCGAGTCAAATCAAAGTCAGCCAACCAACCCCGCGCAATAATGGATCGGTTAATTATCTGCGAAGCGTGTGCGTAGCACACAGGCATCTCTCATTTACAAAAGTGACACGCAGGTGTCAGGATAAAGGTTCTCTAATGCTCTCATACACTGGGTTGAACATGGCTGCGTGACATAATGGACACTGCAAAAGTTGAGCAGCGTGGTGTCGTTAGGTTTTCGACAGCTGAAGGCATTTCCTAAAAAGAAATTAGTCCCCGTATGACTGCCGGGTATGTTGAACATTGCAGATCATTGGCCACAGTGAAGCGTTCGAGCAAACGGTTCAAAGAAGCACTTGAAAGTTCCAAAGCCGATCCAAGACTGGACCAAAGCCACCGTGCAATCACCCCCAACACAAGTGCAAAGTTTGATGAGCTCACTAGACAAGAACGGGGGATAAGTATCGATGAATTGGCAGCTTGTTGGAACATAAGTCGCGGTTCGGGTCACAGCATATATCATGAACATTTCGCTTATCGGCTCTTGTGTGCGCAATGGATGCCCAAGATTTTGAACTACCGTTAGAGGACGGAGAGGTTAGGCGCTGCTTTGCCTCATCTTATCCGGTATCACAATGAAGGTGACGACTTCCTGTCTGCAATTTTGGCCGGGAACGAATCATGGTGCCACTACTACGAGCCTGGAACACGACTACAAAGCTTACAGTGGAAACATTCGAATTCACCACCCTGAAAGAAAGAAAGAAAAGGCCGTCATTTCCGCCGGAACAGTGTTGTCGACTTTTTTTTTTTTTTTCAATCGTCCGGGGACATTACTGATAGAATTTGCTAAAGCTAGAAAGACTATCACTCGTTTCCGATATTGTGAAACGCCGGATCGGCAGCGCGTCGCAATCAAGAACAACTGACTTGGAAAATTGACGAATGGGGTCATCTTGCTCCACGACAATGCCCGTACCCACATCGCTGATGTGGTTAATACAAAACTGGCAAAGTTCAAGTGGAAAACGCTGCAACATCCGCCATACAGCTCAGACCTGTCCCTTTGCGACTTCCTCATTTTGGGGCAATTTAAGAAACAGCTCAAAGGAACCAGATTCATATCGAAAAATGACGTGACAGACTTTTTGAAGCAGCAACCAAAGGAGACGGGAATCAGGCGACTCGTTAGTCAGTGGGACAAATGTCTAAATGGTCATGGAGACTACTTTTAAATAATGTACACCGTTTGTCATATATTCGCGTTGGCTCACTTTCATTTGACTCACCCTCGTATATTTTGCCGAACTCCTGCTTTTTATATGTGCTCTTTGTTGCGACTATAATTCGGTGCAATTGATCACAATACACGACAGGCGACAGCTGCTCCTGAGCAATACATTGGAGCAAATCACAGCGTCATCGAGATTTTTACCTGGCCGTTGTATATGTACGAAAATGTAAACGAGGTTCTTGAGTGACCAAGTTTCATTAATCCAGGGAAAACACGGGGAAGGCGGGAGCTGGAAATTCAAGATGATGAGCAAAACGAGAACAAGGTGAAAGCAGGAGCCAACGTTTCGACAAGTGGACTTGTCTGCTTCAAGGCGGCATATGCTTTCCTCGCCACAGTATATATAGGTGGGGTTCTAAAGGGGAGAGAGTGTAAGGCGGGTGGGTGAGGCAACGAGCAAAGCTGTGTTAGCGCGTCGAAAAGTCAGCCAACAGCATTTCCCCGTAATAAAAGCATGTTGTCGCTCCAGGTGCAAAACCTGCAGACACCTTCAAAGTGACGTTAAAATTAACAACACCGGAAATGGTTATACACACGAAGTCAAATCTAGCTTCACTTGTGCAATTTCGGATGTGATTTATGTGCTTGAATGTTCCTTCAGCAAGAAACAATATATCGGTGAAACAGGACAATCAATGAACACCAGATTAACGGACATCGCGCAGACACAGCTAAAAAGCTTCCCAAATCCATCGCCGAGCATTCCAACCAACCAGGTCATAACTTTGATGAACTTAAACTCTACATCTTACAGTCATATTTCCGTTCTGAACGAGAAAGGAAATACAGCGAATCATACCTTATCCGTAAGTTGAAGACATTGCAATCAATAGGCATAAACGTTTCAAAGGGAGCTTTAGAATCTATTCGCTATGCTAAATTTCGAACTATAGACAACAACGCTTTGTTTGATTTCTAAGCTTTTTGTGTCTTTTTTCCTTTTCCTTTCTTTTCTTTTTCTTCCAGCCGGCGTGTCAGACGCCGTTGACAAGCCGGCTAACAGGCGGGCGTTGACACGTGATTGACAGACGGCCGGGTCACTGGCCTTGTGCACAGCACTCCTTTATTCTCAATGCGACACGCTAACACACCTTCACTCTTTGCCGCACCCACCCGCCTTACACCCTGTCCCCTTTAGAAGAACGCCACTAATATATACTGTGGCGAGGAAAGCATATGTCGCCTTGAAGAAGACAAGTCGACTTGTCGAAACGTTGGCTCCTGCTTTCACCTTGTTCTCATTTTGCTCAAAGTTTTATTAAAACATTTGTCCTCAACTTGTTAATTCCATAGCCTTTACAATTGTCATATCTGCGACATGCACTGCTTTGCTGGTTTCGAAATGATATAGTTCTAAAGTTCATGTGATATTTTCTTTACTTATTATTATTAGATAGACAAAAACATGGGAGCATTGATAACAGTTATTTCGGACACAATTTTTTGGACATGCGAATGTATGCTATTACGAAAAGATACATATTTTACTTGTCTTGACAGTGCGTAGCGTTCAAGAATTCGTTTGCAGCACCTTTCAGAATGGCAATGCCGTGATTATGCATGTATTTGATCCCTCGACAAATTCTATGAGGAGGCCGAGCTGCAACGTAAGCCAAGCCCCCCCGCCCCCCCCCCCCCCTCCCCCTCGAGCGACATTTCTGTCTGCGCCCCTGGTGGACACCGACTGAGAAAGGGTTCGACGAAAGGCCCTCACCCCACCTTTTACCTCGCCGCCTGAGCGAAGGAAAAAAAGTGGGGAACACCGTCGACGATTTGAGGGGCGCACTACCTTCTCCACTCTTTCCTTCCTTCCTTCCAAAGTAGTCTCTTCGGAGTCGGAGTTACTGCGGGTTATTGCGAGCAGGGGCGTAGTATCGCAATGGAGCCAACGATGATGATCTGCGGCTAGACGGGCTTCAGATTCCCTAGTCGGCTCGGCTAGGGAATGATAAATCGTCTCGTTTAGTTCGAAGTAGTCTTTCGTAATTATTGTCCTTGTGTCACATTGAATAATGCCCTTGGGATCTAGGCTAATCCACAGGATATACTTAAGGTATTGCATCTTCTTTAATTTCGAAAATTTCGAACGCATTTCCTTAAAGAACCTGCACAGCGAAGCTGTAAATGCCGGAAGGACTGATCTCTCACACTTGCTTGTGCCGATGTGAAAGCGATTCACTGGGTATATTTTCAATTATTAGGTATGTGTTATTGTGCAAATTATACAAGAACGGTTATATTAATGCGCAATTTGTCATGACGTCCTCTTTGTCAGAGACCTGAAAACGCAAATGGTTGCTGTCCTTCCGCGAGAGTCGAAGGTTGCTCTAAAACAAGTCTCCGGCTCCTGTAGAACGCTGTATATGTTGTTGAGAATCCTGGAAAACATAATCAGCACTAAATTTAATTTGAAAACCATTAAAGAATCCGCTATCAATTACAAGTAATTTCGCCCCAATAGAAAGAAAAAGGAAAGGGGGGGGGGGGGGGGTTGAAGCTAGAAGCCTGCTTTATCAAGAAGCAGGATCCACTAAAACTGCAGCATTGCTTGGTGCTATTCCTAACAAAAGAAGACACTATGACAGTCTGCGTCTCATATTTTTCATCTCTCACTTCCTTGTGGATTTTTTGTTCTAGCGTGACATAACCCATGGAGCAACGCAGAAGGCGGCGCTGCCACAGTACTTCGTACAAAAGTTATGCTTTCGCGCAAATCTTCTCTGCAGGCGCGCGATGGCACACCCCCAAAAGGTGTCCGTAATTGGTACACGATCCAAAAAAAGAACAATGTTCTTTTGGCCTTCTTTCAATTTTAATGAAAATGTCTAGATTAGATACGCTCACAATCATGTGTTTTCGTGCTCCGCGGTTCTATTGTAAAAAAAAATAATAATAATTTTGCCCTAACGCCCTCATACTTGTACAGCATATTCACTACAACGCAAAGTTTACTCATTTACTATCACCTTCCACTCCCTTAATCCATTTCCCCCGCACAGGTTAGCTAGTCAGTATTTATACCAGCTAACTTTCCTTTCTTTCACTATATTTTACTTCCCCCTCGGTCACCACTGCAGCGGTAGTGTGGCTTGCCACATTTATCTGTTGTTTTCTGCGGTGGTTATGCAAACATTCTAGGGCACTCACTTGCGAACGACGTCCTATTTTATAGTTCACTTACGTCCTCAATGCTCTTCCTTCCACGAACCGCTGTTCCGCGCAGTCATTCGGATAAGCCTGACACAGACAGCCTCCCTGGTATCGTCTCTTGCCATGTGTACGACTTCGAAGCGAAACACCAGTCCTTTAAAGTAAAATTTCGTGGTTTAACGTCCGGAAAATGAATGGGGGTTATGAGCGAAGTCGTTGAAGTTGAGGCTCAGGTAAATTTTGACCAGGGGTGCTATGCAGGATGCGCCGAGTTTGGCGAAACTCGGGATCTTCACGAGCTCTGGCGACACCCCAAGATGAAAGCACAAATGGTACCGAGACACAGTTTATCTTTCGAGAAGTCTCCAGTTTCATTGGTTTATCTAGATTCACTCTGGGTGGCTATCATTCCTTGGGCGTTGCCTTCTGGGCGGTCGACAAACTGGGGCTCACGTGATCATACCGTCGGTGCATGGTCGCGCCTTCTTTCACTTGTTTGTCGTTCCACCGAGTGCATTACACGCACAAGCGAGTTATAAAACAAATGCATTTATTACAATATTATTAGTTAGTTTAACGTGGTCTAAAAGCATTTTAAAGCTTACAAGATGTACACTGAATGTGTATTCGACTAATTTGTAATTTAGTACGCTTCGCATTATACCACGAGGGAACGCTGTGGTGGCGTCATCACATAGGTACATTCATCGGGCGAGCATGGCGGCTAAACACCGAAGAGGCCCAGTGTAAACAAACTCGTACAACGAGCTTGCAGTGCGCGACGTAGTGATCAGGCTCGACGATGACCACTATTTCTTGGATAGTTCTGTTCCTCCGTGAGCAACCTTTCCGTGCACCCCGAAAGACTGCGAATAGCTTAGGCGATTTTACAGATCGCAACGCGTACTTACTGTTCACGGCACAATCCTGAACAAACAACTTATAAGGTGCTGCTTCTGTGAGTGCGCCGAGTTCCTCCACTCTGCGTGACTGCGAGCGTCACGAATATTGCATAGTGTGTGCAAAAGGAAGACAGCCGATATAGTTACGATGCGACAAGGAGGTGGTGCCGACGATGGATCTCGCAACCAACACAGTGACGGAGGCATCGACAAACTGCAGATAAGTATATTTCTACTGTTTCATATTTAGCATAATAATAGTGCACGGATTAAGTCGCGTTCGTAGTAACGAACTGAATGTCCTGCAGTCTAAAAAAGGCATTGAGAGCCAATGAGTGTTCGTGCTTTTACATGTACGTGGGCCCGCGAAAATATGGAAAAGATAAAGGTAACCTTCACTAACTTAGTGATATAACAGAAGTTATTCAGTGACATTCAGCCCGCAGAATCTATGGAAGAGTATCTTTATCCAGGTGAAATATCAATAGCAGGTACTGATATAAAGCAGGAAACTAATACAAAAATTTGATGGATTGAACAGCACATGGGAGGCATTACCGAATCGTGATCGCCACGTTACCGATATCCTTGAAAAATGTTTAGAATCGTTGCATTCTACCGGTTATGCAATATGGGACATAAACCTGGAGGTTAACAAAGAAACTTGAGAAGTCGAGGACTGTGCAGAAAGCGAAGTAACAAAAATTGTTGGAGATAGCATTAAGGCAGGAAGACAGTGGCGTAGTAAACCGTAGCAACTGATATGCTAGTTGAGATTAAGAAAAAAAAATGGAATCGGTGGGCAGGCCATGCACATCTTCAATTACTTGTTGCCAATTTATAACAGGTGATTACATAAGCGTGACAGAATGGATGTCAAGGAGAGAGAACTGCAGCCGAGGATTGTAGAAAATTGCGTAATGGGACAAAAATATGATGTTTGTAGGCATAGGATGCAATCAGCTCGCATAAGACGGCATTGTAGGGAGCACCATTGATTTTGCAGTGAAGAAAAATAGGTTTGTGGTGCCGACAGTAGAGACTCGTAAAGGTTCGAGGACACGTGAGCTGTTGGCACACTAATAAACATTACAATTGGCTCTGAAAAATACAACCCGTTATGAAAAATAAAGCAATGTTGTCCCGACAAATTGTTTTATTATGCATACACTAAAGGCTTCCACAGTCAAGGGCAGTTAGTACCAATAGTGCAATGAGCATTTTTATTTGTAAATAATGGTTTGTATGCGGTTGATTCATTCCAACAATCCACTTTTTTTGCAGCAACACATTCTGCTGCTGGAGGCACTCAACCGCCTGGTGGCAGTAGGCGAGCGCCAGGCACATGCTCTTGAGAGTGTGGCAAGGTCCAGAGGGCTGCTCTGCAACAGTAGGATCAGTGCACTCACTGCTTTCCAGTCGAGCCCCCAGAACACACCTTATAAAGGAGCTTTCAGTTTATTATTTTGTTTATTATTCAAGAGCATGAATAAAATTATTGCAGTAAACATTGTGCTGTGCATATTGGGACACTTGTAACATGCACTTGATGTCTCTTCAAAATGGGCAAACACATAAGACAACCTGGACCGTGTAAATGAAAAAGACACTAATGCAGCATATACGTCATTGTGCTGTTTGTTCTTTCTATGTGCAAAAATACAGTGGGTGTTGATTAGCCACAAGATGAACGGTGTGTGTATTTCACAATGAAAAGACAGGAAACGGCATGACCTTAATAATGCTACCACCTATAGACTGTGCACATGAATGCAACACTCCCCGATTTAAACGTGCCATTACATGCATGTTCGATACCACATATTCTTTAACAATGTCATATATTTGCATGTACTAATTTTCACACAGCTTAAGCGCATGCATAGCTCACTTGTGATGTATTCATTTCATAGGCCAAATAATTGTACACTTTGTCCTTTTGTGTTGTATGAATAGCGGCATCCTCTAGTCGGATACAACTTCACAAGACAGGAGAGGCCCCGCCCAGATGACCAAAGCGCAGCAGCCGATTGCCTCCACGTCTAAAGAAATAGTCTCTCTCCACGAGCGGGTATTAGTGCGTCCAGCGGCATGACGTCAGTGTAGAGTGTGTGCCCATTGGTGCAGGCTTGTGTTCACCTGCCGTTGAAGTGCAGATTCTGCGGCCTCCTAAAGTTGTATCCGACTATAGAATCACGTAATGCCTTGCACTGGTTGCATAGACTTTAGCAACTTGATAGCACACAATGATCAGGAACAGAAATCTATAAAGGCACCCAAGCAAAGCTGACTGGCCACACATCCATTATGAGGGGCTGTAAACAGTTCTCACCAAATATTCCCATGACATCCTTGAAAAAGAGGTGGTGTTTGGCACTTTACAATCAAAAACAGATTACAGTGAATGTTGTGTACCACGTTAAAACAAACTGAGCTTGGTTATCTGCACAGTATGTAATCAAAGCTTGTGCTTCACATAGGAAACAAAGTGCTCTGTCCAGTACAACTATCGAGTTTGCTGTGGCACCTATTATGTCATTAGTGTCAACATACAAATTTTCAAAGGCCATTCATTTAACCATTATTTCTGTATGATGGTTCTTTCGATCAGTGCTTGTATTACATGAGCAGGTGGATTTGAAAGCAAAGCTTTGTTTGCAAACCTTCAGACTTCCATAATTGTGCGGCAAGGCACTGGCATGGTGTCGAATAGCTCACACTTCCTCGGTCCTGCACCAAAGAGGCCCAATGCTCTATTGGAAGTTGGATCGCACAACAATTCGACGGCACACAAAGAAGAGTAACACACACAGCAGTGCGTTCTGCTGTGTGTATTTCTCTTCCTCAGTCCTGCACAAAAGAGGCCCAATGCTCTACTTGAAGTTGGACCGCGCAACAATTCGACGGCACACAAAGAAGAGTAACACACACAGCAGAGCATTCTGCTGTGTGTATTTCTCTTCTTTGTGTCCTGTCGAATTGTGGTGCAATTCAGCTTCAAGCTTCTATACCGATACAACGAGTCTTCAACCTCACCAATGATCTAGTTATTAAGCCACAATGGCACACATCTTTGAAATGTCCCAACACGAATTAGCTCTCCAACAAATCACTGCAAGCATAAAATTTTGCTGCACAGGTGTATGCACGTGCATATTCTGTACCACTAAACTCGCAGGAATCAAAGGGGCAAGCATTAACCAGCCTTACTGCTGCCGTTACCATCATCATCATGACACCAATAGAAAGACAGTGCTGTGTTTCAGTAAAGGGAGTGCCGGAGGGAAAGGCGTGACAGCGAGGCTTGAGGCTTACAATAAAAATAGCATTTACAAGACATGTTCAATGCCAAAATATGCTGCATATCGCTCATCCTACTTTGGCACTGCGGCAAGCTTTTACACGTTTGAGCATGTCACAGTTTGTGTAATCATTGCTCTAAAGCTGTACAAAAGGTCTATTCGCTCTGCAATCTTTATTTTTATCATGGCGGGTTAAAGACCCACTTTTCATTGGCATCTGCACCACATTTCTCCCGATCTGTAATTTTGCCTTGGTGGTTCACGACATGTTCACGCACACTGAGTTCTGCAGAGCATTGGATCTGCAATGTTCTACTGCTGAAGAATTAGAGCCCTATTATGAGACGAAAATATACGATTTGTCCATACAGAATAATGCTGCCCCCCCCCCCCCCCAAAAGAAATACACTGAACCACTGGCACATGCACCAACAGTGAAAACAGCAAACACTCTGAAGTATTTTCTTCATGCAAGCCAGCACACTAAGATTCTCAATGCATTTTCATTTTGCCATAAATGCATAGGCACAACCGGCTTGGTGCGACATCCGCATCTCGCACTGCAACAAATTGTGTAATGCCTTGCTGTTTCATAGTGAGGCCGATAAATGACGCATGACCAAAATTCAGCATTATGCATACTAAGTAAGTTGTACTAAGTACTAAGTAATCTCATAAAAAAAAACAAGTTCTTTATGAGATTAGCATTCACAGGGTACTTCACACAATTTGTGATATCCATTTATCTATTTATACTTCATTAACCTCTTTCCCCCCAAAAGTGAGCCATTTGGAAGGCACCCTGAAAGACAAGTAGAACTATCGGTAAAAAGTCAGCAACCAGTGAAAAAGTCAGTATCATAGGCTGCCGCATGTGTGACGTCGGAAACACAAAATTTAAGTCGGCTACAGAGAAGTGACAAATTTGGCAATATGGTGCGTCTAGACATTGCTTCAATGCTAATCACAGTAACGCTGACACTGAAGGCACCTTAATTCCTACGTACGTTGCGTCGACACACCCGACTACGTTCGTAATGTTTCCGCGAAGTAAGAAGCGCTTTTTATAAATGCCCGCTCAGCCGCAGTCTTCGGGAAAGCCAGCCACCGCTTCCGCACTGCCGCATCAATAAGCGCATCAGACATCTCTGACACTGCGGCTCACAGTAGTTTGATGACATTCAATGTAACGCTCGGCGCCGACGCTTCCCTGAAAACTCCCAGTCCCGTAGAAACGGAGGGCGCAGAGGACTTGCTCTTCAACGGTGAGCGAATGAAGCCCGCCACGCTGTCTCCACAAACGAGAGTCTTCGCCTAGCTCGTCACACAGCCAGCGCACTGATGTCTTCGACAGGCCAAAATGACGCTGAAACTCCACGGCGGTCATGTACGCGAACGGGTCCAGACGGTCATACTGACGCTTGCTGCCGCTGGCTGCAATAACACAGGCTGCTGCTGCCGCCGCCATGTTCCCGAGTTGAACTCGGAGGGGGTTTCGCGATGTACGAGTTTAGTACGAGTTCGCCTGTCAATCAAAGCCAGAGGTCACGCCCCGCGCGAGGCATGTAACCGGTGTGCGCGCACCCACCACGGTTGGGCCACGCCCAACTTATCTTTCGGCAACAGCGACGCGGTGCCGAGCCGAGAAGCATCAACAATATTCACCACCGACATAAAACGCACAACACACTGTCATCGGTGATGTATACTGCGCACTACTATCAAAAACAAAGCGTTGACTGTCGCTGGCTTCTCGGGCTGAGATGGCTACACAGAACGGTTTCATTGCCTGCATTGTGGCGACGTAGCGCACAGTAAATAATTATCGGCACGTCACTGTAGCTGCTTGCAAGGCGTCGATGCGCCGAGGGTGACGACGATGCTGAGGAGTGCGTATCGCAGCAGTCGTTTGAGATGGCTGCTCTGTCATCGGTGATGTATCGGAGCCACAGCGTCGTAAACACGATCGGCGTCCGAGAATCGCTCGCTTTTCTAGACCCAGTGCAATGGCATTTCTTCATCACAAGCACTGCGCACTCGACAGGTCCAACACATTCCTCCGCTCGAAGACTCATTTCATAACTGCACACAAGAGCCCTCACCTGCCAAAATGCGATTGCTGCGGTGTCGTTACGATATCCATCTGTGATCGCTGCTGGCTCCAGCAGAGGTAATCCGCAAACACCTTGGAGTGCACAAAACACTCAAATACTGCGTACATGCGCTCAGAGGCACTTTCACTGGGCAAGCGATGATAAGCGATGAATTGTGTCGCTGGGAAGCACGCAATTCTTCGCAATGCATCGCAGAGGCTTCGCGCACAAAGATAAACAGTACACTTTCCCTGAACTGCGTCACTACGGAGCCGACGGACTGCCATTTTGCACCGACAGCCGTTCCTCCCGTATCAGTGACTAGTGCATAGTTTTTAGTTGCTAAAGCGGAACCCTTAAAGCGCCTGCGATGAACAGTCGTACCGCGGCGCTGCGTTTCTATTCCCCTA
Source organism: Dermacentor andersoni (assembly GCF_023375885.2). Lineage (NCBI taxonomy): Eukaryota > Metazoa > Arthropoda > Arachnida > Ixodida > Ixodidae > Dermacentor > Dermacentor andersoni. The sequence continues at coordinate 60,932,863 of NC_092820.1, forward strand.
ATAGAGAAAGAGTGACTGACCTTATTGAATGACTGACTTTATTGAGAATAGCACTGTAGCGCCCCTAGGCGACTTCTCACCGCATGAACTGCCTCGTGCGTGCGACCCGCTTCAATGTATCCGCTTCTAAGCTTTCGCCTCACTGTCGCCACTCGCGGCAAGAAGTGCAAAATTTAATAATTTGCTCGATCTCCGTTTGTCATCCGAAATTTCTAGCATTCAAAACGAAAAACAGACACTTAAAGAAATAAAAATGTTCGTTATTTTATTTGTTGTATTTTAACGTATTCGTTTGAGCGAAAGCGTAGGTGCAAGGATGCGCGGCATGTACCCTGTTCGCATTCGATCGAGGATATAAAGATAGTTGCCGAAAGAGGAGGCACGCCCTTGACGCGCCCGGGAAAGGCGTGGCAAGCGGCTCACGGCAAGTCTGCAGACAGACAGCGGGACAGTCACGGTATTCCTAAGTTGCGATAATCCGTTGATAACAATACGCGGCGCTGGCGCGTTTCGTTGTGCAGCCGTCTGCGCTTGAAACGTGGAAACAGCGTGCCGCGCAGAGTGCGCTCATGTTGTCATACGCGGCTTTTTGTCTACATATTTTTTTGCCTGCAGCCTTTGCGCGTTTCACGCTATCTCCGTTCACTGACTGCCGTCAAGCAAACTCGGGTAAAACTCGGGTGAACGAGAAACTCGGCGCATCCTGCATAGCACCTCAGCTGCACGGTTCTTTACCGTGCATTTAAACTAACAACGCGAGGGTTTTTCCATTTGGCCCTTCTGAAAATACCTCCGCCGCGGTCCGGGAATCGAACCGGCGACCTCGTGCTCAACAGCTGAACGCCGTAGCCGCGGAGCTACCACTTAGGGAGCACCGTTGTTCTAGTTTTTATTCCAAGAAATTTCAAGATAAACCTTCTGATTGCCACAGTTACCGTTTACCTCCCCTCGATAAAACGCACACAGACAAAACGCGAGAAGGTAAACTTGGCAAGCCGAGCCACTCAGGAGATAAAACAAAATTACTTTTGAGCCCTCAAGCGCAAATTACGGCGAAAGTGCCCACCGTGTTACATACAATTTCTCTGTTCTACTTCCTGTATTTCTGCTTTCAAACTGTCTAATGCTTATCCACCAACCGGAATGTTTAGCGAACCGGAACTACCTCTGGTTAAACTCACCGGCTTTCGATGCATCCTTTCATTCTCTCTGTCTCTCTCTATCCCTAATTCTTATCAGAATTTTAAAGTGAAGCTTGCTTTGCCTATACTTCACGCACTTTGTCAGGGCTCGCTACTGGATCGTGCAGTATTGCCGAATATACAAATTGACTGATCGCATGTCGGCCACCGAGTACGTGCCCGAACATACGAGTTTGGCGACTGAGTACGCGCAGCTGGGCATCTGCCACTGGCAGTATGTCCAAGCATACAACTTGGGTCGCTGGACATGCGCAACTCGTCATGTGGAACTAGGTATGCGAACATTCTTTACCAATCCCCCCCTAGTAAGTACCCACCACTGGGCAGGTGCCTAAATAGGCAAGGAGATCAAGATGCAAAAAGTGACGAAGTCAGAAAATTGAAGACGTTGGCTACGCACTATTGAAGAAGTCTGTAACGGAAGCAGCAGAGTGAGGAGAATTGAAGTGAACAAAATAGGATCAGGGTGTGCACTGAGAGGGAAGCATTGAGCTACAAGAAGGGAGTACGTATGTCAGTAAACATCGCACGGTGCATGTGAACGATGTATGCCTGACCCAAACTACGATCACATGTCGTCACCTTGTCATATCATCTTATATGTATCCCCCCCCGCACCATTTCTCCTTGTATATAAGCGCGTTCTTTAACAGTATTAAACTATTGGTAGTTTGCGCTACGTCCGCCCACGTCCTGTCCTTCCTTAATATCGTGTTTGTAAAACTGAGCGCAATATAACCATGATCGCAAAAAGCTTCGCTTTTCCAGCGATGTCCAAATATGCGTGGGAACCGCCCACTTATTTTTATCTCGCCTATACTAACTCTGCAAGGAGTCCAGTGACGCGCCCGCCGAACTATCCACACTGAAACAAATATGCGCCGTCAAGCGCATCCTTCTTTTAATGAACCGAATTGATTTCTATGGCTCGGCTTTTTCGCTCGTTTTCGTATACTCTGGGCTTTTCGCTAGCGGTGCTTTCTCTCGCGCAACCGAGGTGCCAGATGTGTTCGTCCCCGAATGCTAGCTGTTTGAGACGCATCACGTGCTCGTCATTCCCATGGTACACCTTGAACGATCGGAATGCCAGATTGTGCTCTATAGTAACTTCAGTGGGAAACTCGATGAGAAAGTTCCTCTGAAAGCCGACTGTATAGTTTCGCTAGATCTGCCGAATAAGGGGCGTGAGGTTTTCTGATACAGCGGGACGGGGTCACGTTTTCGGATTATGCTTTCGGAGGATCGCGCATGATGCTTTCCTTATAGGCTGATCGCGGTGCCAGCTCACTGCTGCGCGCACTAATTTATGAGCATGCAGATAACTATATTTTCTCATAGATTCGAGCGCTGTTGCGGCGAAAGCTCACTAGCCGGCGTACGTTTGGAGGTAGTCGGGTACGGCACCGTTTTGATTGAAGCGCGTACGCAAAACAAGCGGCAAAGCTGAGGAACGGTGCTTATTTTGTTCCAGCCTTTATCTTGTCCTGCAACGTTGCTTCCATCACAGACGTAAGTTTAATGACGCTGGCGTCGCTGTCGCATCTCGTAGCCATTTGTGACGGGTTAGTCACTCAGAGCTGCCATAATATACCGTGAAATGTCCGAAAACCGTTCATAGATCCTGTTCCTCAACAGTCAGGACGCAGATACTTGCCTCGAAGAGGAGAGACGGCGTCAAAGGAAGTTGCCTTAGGATGCCTGACGCCATGCTGCCTGGACCCTTTCGTTCCTCTAGGTGATATGCCAAACCATGTCCCGACTGGACCTTCCGAGCGCGCGTAGAGAATACAGTCAGGCCGTGACTGACCACGGCGTGCCTCGCACCGGGTTGTCGGATTCAAATTTGCCGCGCATATGGATTGGCGGGTCAGTTACAACGCGTGCGTTTCTTGCGATGTGCGAAACGAGTTGAATGAAAAAAGAAAGAGAAAGAAAGAAAATATAAGAACACATCGCCGATGCAAAAACACGAGACACCCGTTACACTGCAATTCAATGCTTGTTGTCGCAGTCGCGCTTTGACAATGTACTTATTGCACACTTGCCTTGATTGTCAGTTTCTTGATAAAACTCTACCTACCTCCATTCTGTAACTAGATAAGTTTATTTTATTTGCTTCTCACGGGGCCTATAAATGACACGGAAGCATGAATATACTACAAGGAAATCACTAGAACGCATAAATGTTTCTTCATTTCCCTACGGATCCGTTTCGAGCGAACTTTGTGCTTCGTCATATTTTTCTTTCAGTGCCGTACTTTTTTCTTTTGTCTGGACACCGGGCACGTGCCCCCCTGGCTTCCCTTTTCCAAAATTTTAGCATGCAACCTTCCCAGGCTCCCCTCGCCCTACCCGTCCAGCCCGCTCCCTGCCCGTCTCCCCTCGAAGAAAAAATTTCGTGCCCCGCCACTGCTGCTAATTAAGCTCGGCGTCCTGGGTTCGATCACGGCGACGCCATTCCAAAGGGAGCGGAATGCTGCCTCCAGAGAGCAATGCGCTCGTGAGAAAACGCTCACGTACCACGTACTGTGTGCGCGTCAAAGAACAACGGGTGGCCAAAATTAATCCGCAATTTCCCACTACGGCATACCTCATAATCATATCGTGATTCTGGCACGTAAAAGCCTAATATTACTTTTTGACGGGTCCACACGTCTGCCAAACGTCTCTCGCTCTGTTTTTTTTTTTTCATGGTGAGCAGATTAAAGGGTAATGTGGCAGCCACGCCGGACCCTTCACGCAAGACAACAACGAGTGCCCCCAAGAAACGTGCCAACAGGTCGATCTCACAGCTCGACTGCGTCCGAATCAAGCCCTCCCGCACACAGGAGGACGCGACCATGGCCATGCCGTCAGCAACGCTGCAGCCAGAGGTGAGAATTGCGCTCATATGCGCGGCGTCATTCTTCGTACATAGTTTGATTTCACATGCCACTTAGCTATAATAATTTCGCTTGTCAGGTGCTTGTAGTATGCGAAAACTTCCGCAGATAGAAAAAAAGTTATGCCTGAGAGCGGCTGCTTTCAGAAAGCGGCCCAATTTCATCATCATCACCGTGATTGTCATTTGGTCGGGGAATAATGCAGTCTTCATGAGGTCGACCTTATACTTCAAAAATATTGTACAGCTAATTCCACTGAGTTGTAAAAATGGCGATTGCGAGCTGTAAATGAGACTAACGACCGCGAACCGTCATCTGTCTTCGCTTTCATTTCGTGCCTAGAGAAATTTTCGGACAGATACAGAAGAAATTCGGTAACAGCAAGGACACCACATTTGTAGACGCAGCTAGATACAGACATAAGTGCGCCTACACAGCAGTGGTGATATATTACGAGGGAAAATGCACGACGAGCGCTACGGTTAACACGCCACATGCAGAAACCGCAGAGGAAATAGCTATTGCGCTAGCCATAGCACAAACGCCAGCAGGCGTAATTATCAGTGATTCCCAGACGGCCATACGAAACTTCGCCAACGGTCGAATCTCCCCAGAGGCACTACGACTCCTGAAATTAGCTAATAACCGTGACAAAAATATCGATCTCATCTGTACACCCGCTCACACACTACCAGACGGTAGCAATGAGGTGGCGCACCGCATGGCTCGAGAACTTACGGACCGAACCTCGGTTAGCCCCGCCTCGCCGACTACTAATGAGTGGGAGTGGGAAGATCGAATGACCAAATTTCACGAAATTACACAACACCATAGATTGCAGAGGCGTACATTCCCGCCGCCGCACCCAAAATTAAGCAAAAGCCAGTCTGTAGAATGGCGGCAGTTACAGACCAGATCCTATCCGAGTCCAGCTATCATGCACCTAATACACCCAGATTTATACCCATCCGACAAGTGCACACATTGCAACTCTAGAGCCACCCTGGAGCACATCCTATGGGAATGTACGGCTGTAATACAAGGTAACGGGGATGCAGCCTCAAACAGCGACAGCCTCCGCGCGCGCTGGGAGTCTGCGTTGCTCAGCTCAGACCTGCAGCACCAACTCTGGGCCGTCCAGCGAGCCGAGGAAGCTTCCAAGGGCCAACAACCCTTGGCTGAAACCTAGGCGGGGTCCAGGCCCACCCCACCAAATCGCAGGGCACGAAATAAAGTTATTTCAATGAATGAGATGCCTCATAAACTTGTTCATCATCGTTATTATCATCATCATCATTATCGTATTTATGCCCATGCAGAACAAAGGCCTCTATCAGGGATCTCCAATTACTCCTGTCTACCGCCAATTGACCCCATCTGGTGCCGACAAACTATTTATATTCATCACATCGCCTAACTCTCCCGTCCTCGACTGCACTTCCCTTCCCATGGCACCTGTTATGGCGTAACTGTCATAGACCACCCGTTATCTGTCCTACGCAATACATGGCCTGCCCAGCCAACGCCGTCTAGATAGCAGTCCATTGTACTCTGCTTAACGATGTCAAGCTACTTGGACCGAAATTTCCATTGTCAAGCCCAGTGTTACTAAAGCGATGACGTCAAAATCACCGCGACTAGTGTCCCTGTAAATACTCCCACGGGGAGCAGAGTTGCGCATAGGTCCACTTTATGTTCCAGCTCTGCAGTGAGACCACTCCTCGCTCGCGGAGGAGGCAAATGCCGCGCGGTGTTTCATTTGCTTTTTTATCTGCTGGTCGCGAGCTACATGCGGCAATTGTTAGCAAGCGCTGAGCAAGATGACACTTTTTAATGCAGGCTACGCTCGAACCATTGACGTAGCCGAAGGGGGTAGGGTACCAACTCCCCAAAATCTTTAGTCTGTACACATATGCACGAACATATACAAACACACGCACGAACATGCGTATCGGGGGTAGGACCTCCCTCGATCCCCCGAAATAATATCCTGACTACGCCCATGGCTTGAGCAGCTCAAAAGTTCGCGAGCAAACGCGCATTATCTTGCAACAAAAAGTGGTGCAACGTTTTCCATCCTGCATATGAAGTTTTCTCACCGAGGCAGGAAGGCACGAAATGTTTTAAAGGGTCTTTAAAGAAAGCTTCACATACGTAAGGTGGATAATTATGTGAGCGCATTTCGGCGGCCGAAACCTGCCGATGAATGATCGTCGCCAAGCGAACTACCGTGCCTGCATTTATGTCAGTGACCGTTAACAGTGACCGTCATTCATCAATAACGTCGTTCACAGCAGCTGCACGTTTTCGATATATGGGAGGCGGACGCGTAGATTAAAATGCATTTGAACTGTTCGCATGGCACATATTATGCAAAACTTATTCTTACGATTCATTCATACCGTAAACTAAACAGCTGCTCCGTAGCACTAAATCTGCAAGCAGAAAAAGATTAAAGGTGCACAAGCTTCTAGATCAAATTTATTTCGTACAAGGGAATGGATCAACAATGGCTGGTGGTAGCAGGGGAAGAGTACTGGTTCTTGCAGCCTTGGGGCGCAGAATTCAAAGCCACTGGAAAGGCAACAATTTATTAAGAGTAACAACAGATTATTTTTCTTGCACTAATCACGTAATATGGCAAACTTGCAAAGTAATTATTTACACATTGCGGACACCAATATGACAACACATTTTTCGTTATCTCTTCATACTACTCAGGTTAATTTACTATAGCTCAGGGCTTATTTAACATACAAAAATAATTTTACAATCCTCACGTCCACTAGGGCCAATGGAACAAGCAAGACATTGCGGACGGTAAATGCTGAAACCATGACACCTGAGACTAAACGCGTGGACGGCAACGTAGTTGTTCTTGTGTCCAAGCTTCCCTGTTGATCTAGAGTGTGAACACACCTAGTGCTCTACCCCAGGCGCTTTGTGATTGCAAAGGGACCCTCAAATTTGGCGCGTAGCTTCTTGCCCGAATTCCGACTACTTCGTTCGACCCATACCTCATCTACCTGGTACTGCTGCGCTATAAGATGCCGATGGTCGTAATCACGCTTTTGAACGTGTATTGGGCTCTCGCAGGACTCTAGCGAGCCTCTTCTCTAATTTGTGGCTTGACGTCTGTTCCGCGGCGGGGCGTCTAAATCTCATAGGGGTATCCAAACCGTTCGTTTAAGTCGGGCAGCTGGCCATAGAATATGTCCTAAGGCGATGTTCCAGGTGAGTTCTGTAGCGAAGTGTTCACTCAGTAAGCAGTAGCCTCGAGAAATTCGTCGCAGTTTGCTCCTCCGGACTTACTGTTTCTGCAGTAGAGAGCCAAACGTGCTCGAATTGTCCGATTAGGCCTCTCTGTGAGGCCGCTTGATTGCGAATGGTACGCCGAGGCTTAGTGGTACTCAACTCTTGCTTGGCGTAGGCAGGTGCGGAGTTCGGAGCTGCGGAAGATGGGTGCTCGATCCGATATTATTTTGTTTAGAGGACCATGCCTCACTCCAAATCAGTCTCAAAAATCTTGCGACGTAGCTGGGTGCCAGAGAAGGCACGGCGGCTACCTTCACAAATATGAATAGGTGGTGAACAGCAATCAGGATGTAGCGATTGCCAGCCGCTGTCGCTGGTATAAGGCCAACATGGTCGATACCAACCGTGTGAAATATAGTAGCAGGAGATAGAATGGGTTGGAGCAGCCCAGGCTGGGGGGCATCTTGAAAGCCGCTTATGTCGCTGGTTTATTTCGCAGCTAGCGACATAAGAGCGAACACTCTTACCCGTTTTGAGCCAGCAGAAGCCCCCCGGTACTTTTTACACGCGAGCGTCTGAAATGGCGAGACCCCGAGCTCGGAGAGGGCAGCGCATGCCAGAGGAGAAGGTCACCTGGAGGAGGAGAGGAAGTGCACATCGGTATGGATGGATGAATGGATGGATGGATGTTATGAGCGTCCCCTTTGGAACGGGGCGGTGGCTTGCGCCGTGAAACTCTTGCTATTGTACTGCCTAATGTCCTACCTAGCTTAAAAAAAAAAAAAAAAACACTATGAACTCCCACAACCAAATTTCCTGACCCCCTATTGTGAACTTTGCTTTTGCATGTCTTCGTTTTTTGACGTTTCACTACTTTTTGTCCACCAATATTCCAATCGCCTCTTACTAATCTCTATTGCGGACATGTTGCGGACATGTACAGTGCTGCCTAGATCGACCGCTGGGCAGATGTCCTCACATTCGAATAAAATATGCTCAATCGTTTCCCTAGTTTTACCGCAGCAAGCACATGCGTCTTCTTCCTTCTTATATATCGTTTTATAGGTGTGTGTTCTAAGGCATCCTGATCTCGCTTCAAAAAGTAATGAGATTCCCTTTAAGTTATCATAAATTGTTTCTTTCCTGATTTCGTTTTTTCCTCTTAAGTAGATACCCATGGCAGGTTTCTTTTCCATTGCCGCCACCCATAAGATTATTTCAGCGCCTCTGACTTTCCGCTCGACGTTCTTTGTTGCTGTGTTGCTCACCCTAAAGGCCGCGTACTTGTTGGTAAGCTTCGTAGTTCTTTTCCTCCGCTGTGGATCAGTGTTTTTTTCCTCTACAGATACCTCAACACTCTACGAGCCCATTCACTTTCTTCCATATTCCTCAGTCGTTCTTCATAATTAATTTTGGAATGTACGGAGGAGCACGCGGCATAGGGGAGGAGGAAGGTGTGAAATGTCGCGGAGGAGGACAGTAGGCGGAGGCACGCTGGGTCCACCTCCCCTGGCAGTTGCTACGAGCTCTGTGTGCGCTATGGATGTACCGGGTTCGTCTGGCGATCAAGAGGCCGGGCGCCGAGCGAGGAGGACGGAGCGGCAACGCAATCGGCGGCAGGCCTAGCTCGAGTCGACTGACCTCGAAGTCGCCGGCAAGCACCGGGCGCGAGCTGAACAAGGCCGGCAAGAGGCGTGGGCTAGGCCTACCCATGAGAACTTGCTAGGCGGCTTGCGACAATGCGGGTGTTCAGGCAAGACAGCATAGCTTAAGAACTCCGGAACAGTACCCATATGCTTGCGCCTAACCCGGTTCACGTTGTGACATGTCACTAGTTTTTCTCAGTGTTGATGGCTGACCTACGTGGTCGCCTTCAGGTGTGTCGTGGATGGTGCGAAGAATACCAGCCGAAGTGATGAAGGGATGACCAGAAGGTGCTTATTTTGCGAATTATTCTTCCATGGACGATGATATAGGTTTGCGTCGAGCATGACAAATTTGCTGCTCTTCTGCGCGTCCGCAAGTGAAGCTACGGTAGCCGCCACATCAGCGCCATGGCGTTGAGCCTTGGTGACGTGCTTCTGTGAACATAATATCCGGGCTTCCTTCATTCCAGACGAGTAGTCCCCACTAGGATTTCGGGACAACGCGCAGCCACTTTTTTCAAAGTACCGGCGCTATGTCGGACGCGATAGTCATGCTCTTGTAGTCGGATTAAACAGCGTGCGAACTTATGCTTTAGGTGTTGCTTTGCGAACATACATGAAATTGCTCCATTATCGGTTACCACCGTGAACTAGCGACCAAGTACACAGTGTCTAAATTTGTCGTCGCCTTTCCACACAACGGCTAGGAATTCCAGCTCGTGGGAGGAGTTTTCGGCTCGCATATAGGCTACAACAGGCTCAGCACCATCTGTGTCGCGCTGCACAAGTACTGCTCTGAGTCCAACCTGGCTAGCATCTGTGTGCCCCTCTGTGGTCCTGTCTTCATGGAAGTTGTTTAGTACAGGGTAGGCGGTCAGCTGAGGTTTGAGCGATTGGAACGCACATTCCTGCGTTTGGCCTCACCTAAACTGCAATTCTTTCTGGAGCAGCTAAATAAAGGGAGCAGCTGTCAACGCATCCATCTCTTGATCGATGCCTCTCATCCTCGCATGCATCTTTTGACACCACCGTTTATTCTCGTAAACTCACGAGATCCCACCACACTACAACAGCGATAAGATGCGAAGGGTAGCCTGCCGTCTCAGAGCGTAGTGCATGGGACCGACAGCTTTTCACGCGCAGTATGACTGAATGACCTACCTCCTCTTTTCTAGACAATCCGGCTCCATTTCTTTTTTATATGTGCGACGCGTATGCAGAATAGGTACCGCAAGCTTTGCGTTTCGCGGGAAATCGCAGTATTATTCTAGCTGTTGCTACTCATTTGTGCAGTGCAGGTGGCATGCGCGTGACGTGGTCGCACCATGCCTGTGACGTCATCTCGCTCGCGGCTGGAGTTTGTCTTTCGAGGAAAAGAGCGTGCTGGCTTTTGTAAAAATTTGCAGCTGTTTCCGCGGTGTTCGTCGGCGTAGTATTTTGCAGACGCTGCAGGGACAGGGTCGTCACGGCGTGATCTACCCAACGCGACTGCGTGTTTGTAGTGCCCTAAGCTGGTGAGCAGCCATTTCAGTAAAGTGAAGATTCGACAGGTCCTAATGTTGTTCTCCTTTGAAACTTCAGCTAGTGGGCGCGTATGTCTGGTAACTAAGATGGAACACCATGTTGTCATCGGCAACGTGCGAGTCCTTTCTGTGGATCTACGCTATCGCCTGTGGTTCCCGAATAAATGACTCGGCCCTTAAGTTCCCACTAGACGTGCACGGACCTGGCGAGGCCTCATACTTCGGAAACGAATTGAGTACTGGCGTCTCTGCTACGTCTTCCTGTACTCTGCATTGCTTCGAAACATCCTAGCCTTTCGAAATTGAAAGGCTGTTACGACGTTTTCGTTCAACTTTCTTACTCGCAGTCTAAAGTCGCAGTCTAAAGCAACACAAGAGCTGCTCCGCCGGTACAAGCAAGGTCTTCCCAACCCTAGCGACCGCCGAAGCCGCACAAAATTGCACGCGCCGCTGTCACGCGCAAGTTCGAGCTCCACAAGCAGCAAGAAATTGGTGACGGTGCACAGCGCCGGCGCAGCAGGGATGCTTCGCGCTTGCTTCGATAGTGCCGGTGTGAAAGATAGCAGAATCACCAGCGGAGAAACCAAGATACCGGCACAGGCGACAGTGCGTCCTTCGAAGACTACTTTACCAAGCGTTGTTGTAGCGTGACCTCATATCATGGCTTAGCAAGCAATAATAAACCGTATAATGACCATGATTGTACTTGCTGCGTTGCTACGCTACTTGCGTCTGTTTAGATTGTCTGAAAGTGTAATGTTTGAGTGCTACTGCAGGTTGCTCCCACGCTAGGGGATTTCTACGACAGCAAATCCATTGAAGTTCAAAAGGCTCCCTTTTCAAATAAAAAATACAATTATGGATGGTTATCTTGTACCAAACCAATTATGGTCATCCATATTGGTGTATTTTCATTTTTAGTCCTTCTCGCCACATACTTCAAATCAAATCAAAGTTTTATTTCATCTCTCAACAAAGAGAGGAAGGGGGTGGCGGGAAAAAGCTGCATTACTGCAGCTTGACTAAGCCCGGCCCCCTATGGCACAATTCGCCGGTATGCAGCAGTACTATGGGTACATAACATAAGTCAAGGCACTTTACAGGAAATGTTAAGAAAAAAAAATGGTAACATAGACGTACAGGCAGTAATTTATTTTTGTGCAGAACAACAACAAAAAATTGAAGAAAAGAGAGGTACATACGAAACAATTTCAGAAAATAAGCTCTGATAATGCAACTAAAAAATGAAAACAATTGAATACATCAGATGCATCAAACTCGATATACATACACGACATAAGCATATGTGCATACATACACATATACATACACTAATACTAATGTATACCAATACCAATGTACGTACTAATATGTATACAATAATCAAATACAAGTACAGGAATCACACAGCGGGATTTTGCGAGAGGAAATAAGTGAAAAAAGAACGAGGAGACATAGTATCCGGGTTTAATCCACTTGTAGTTAGGGTGTTTAGTAGATCAGCTATGCGGTAGGACACAGATTGCTGTCCATAATTTGTACGACAAAGCTTGTTAACCAATTGTCGGCATGTGTCGTGTTATAGGGAATTTGGCGACGATTCATGTTAAACAAATTTACATAATCAACATTTCCCCTTCTCAACGTTGTTCTGTACAGGCATGCTAGACGAAATGAATAAATGAATTCAATTGGCATTATTTTGTATTCGTAAAAATATTTAGACGTGTGTTCTTTGGAGGAAAGATTAGCTACAGCACCAAGTTTCAGTGAGGACCAAGTTTCAGAGACCATTACGGCGTCAAAGTGAACATCAGTAGAATCAATGAGCAAATCTATATATATCATGCTTATTTTCCAATGATCACGCATTAAGGTGAAGGAAGCCTGGACAGTTTTTGTTTCGCAGTGTTTTTAGGTTTTTCGGCGCAACAGCCATCTTGGCGCAACAAGAAAATAAGGTGTAAGCTTGGGATTGAAAGAGATTGCTCTGATAGGCTCATCACGGCTCTTCAGCATTGTTTGTCATGAGCTGTACGGCATCGAGGCTGATGAGCCGAAGCATATGGGAGCCATCTTCTCGGCGTGCGAAGACTTTCCCGTCTTTGGTCTATACGTGCTTCCACCCCACCTGCCTCTTTTTTGCTGTTGCAGCGCCAAGTATCTGCTTGCTTTTTCGGGTGAGATGTTCGTTTATGTACACGGCACTCGCTTTGCCTTGCCCCAGCACAGCTGCCGTGATCCGCATTTTCTTTGCCTTCGCAAGGACTGCGTTACGCTTTTCTCGCCTCACGAACCGCACGATGTTTTTTTTTTTTATTTCCCTTTGCGGTTGGTACCTCATGACAAACATTAATGTCACTTTCGGTCACAGCGTCACCGATAAACTCAGCCAACTTCGCGACGGCTTCAAATGGCTCATAGTCTGCAGCGACGCCCTTAATTTCAATGTTGTTTGTTCGAGAATAGCGTTCGAGGTCTTCGATTCGGTCAGTTAGCCTGCGGTTTTCCTCCTGAAGAGCTTAGTTGCTAGTCTTCAGTGACTTAATTTCTTTTATAAGTTCTTTGACTTCCCTGCGACATTCAGCCACTGTATCACAGGTATCGCTGCAATACTGAACACTTTTCTTAAGCGCTTTGAATTCAGCAAGAACTTCCTTTCTGAAATTAAAGAACTCTTGTCGTGAACTGTCGAGGTCGTCTGTATCCTGGCGCTTTCCCTTCGAAGGCGGCATTTCTTAAAAAGGGAAGCTGGTAACACACACACACACACACACACACACACAGGAAAGTCAATGCGCGTGACAGTGTCGCACCACTGCCGAACTAAGCGTCTGCGGCCTTAGCAGGGTTCTTTTATAATTGATCCAGGTGGGGGTGACGTCCGCGCATGTTAGGTAGCCGGTCCAGGCTGATAGCAGTCGGCGATGAAAATTTCTTTCTTGGCAGATTAGGATCCACCCCTTGGCAGTGCAGCCTTGTCCAGCGCTGGAAACAAGCTTTCGATGCAGCCTCCAGTCACCGTGTAGTCAAGCTGCAAAAAGCAGGAAAGTCAATGCGCGTGACCGTGTCGCACCACTGCCGAACTCGGTGCCAGGAACGTTACGTCAAGCATAAAGTACCCGAAGCACCCGCCGTGGTTGCTCAGTGGCTATGGTGTTAGGCTGCTGAGCACGAGGTCGCGGGATCGAATCCCGGCCTCGGCGGCCGCATTTCGATGGGGGTGAAATGCGAAAACACCCGTGTACTTAGATTTAGGTGCACGTTAAAGAACCCTAGGTAGTCGAAATTTCCGGAGTCCTCCACTACGGCGTGCCTCATAATGAGAAAGTGGTTTTGGCACGTAAAACGCCATAAAAAAAAAGTACCCGAAGCAGCATAAAAAACACATAGTTTGCACAAGATAGATGAATATTATTGCTTTAAGACAACATGAGCCACATGGAGGTTCTAAAATTTTTTCATACAGTGCGTCTCTTGCGTGAGATGAGCCTATTTCAGCAAGGGGGGGGCACCAAATCTTCTTACGCTCAATGATGCCTTGGCGACAAGTTTTTGCATGTTTCACGCTTGTTTTAACCGCCCTCGTTCACACGTACAGCTTTCACGAGCGATAGCTTTACAACGCGTAGCTTGTGCTTGAACATTGTTGTAAATGCATCGAGCAATTTTCGCGGCAAAAATTTGGGAAATTTTGAATGGCCACTGAGGGATATTTCGCTGTCTGTACGATTATTTCGCCAGTTTTCTAACGAACACTCATTACTCGTCCCTCTCGGCAGGCATTGGTCAGCCTAATTTTTGTCTACTGCAGGATTGAGACGTCCTCAATCAACCTCCTCTGCACAGCTGGCTGCCCCCGACCCTGTCACAGCAGTTTTTCTGAACCTTCCGCCGCCCGCGACGTCGTTTATCTTTCCTTGGAACACATTCTGTTACTTCAGTACTAGACCACCGACTACTTTTTCTAGGCATTGCATGACCTTCTCAGAAATTAATTTGAGATTAGTCTATTCGTTCAATAGGCCGTAAACTACATTCTCTAGGCATTGCATCACCAGTCCAGGAATTAGGTGTGTACTAGTCTGTTACTTCGATACAGCACAGGTGTCTGCTCTACAAACTGCGTGACCTGCCTAGGAATCACCTTGACATTAGTCCCGTGGGTGTAGCTGCCTAGACGTTCATGACTGACGCCTTACGTTTATTCATGGATTGCTGCTAGTCACTGGCATGCATGCTATTGACACGTGGACTTGTTTATCTTTTCGGGTGAGCACTTTTCATCGTCTGACAAATGCTATCGCTCAGCGCGGAACGCGCCTGCATGTATCGGAAGTTTCCGGAATGAATGTTATCGATGGTTCTATCCGCTGTCTGTTGTCGCCGAATCTTGCGTAATCTCTGCATGTATGCGCGACGCGAATGGTGGAGAACTTTCTGGAAGACACTCGGGCACGAGTGATTACTCTGGAACGTTCGGTGGCTCGTGTATAAAAGCCGAGGCGCTTGACCGGCAGATCCGATTTTCGGCGATCGCTGACTGTGTTCGCCGCTGCCGTTGTGATTTAAGTGTAGCCTGCTTTTGGTGGACCCAGGTCCGCCCCAAAAAAGTTTCTTCATTCACAGTATTGCTGCTGTGTTCTTTGCCGTCATTACTACGTGACACTATGATACAGAGTCGTCCAGCTGTGCGTCTCTGCTGTATTGCGGCATGTTGTCGAACCTTTTTGGAACGTCTATTGAGAGCCCAGAAATTTCGCCAGCTGTTATTTCGGTGCAGAAACTGCACTTGTAAGGCTCACGTAACTGTAAAAACTCGGAATGTGCTGCCGTCTGTCACGCATAAATTAGCATAAGGCAACAAGTTGGGGCCCCAGCGAGCGCCATAAGTAAAGCCAACACCACGAGAAAAACATACAGCCAGTCGGCACACCTAAATGAGCAGTGAAATAAGTTTTTCGCACAAGAAGTTATTCCCGCAAATTAACGTTCGAACGATCATACACCGGAAAAAGATGCAAGTAGTCATCTACGAGCAAGAGGACGTCCGTCGTGCCAATTCTTCAAACTTGTGAATCCCACCTGAGTCGAATGAAAGAACCGCGAAAACCAGCGCAAATGCAGCTATAAATATTGCGAAACGATGAAGTCACTGACTCACGCTTTTGTTTTTCTACGACCTTTCTCGGAATCCCTAAGTGTTGGTGCTTTTTCTCAAGCGTCCGTGTTTCACAAGCTGTTGTAGCAGTTTATGAGTCAGTGTACATTCCGCTCTTGCTCTCCCCGCTGATATGGGAGCGGCAACCGCCACGACAGGAGAGAGGCAAGAGTTGTGAAGCTAGTTTTTCAGTGTGCAAAAAAAAAAAAGCCTAGCGATTGCAACCAGCTTCTGTAGTTGTGACTCTCTTCCACAAAGAGAGAGAGGCGGCGCTGTATATAATATCGTCCCCTAGCTTGAAGTTGCTTTCTCTGCAGTCAGTATGAGTGCGTGCTGGTTTATCTACGTGGGGACGCGCAGGCGCCGTGCCGTCGTGCCCGACGACCGTCAAAATCCACTGAGCACGACTTCAACTATTGTGTGCGCCACCTGGAAGTCCCCCATATAAGCTCTGCGAGCAAAAAGACGGTCCAATATAGAGATTAGGTGACTCGTGCCCAAGCAGTGCTTTCCTGAAGCTGTTCAGCAATGAAGAAAGCAGAGTATGACAGAATGTGAGGACACGTGGCCCTATTTTCAGCTTGTGGCAATGGGTTTCAAACATAGAACCTTCACCCTCGCGGGCATTAACCCGACGTTTCGCGCATCACTATTGAGGTATCGTGATCCTCTAGTAAATGCTTCCGGACGTAATTGGGACGCTCATTAATTTCAAGCGCTGCTAGATGTTATTACGCGGGCTCTTTCATTTTCATTCCTGAACGAAAGAAACACTACCATGTCGGCCGCAATATAGGTCTGTGGCTGCCTTCTCCACAGCACAGCGGTACCGACGCCGTACCACTGTAGCGTGCCACCAGCCGGTAGCGTCGCTGGTCTCATTTTACCATGCCGTCTGCATTGGTCGGCAGTTGCTCTCGGAACCAATGAAACACTTGTATATAGTACTACAGGAAGGGCCAATTACGAGATAATAACACATGAGTACGTTTAAAGCACTTTGTTGACGAAGACTTCCAAGGATCTCGCCAAGTATTGCTTGGAATCACTAATAAGTCACCTAGCACGATGAAGTAGCCAGGGACGTGTTTCAGAACGAGCACGACATTCTGTCAAAACTTGTTGCAGGCATTAACCGAAGTACACTAAGTATATGCTTATTAAAAACAGGTGTCACAGTAGTCCGATAGAAACTGTGGTTTTTTGGAGGTAGAGGTCTTCCCTACGTCGGGTGATCCTCCGAATAAAGTTTCCGGAACTTCGTTGAACTTTCAACTTTTTTCCCCAATAGCTAGTTATGCTATGGGAAGTATCTTCTAAGGTTGTCGAAGAACTATTCGTGGGAGCTGGAGTAAAACAAAATCAACAAAAATATTTTTTTAGGAAACGTCATTTACCTCAATGGAAGAGGCGTTTCACGTCGTCTTTGGCCTTGAAATCCTTGGAAGTCTTTAAAATCTTGGCATCCTTCGGCAATAGATGCAACTGTAATTATACGCAGCCACTTCCGACCGTTTATTTCGCGTACTTTAGAATTCCGGCGCAGGAAGGCGCTGCGGTCGGCCCCCTCCCCGCTGGTTCTGCCTTTTGCTTCTGGCTCTCGTGGCCGTCGTGCTCACCGCGGTCGTGCTCGCCTTCCTCGTCCATCTCCTGGGCGGCGCCAAGGGGACGCCCACTGTGCGGGTGTGCCACACGCATGAGTGCCACGAGTACGGCCGGCGGCTGGGCAGCTCGCTGAACCAGTCGGTGCGGCCCTGCGACAGCTTCACGCAGTTCGTGTGCGACGGATGGAGGCGCGAGAACGAGTTCAGCACCTACGAGCTACTCGTCGCGCAGGGGCTGGAGTCGGTGACGCGCACGTTGGACGCCTTAAACGTGCCGCAGGTGGGTGCAACGGTTCCCATTGTCTGCCATTGGCCAAGTGACAATGATTCTGCGAGACCGAATAGCTGGAGCCACCTTATAACTATGCCTCCTTGTACTTAAAGGGGGCTATGGCGACAGATTCAACCGCGCAAAGAAGGTGCTGCTTAGCGCTATTCATTCGTCACCATACAACTTTATACAGCGTGCGACTTGCCGGACTTGTCAATTTAAAGGGGCCCTCACCTGGTCTGGCCATCTTGTGTTGAGAAGCGCAGTTCATACAATGCGCGCTTAGGACCGTGTCTGCTAAGTGTTACATCCCAACGCGCCGGCGGATAGAGCTTACTTTTTAAACCAAACGCCATTTGCACTTCTCCTCGCGGCTGCCGCGCTCCCTGTCGGAGAGTCGACGGCAATCGCACTAGTGTTGTGACGCCATTCACAGTGACACGTGACTTCGGTAATTATTCTAGGCAACGTCAATTATTTGTTTAATCTGTGGCTTCAATACATGAAGTCTAGAGACATAGTAAAACAGACAAACCGCATGTGTGCCTGTTTTTGTTTTTCTTCGTACCGTAACAAGAGAGACGTAAAGAAGTCATGTACCACGCCTGTCTAGAGTGCCGGAGCGTCACAGTGGGCACAGAGTTTCATACAATAAATACTAGAAGGAACGGTGGCGCTAGCGCCTACGGGAGCTGCAATCTGGGCGGTTCAGTCAGCATGGGAATTACGGGATGTACGTGGATTCGCCTCAACTTCGCCCTTCTGGCTTTAGAAGGCTCAGCGACTTTGTAAAATCGTCATTTTCTATGAAATACTGCGTAATATACAATTAAATAAGCATTGTTGAAATTTTCTCACGGCAGGATTCGAACAAAGGACACCCTGTACAGAAGCCATTACGCCACGAACGTATGCATCCACAAGCGACATAAAAGCCCTTATGAACTTATCGCGGGCAAGCTTGGCGCAATTTGATTTGGCCACCTCGACAAGCTCAGCCGTTGCAATTGGTAGAGATTGTGCCTGTTCGCAGCGTCTTCTGCACTTAGAGAAGTATATATTGCTCTGAAATTTAAGATGAGGCTATATAAAGCGTTATAAACAAAGCCACAAGAACGTCTGAATCCGGAAGCACGAAGATCAGACAAATCCATGTACTGCCCATCATTTCCATGGTGGCAACTTGTCATAGAGGTAACCATGACAGCGCCATAGTTTCCTCTAGTAATTATTGGAGGAAACTCTATGACGCTAGGGACTGCACAGTCGACATCTACAGATAATTCGTTTTAGATAGGCCATGTCTGAGCATGAGCGTTCTGAACGACGGACCTGCCTTGCATTTTCGTTTCTACTTGGTCGCCGCGTCTACAATAGCTGTTTTAGCTGTCAGAACCGCTGTCGTCGATGTATCTCCGCGAAAAAAGAAACGCTGAGAATCACCCGGCTCGGTGCGTGATACAAGCTATTCTGCAATATTGTCCTTGATTTGCGAGGTCATCATTCCGGCAGCAGACTTGTAGCCAATTATCAGATGAATAAAGTTCTCAGTGATATTTTTGCGTCAGGCCGCTCGGTAGCAACTGTCGGCCACTCCCAACTTGAGCGTTCGGAGCCTGCGTGAGTGAGCCAGCCGCAAGAGCTATATAATCAGTATCTATATAATCTTCGTGCGACTTAACTGATGCTGCATTAGAACTTCCACGATCGCACAACGCTTGACACTGGATGAAATAAAAGCCATCACTGAGGGTGCGCACGATGTTCCAAAGAGCCATATCTGCATCTACGGGGCGTTCATCGGCAACTGTCGATAGAGGGCTGCAAGCTTTCTACAATGAAAGTCGACTTACTGATGCTGCTCGTGGTCATCCAGAAAGAGTTACAGCCGATGAAGGAAACCGGCTGATGTTTGCAGCAGCCGTGGAAGACCCTTTCTCACCGCCCGGAAAATTCGGCATAGTGTTGAATTACACGTTTCCACGCAAACCATCCGTGGCAGGCTTCATTAAGCCGTCATGAAAAGCAGAATGTCTGCTCAGAAGACCCAGCTTGAAAAAATAACACAAGTATACGCACATCAATTTTGCTTTAGTTGTTTCGAATGGGGCCCCTACAACTGGCCGCCCGTTGTCTTCAGCGATGAAGCGTGCTTCTGTACCCACTGGGGTCAGGGAAAGCCTGAGGCGTCCAGATAAAAGCCGGCAAGATTAATTTTGGAATGCACATTTTGCTGCAATATTTCATTAGCGGGCAAAAATTGTCCGTTTAATGGTTCTAGACAGAGAGAAAGGGAGTATGTTCTTCAATGAAAGACGAAGGTTCCAGCCGTGCTAATATCGCCAATTAGGTATTTGTAATGAGGGTAACTGGCGGCTTGCGGAAGAAGTGAAAAGACGAATTTATAGGCACTATATAAAGCGGAGATGACCAACTAAGGAACAATGCTAAAGGGTGAAACTAACACTCTAGACAAAGACCAGACGTTTCCAGGGCAGCAAAAAGCAAGAAGTATACCAGAAAATTTCACAATAATGCGAAAATATGTGTTTATGTTTTGTTTAGGTTTGAGGACGGGGAATTCCTATGTGTACAGCCCCGCACACAAGTGTATTGTAGTTGAATAAATTGAATGCTTGGCATTCGAGCTCCTTACAATGTCACGGCTTATCGTCAGTACTGAAGGCAAGTTCTTTTGCATTATAAGTCAGCACGATTTATCACGCAGGGAGGACGAAAAATACATCTGGAATGTCCAGCGGACGCACGTCAGTAACCGTGTGGGGAGTAGCGAGCTACCAAGGCTCAAAGGACGGATGACAACAGCAGCCTACACGGATATGATAAAAATGGTCCTCCCGCCTTACGTGCTGCACGGCCTGTTTCGAGACGGACTCGGCCATCTTAAGCAAGATGGGGCGTCCGTCCGCGCAGCCGTTAGAGTTCGAGAGCTTCTTGACAGCCTCGGCGTAAATGCCTTAGACTGGCTGGCCAGGAGCCCGGACCTCAAACTATAGAAAATGTGTGGGGTCATATGAATGAAAATTTCTCCAACGAGCCTGGCTAGGCAAGACCGAATTCAGGCGATCTGTGGGGCCCTATTGAAAAGGGGACGGCACGTCTGCGGAACGATCCCACTTTTGTGGACCTCCTCTGGAAGTCTTTCTGTGCGAGAATTCAGAGCGAGCAGATGTCTGCCGGAGGTCCCACGCGATGCTAGTTTGGCTCACTGCAATCTCCTGCGGCACTTATAACGAACCATTGGCACACCCGATGACGGGTAATCTTCGGTGACAAACTCGCCTCCTCCTCGAACTTTTCAATACAGTCAGCATATGGTCGTTCATGAAACGCACAGGGACTTGCTTCCGCTTACGACTCTTATATGTTGCGCTTACATTTATCAGCGTTTTTGACGCACCTCTATGTGGTGGTTTCAATAAAGAAACTTCAGGATATCTAGGCAGCATTCTTTTGTGTGTACGAATCCGACAATTAATCGCATTAAACGCTGTTTCTAGGTTGCATTTGGGACCCATTTAACGATGAAAGTAGCTCTATGAAATTCACGCGTAACAGACGGCATAAAAGGCAAGGCGATGTAAAAGGCGCGACGAAATAACTACTCTCTCAGATAGAGGTACACTCTTTGGGGTGTATATGTGCGACACAACAATAATCGTCATCTGCCTAGCTTGCGTTTCTTTCTTGAAAACGCCGCGCCCACTACTATCCTGTCGGGAATGCTATGTCATGCTGATAACGTGCATGCCGTTCGTTAGTGGGAAGTACCGGGCTCACAGCATTAAAATAAGCAAATGCAGACAAGAGAGATGACGTTTATCGTTGTCTGGCAAGATACAACCCAAAGGGTGTAATGTTGTTTTAGAGTGTACGCCACGGTGGGCGCGATATATGTGCGACGGACTGCCGGAATGATGACACCGCGAACCGAGGATTACTTGGCAGCGCACCTTGCATAGTTACCCGCGTTATTTTTTTTCCTCCGCAACTGCACCGCCAAGAGCGCGTCTGACGGTCAGAACAGCCGCGACAATAGACAAGGAGAGCAAATGCAAGGAAGGCGCGTCATGGGGGGCCGCGCATGCTCAGACGTGGCCTATCTAAAACCACGTGTTATCTGTTGATGTCGCCTGTGTAGTCGCTCTCGACTGCTTGTTGCGGCGTCGTGCAGTCGCGCGCGCCAGGTGGTTTTCTGTGTCATTTTCTACCGTGTCCTCAGGCGTCTGCCTCACTGCTCGTAATTGGGACACTCACTTATACCGCTGATCAGGTGCTCTCGTGCAGAGCACCCAAAATCGTCCGCTGCGCGAAACGAAACAAACGCAACAGCTCGCGTGCGAGACCGTCACAGGAAGTGCGCCACTCAGCGAAAACTCGCGCGCGAGAAAAAAAAAAAGAAAAGGCGGCTTCTGTGACGTTTTCGACCACGCGATACTCCCGCTCTGGTACGGGGCAACGTAGGGACCGAATTTCGCTTGCGGAGGCAAGACGGGCCACGTGGAGAGTTTTTATGTTGGCGGTGACGCTCGCCCTCAAACATCATGAGTTGTCACAATTAAGATATTTCTATCTCTGCTATTAAGGAACTAATATGAAAGAAAATTTGGTAGAACACTACTCAGATGGCACGCGACAACGTCCAGCGTTTAACCAAATTTTCTATGTGGCCTTGCGAAGTACTGTTTAAGGTCTAGACTCGTATTGAATTTAATAGCCCGCTTGGTCTTTTTCATGCTAGTACAAGTAGCTACTGACACGTAAATGTGCCATGGAGCCTACTTTAAACCATAGTAGGACAAGTATTTACATGTTTTCCTATTATTCCTAGCCTCTATGTACTGAATTTGGAGGATGTACACCTATGGCCACATGCCAGCCTCTACAGTATGTGCAGGAGTGCGTTTATCTAGGTCAATCACTCATTGAGTTATAAGTGATGAGTGATCTGTAGGAAACTTGCAGAAGAATAAAAATGTGCTCGAGTGCATACAGCAGGCATTACCAAATCCTGAATGGAACCTTACCACTGCCGTTGAAAAGAAAATTATAGAATTGTCTCATTCTACCGGTGCTAACGTATGGGGCAGAAAGTTGTACGTTAATAAATAAGCTAAACAAGTTAAGGGCCGCGCAAATAGCGATGGAACCAGAATTTTCAGGCGTAGCTTTAAGAGACAGGTAGAGAGTGGTAAGGATCAGACAGCAAACGGGCATAACCGATATTGTAATTGATTTCAGGAGATAAACATGGAGCTGTGCAGGCCTTGTAATTCGTAGGGTAGATAACAGGTGGACCATTAGAGTTACAGAATGGGTGCCAAGGGAAGAAAAGTGCAGTCGAGGACAGAGGAAAATTAGGTGGTGTGATGAAATTAGGAAATTTGCAAGCGCGAGTTAGAATCAGCTAGCGCATGACAGGGGCAATAGGAGATCACAGGGAGGTGCCTTCGCCCTGCAGTAGGCATAAAAATACGCTGCTGATGTTGATGATACACATGGAGTGTCGTGACGCTGAGTAGCCGTACCGTAAACAAGGCTGGTGATCACGCGATGTTACAAGTTTATTACACGCACACAAGGCACCGGCGATACCAGTGTGGCCAATGTGTGATACCAATATGGCCTTAGTCCACATGGTAGCACCGAAAGCCAAACGTATTCCCGGTGGTCTTTGAGTTCTCGCCTTCTATATCGACTTTGAAGGTTTTCTTAAGTCAACGCTGGATAAGAGTGGGGAACAGCAGTCGCCATAGGGCTAACATATTCAAGCTGTCTCCTTTTCCCCGCGAACACTTTATTGAAGTCGTTAGTACCTGATGAATGCTAAGAAAGCCCACCTCCGTCGTGTGTCTCCCCTCACGCCTCGTAGATTACCTAAGCCACAGGACTCTACAGCTTAGTCATTCGAAAGCGCTGCATTTAAAATTGAAATACGGTCTAGTCTTTGTGTGGCACCTTCAGCTGACAGCTCAGCTGTTTTCGCAACGTCCTCGCTAGATTGTCGACTAGGCATGTAACTGGGCATGTTTACAAAGCGCACGTGTTCCAGCTGTCCACAATGCCCCTTTTGAGCAAAGATGCTCACACAGGCCCACAACTGTCCATGGGACAGCATTGTGGGGCAAGGAGCACTCGTCGTGTGGGTGTATGGGGCACAGATCGCTCGTTTGAAAGCTGTCCACTAGAGAAGTACAAATGGACACTCTTCTAGCTTCACTGGAAGCTCACAAACAAACTTCATTGCGTGAGCGCAACCACGCCTCGCCATTGCCCGACAATGGCTTCGTCGCACAGGATGTAAAATGTACACCGACATTTTGTTTCTGCTGCCTTTCTGCAATTTCTTTTCGCAAGACCGGGCAGAGCAGCGCGCAGCGTGGAGCAGCTCTCTACCGCAGCTGCGAAAAACTGCTGTACGGCGAACGCGACGACCTCGCTGCCGTCAGGGAAGCCCTCGGGGAAGCCGGCATCACGTGGCCGAGACGTCCAGCCAGGGCGGACGTGCTCCACACCGTCCTGGTCACGTCGCTGCGTCTAGGCTGGGACGTCCTCTTCCGCTTCGTTTCGCTCCGTTCTCCACAGGCGCGGCTCGCCGTCAACTCAGGAAGGACCATCGTCCTCATCCTCAACAGGAACAAGATGGCGTTGGAGTTGGCTCTCAGGGGCACGCGTCGGGGTTACTTCTCCATGTTACGCAGCAGCATGCTGCCACCTCAAGTGAGCCAGAGGCACGAAACAGCGACAGTGGCGGACGAGGTCAGCTTCCAAGAGGTCACTGCAATCGAAGAACTGACGCTGCCGATGCTGAGCGAAGCCTACTACATGCCCAGCGCATCGCCCGACAGCGCCTACCACATGTCGGACATTCCCGAGCTCGGACCACTCGGATTATCCCGGGCGAGGTGGTTGGCGGCGCTGCGCAAGTTTGGCCTGGGCGACGTGACGGAGTTTGTCACGGCCAACCCAGAGTACGTGCGGACGTTCCTGGACCTATGGAATCGCCTGGGAGAGAACACAACACACATCTTTGTCTCCTGGTGCACGGTTCAGGTACAGATTGCACAGCGCGTTACAAACAAGGACTACAGAAAGAAAATAACACACGCACTGTGCTAGCTTACAAATACGTTATTTCGGAAATTCGATACCGTTTCCATGCATGGTAATGCGGAAGTGAAATAGTAGCACTGAACCCGAAACTAATCCACAGACATACCACCAACTCCGTATGAGTACAACCTGTGTTTCAGCTTGTTGGGTCTTTTCTATAGCGCAGCTTCTAGACGCCCGTTCCTGCGGCGAGCGTCGGCGTTGTACCTCCTAACCAAGCGAACGAGCACAGCGAAAAATGAAAGCGAACGTGGAGTGCAGCGGGAGATGAAAGACGTCGATAGGGAAGAGAGCGCGAGGAGGCAAGCGGAGGTAGAAGGTGAAGCCGAACCATGCGGCTGAAAGCGGAGGAAGAGAGCGTGGCGAAAGCGTTAGAAGAAAAGCGTAGTGCCACGCAAGACAGGTTTTGTGGCGATGACAGCTATACGAGACGGCGCCAGATTAGCGTACATCGTTTGTATCGAAAAGTATCAGAAGTGAGGGTGAGAGAGAAGAAAGGGGAAAGGTAGGCAGGTTAACTATATGGGAAGATTCAGTTTGCCGCCCTACGCTGGGGGAAGAGGGGTGGAGGAGGTAAAGTGATAGTAGAGATAAAGAAAGAAAGAAGCATAGACATACAATCACGGTCGGTCACTGTCACCGCATACCGTCACTTCACAGCACAGTAGCACTTGCAGCACTATAAACATCTGTTCAGGCTACAGCCGCTTGTCTAATTC
Organism: Dermacentor andersoni; assembly: GCF_023375885.2. Classification (NCBI taxonomy): domain Eukaryota; kingdom Metazoa; phylum Arthropoda; class Arachnida; order Ixodida; family Ixodidae; genus Dermacentor; species Dermacentor andersoni. The sequence goes on from NC_092820.1 coordinate 60,958,260, forward strand.
TGTTGCCCTTAAAAACTGCAACAGTGCCCTCGGCGCCCTCCACTGCAATGGCTTGTGATGTCGGAATTCTAAAATAACCTCCTCTATTAGAGGTCTTTGGTCGAAGCGCGCTATCGCGATTGCGAGCGATTGTCTCTGTAAATTGCAGCGAGGACAGTCACAGAGAAGGTGTTGAAGAGTCTCCTCGCTACCACAGTCATCACACGAAGCGTTGTCGGCCCATCCGATTCAGAATGCAAAAGACTTAATGAAGCCCTCCCCCCCCCCCCCCCCCCCCCCTAGCCATATTCGACGGCAGAGTCCAGCTGAAATGCAAAGACTTAGAGGGGAGTCTAGGTTGTGCAGGGGGTTGTTTTGAAAACTTCCTGCGTTCCACAAGAAGAATGTGATATCACAAGCGAGCATTCGAAGTTTTCTAGCGGCCTCTGCCCTTGATATCGGTATCGGCTCCTCTTCGTCGCCTTGAAGAGCCGAGCGAGCAGTGTTATCGGCTTGTTCGTTGCCCATGACGCCGCAGTGACTTGGAAGCCACTGAAATGTCACGTGGTGTCCTTTATGAGTTAATGTATGGATGAGTTCTCTAATCTCGAATACCAGTTGTTCGTATGGTCCATGCCGCATCGCTCATAGCAAAGACTGCAGTGCCGCCTTCGAGTCACTGATAATTGACCATCTTCGAGGTTGTTCCGAGGTGCAAGTTCTGCAGCCGTCAGTGTTGCTGGACAACACGTCTTGAAACTGATGGTGGTGGCTTTCGCTGGGAAAACCACGGCTCCAGAGGAACACTGGAGAGTTGCCGATCCATCAGTATAAATATGTACGGGGTCGGCGTACCTCCCGTTGAGAAGGAGCAGAGTTAGTCGTTGAAGAGCAGGGGATGACAGCTCAGATTTTTTCCTCATTCCTGGTACGGTGAAGTGCACTGCAGGTCGAGCCAAACACCATGGAGAAATCGATGGCTCAGTTGCGGGGGTGAAGCCTGATGGAAGGCGGGTGTAATAACCCGAAATCGTAGTACAATATGATGCCTGCGGCCTTTCTGTCGGTAGTGTTGCCAGATGATGGGAACGGGAATGGGCAAAGTGCCTAATGTGCACTCTTAACACTACCACCGCAATGGGTGTTTGTATGGGTTGGTCCCAGGCGACTGCAATAGTCGCCACTGTCAATGTGCATTTTGGCAAACCAAGACAAACCCTGAGAGCCCGAACTTGAATAGCCTGTCGAGCACGAACATTTGTATGCAAAGTGTTGGTCAGTACAGGCAAACTGTATGTCAAGAAGCCCAGAAAAAGAGCCCTGTACAATTATAACATTGCATGCACTGACATTCCCCAAGTCTTTCCGCCCAGAAACTTGAAAAGCTGGGAGGTTGCTGTCAGTCGCTGTTTCAAGTCGGTCACGTGCGGGCTCCATGAGAGATCTCTATCAATGATTATGCCAAGAAATCTGTGAGCCTTCTCATAGAAAATTATCTGGCCATTTATTGAGATGGCGTAGGGTGTTATTGGTTTGCGAGTGAATGCCATCAGTGCACATTTGTCTGACGAGACTTCAAGACCTTGGTTGCGGAGGTATATAGCTGTCAGAGTAGCAGCTTCTTTAAGTCTTGCACGTATCTGAGGGCGTGTCACACCTGAAGTCCATATACATACGTCGTCTGCGTACATTGATATCTTGATCGCTGCTGGCAGATGTTCAACAAGACCAATGAGTGTGAGGTTGAATAGGGCTTAGTACACCGGCTTGAGGAACACCTCGGTAGGTATAGTGTGGTGCGGTTTGACCAACGCCGGTACACACAAAGAACGATTTTCTAAAAAGGTAATGAGAAATCCATTGAAAAACTCGACCACCTAGGCCAACCATCTCAAGAGCAAACGTTTTCCCAGCAATGCAGCGACGAAATCGGTAACTAGTCTTTTTTGTTTTCTTTTCCACGACGGAAGCCTGCGCACAGGGCAACCTGCAATTTTGGATTGTAGTCTGTTATTTAGTTATTTTGGCTGTCTGGTCAAGTAACAGTTTCGTGTTTTCATTACAACCAGTGATGTTTTTTTTTTGCTAGGTGCCCTCTTACGTTTGATAGCGGTACACAAATCCTCAGCAGCATTTTCTTTTTCTTTCAGAACGTCTTTCTTTATAACTGTTTATTCAGCGGCAACCATTTAGTCAGCAGCTATATACCTTTGGAAAGTTTGCTTGCAATCAGGCTCTAAAAATGTTGCGAGACTATTCCTGCTGGGTGTCAATGACAATTCGCAATATTATGTTTAAAACTGTTCCTTATTGTCCCTGTAGTGAGCAGCTTTTTGCTACTGGTTAGTAGAAGTGTGGTACCAAATTATACCGTAATAAATATTCCCGCAGTAGATATATAACACTGGCGTTTGCCTATCCGGTATTCGTATGACAAGCTTTTTACATACGCTGAATGGCCGCCGAAAGAGATCGAAAGTTGTGGAACTGAAAAGTTGGGAAGTTGTTGAAATTCTGAAGTTCAGGATTTCTGTGCCGTAAACAAATGTAAAAGGAGCCTTCGGAAGAAAACAGTGTTTTTAGCGTAAAAAGTCAGTACCCTTCCACTGTGTGGAAGGGCACTGAGTGAGTATTTTGCCTATCCGATATTCGTATGACAAGCTTTTCACATACTCACTCAGTGCCCTTCAACTGTATGGAAGGGCACTGAGTGAGTATGTGAAAAGCTTGTCATACGAATATCGGATAGGCAAACGCCAATTTCATACATTTGCTGCGGGAATATTTATTGCGGTATAATTTGGTACCACGCTTCTACTGACTAGTAAAAAAAAGGCTAAGGATGATCAGCGAAGCTGTGTATGTGGGCACTTTAATGGCGAACTGCACCTCCGCCGCGGGTCGGGCCGGCATTGCACTGTCTTCTGGGTCGGTCGACGTATGAGTGTGCTGAACGCCTGCTTCACCTCCACCGCCGGTCAGCCCGGCTTTGCACTATCTCCGAGATCGGCCCACGGATGGGGAGTTTTTTTGCTTACCACGCGAACAACACGAAAATTTCCTTTGACGGTAGATGTATATAGCTTTGCTGTTAAACTGATACTTCACTAGACTTCCAGACACACTAAATAGCAAACGACAAGCGAAAATCAAAGGTGGTCATATAGGCTTCCGCCGCGAGACCGAAGACAAAGCTTTGCATCGCCAATTTTTTTTCCTGCATGGTTAGGAAAATTGACATCGTAGTGTTAATTTTATTAATTTGGTATACTTTGTCTTGCAGACGGAGAACAGCAACAAGATTTTAATAGGTGGTTGTTGCGAAATATGTAGTTAGATTGGACTATTCGGAAATACCAAACAGTTCATTTTCGAATACGAATAGTTGGTGTGTAGTGTTGGTGTGTAATTCGTATTCGAAACTTGGAATACTGGCCCACACTTAATAGGCACAGCCACTTGGAAATCAGAGGCGATGTATTGATCAAATACGAAACAGAACATTGGCTGACTCTCTAACGAACTGTCACCGTGATTCGATGCCAACTGCTCGGCAGGAGAGCGTAGTCCAAGAGCACTTTCGACGCAGGTCGCGGCGCTGCTGGCCAACCAGAACCTGATTGTCAACTTCTACGACGGTAACTCCCGGCGGGCACTGTCACTCCACGTGGCCTTCTGCTTGGGGCTGGCGTACGCCGTCTCCGGTCCCGTTCTCTTCTCCGGTTACAACCGCCACATCCTGAAAACCACGGTGCGGCAAGACGCCAGCCGCCTCCTTCTCGGCGTGCGCGAGTTCTTCAGGAAGCGACTGGTCCGTTGGCGCGGCTACGACATGAACACCACCGTGGTCGGCCAGTGGTCCTCGCTGGACGTGGTGTTCAGGGAGTTGGGGAACGGCGACCGCACCAAAACTGGGGACGCTGTCGGCGGCTCCGGTAGTAGGCCTAGTGGCGCCGCCGAAAATACTACCGGCGGCGGCGTGGTGCCGGACCTGACCGAGGATTCCCTGGTCGCCAACCTTCGCAAGGTGTCCTCGCCCGTTGCCAAGGGGGTCCGTGATGATGACGCCCGTGGCGACGCGGAGGAAAGCGCCGTCTCCGTCTCTATCAGTGTGATGCGCCTGTTGGCCGTGTCTAGGGCGAACCGCGATTTCACGCTTGTGCCTTACGCCCTCTCGTTCCCGCACTTCGACGACCACCTTCCCGCGGCCGTAAACTACGGTGGGCTCGGAGCCGAAGTGGCCAGGGCGCTAGGCGTACTCGTCTCGAATGCCTACCGCTCCCACCCGACGTCGAGGGTCTGGCTCGAAGATCTCGCCCATTGTCTCAGCACTAGCCCGTTCGCGGACGGTGTCGGCGTCGACGTGGCCGAGGCGCTGTCCCTCGGGGCCCTGGTGGACGCGTATGAGGATGTCCGAGCCGACGTGGCTGCGGCGAAGCTCCCTGGACTCGAGTCGTACACCGACCTGCAGCTCTTGTTCATGGCTCTGTGCTTCGCCAAGTGCCGAGGCAGCGGCGCCCGAAAGACGCCGCTGTGGGCCTGTAACCTGCCGCTCATGTACTCGCCGCAGTTCGCTCGTGCCTTTGGCTGCGCGGTCGGCACTCCCATGAACCAGCTTAACCAGTGTCCAACGATGTGAATCGTATGTTCCGAACGTTTTAGTTCCCTTTGGTCACAGGAACTTTATTCCTCGCAGCTTTTCTATGTGAACAAATGTCGTCGTGGAATTCACACTTTCAAAATGCCATTTTGCTCTATTTTTGGGTCAATATAGCAATGACGCGACTTCTGCTCCCCCTCTTGTACGAACCCTTCGAAAAGTCAGGGCTAAACAATACTCATTATGAGTGGAGATCGACACGCATCCGCGGTTTTAGGACTGCACACGAACAATTTGTTATTGCTTGTCTGGTGTACTTTTTCAATATTGTTTGTCTGGTGTAGTTTTTCTTCCCTTTCTTAGCACGCTGCTCTCCTCAATGGACAAAATGCGACGGGGCCGGGCATTACAGACGCTTTCCAGCGGCTGTTTCGAAATCGGCAGAGCATATGCTCGTAATAACCTGCCTCACCATTACATTTTTATTATCGTCAGTACGCTCACCTGGTGCAAGCAGATGTCTTTCAAATCCACTTCCCGCAAAATTACCTTCGAATTACGTGATTGAATAACGCCACTAAGTGAGCTGGTTGGTATGTTGCGCGGAAACCGCGCTAAATTTAGTGCAGAGGGCCAGGGACACAGCGCCGCGCCCTGCACCTTATCGTTCATTGTCCTGAATTCAGCGCTGCCTGTATTAAAAGGCAAGGATTCTGGCTAAATGTCGACGATCTCTTTTCGTCTCCAGCAAAGCGCTGATGCAACAAATGTAACTGCTTTCGCAAGCAGCCTATTTGAGAACTCAAGAAATAAAGGAAGCAGCACTAAGCAAATAGCGCAGGACACAAAATATGCTTGGGTTCTTTTCTGTTCGAGTAGACAGCGCCACGAACAAATGTACCCTGAGCATTGCGGAGTGGACGCCAGCGTAGTGAAGCGTGCGTCTTTACATCGCCTTCCGCTGTCGTTGAGATTATGGGCCTCGCGAGTTCGCATAGTGGCGCTACGGCTCCGCAACTGTCAGCGCCGCTAGGGCAGCCTCCTGAACGCCTGATTCAGGAAGCCATATGGCCAGATATGAAAGATTAAATATTCCATTGTGTTGTGGGAAGAAGCCGTGCCCGCGGGTAAGCGCGCCGGCGACGCCGGCTACATTTGTGCGCCACTGACTGGCCTTTTCTCACCGTCGGGCAACGTGAAATGAAAAAAAAAAAAAGGCCAGTCAGTGGCGCACAAATGTAGCCGGCGTCGCGTTTCACGTTGCCCGACGGTGAGAAATATTGCGCCTCTACAGCGAATGATGTTATTTTTTTTACTACGGTGATTCGCTCCAATTACTTTTCGGATGTCGGTTCCTGCGTCAGCGTCTTAAGTGGTCGCCAACGGCGCGCACTGCGTCCTTTGGTGTACCTCCGGGCCCTAAAATGTCCCTTCTCTGAACGAAATTTAGTGAGATACCTGACAGTTTTTTCCGTAGACTTAGAAAAGAAAATGACAAGATAATCTAGAAAGAATCGGGTTATTAAATCATTCCGCAGATTTTGTATCATGTTAAGCTTTTTGTGATGCAAATGATGATCTCGCCAGTGGGAAAGTATGGCGTGTTTCTGCGATGTGTGCAGCAACAATGTTTTTTGACTGCAGTCGCAAGTAGCAATGGACCCGGCGACATGGGGGACACTCCCGCCTACGTTGTACATTGGCCACTCCCTCGTGTAGCCGTGTGGGGCTTAGCCATGTCTGGGGAAAAGGCGATCCTGGTGGTTAGGCCGATGCCGGGTGTTCGGTCTTGTCTTGTGTCTTGTCTTGTGTCCCAGACAATGGCGCATACCCACTATGGGGGATTGGCCAAGAAGCAGGCGGTCCTTTATGATCCTTCAGCGGAGGCAACACGCCCCTTTGTCTTCCACTTCACGTAGACGGCACCGCCAGACTGACCCACCCGGGGAAAATAGGCAGTTGCCTTTATCTGCATTCCTCTCCAATTTTCACCTTTTTCTCTCACTTTCAATTTTTCCAGTCCTTTCTCTATTTCCTTTGCATTCCAATTTCCTAAACAGCAAAGGTTTACCTTGTGTGGGTAGCCAACCTTGGTTATGCCATATTTAGACGAGGGTCGTTTGATAAGTATGGCAAAAATACAAGATATGGCGCTGCAATTCTGTTTTCTTCCAGGTGGCGCGCGAGAAGCACCCTTCATACGACGGCAGAACTTGTTTACTCTGGCACCGACAGCTAGTCAGTTTCTGAGAACCATTGGCACGGGGCTGCGTGGCGATTCGCGCTAAAATGGAAAAAGCTGAATTTCCAACAGTTATCAAACTTTATTTAAAACACTGGGCGGCAGCCCATATTAAAGCCGAGTTGAGCGAAGTCACATGGAGGCTCTGCACCATCCCTGAACATCATTTACGACTGGATAAGTGAATTCAAACGTGGCCGAGCTTTGACGCAAGGTGAAGCACGTCCTGAGTGTCCAGTGGAAGTCTCCACGCCAGAAATAGTCTCGAAATTTCACGGAATTGTCATGGAAGACCGCAGAGTGAAGCTACGTGAGATAGCTGAAACTGTTGGCATATTGGCAGAGAGATTTCACAATGTTCTTCATGAGAAATTGCAGATGAAGAAGGTCTGTGCACGTTGGGTGCCGTGACCGCGTACGATTTACCAAAGGCGCATGAGGACAGACATCTCGAAGCAGCGTTTATCGGTGCTTGATCGCAATCCACAAGACTTATGACGTCGATTTGCGACAGTTTGCGAGACATGGATACATCATCACAGTCCAGAGTCTGAACAGCAGTCAGAGCAATAGACTTGACCTAATAAAGGTGTTCTAAAAAGGGCAAAGACTGTTCAACCGGAAATGTGATGGCAATTGTATTTTGTGGTTCACGAGGAATAACTTTTGTAGACGGCGTACAAAATAGCAAAACGATTACAGGGCCATATTAGGCTGCACTTCTGGATCAACTGAAACAAGAATTGCGCAATAAATGACCTGAGCTAGCATGAAAAAAAAAAAAAACTCCTCTTTCACCAAGACAATGCTCTGCCCCACAGATCACTTGTTGCAATGGCCAAATTGCATGAGTTAGGTATCGAGGTTGTGCCTCATCCACCCTATTCTCCGAATTTGGCCGCATGCGACTTTTTCCTCTTTAAGAACCTGAAGAATTGGCCGGATGGAAAGAAATTTTCTTCAGATGACGAGGTTATCTCAGTGGTTAATGACTACTTCAAGGGCCTCAAGCCATCTTTCTTTTTTTCTGAGGGGATAAAAAAATTGGAGCACTACAAGAAGTGTGTGGAGCTGGAAGATAACTATGTTGAAAAATAAAATATTGTTTTTTTCCAAACGTGGTATCTTTCATTGCTTTTTACTATGCTTATCAAACGACCCTCGTAGTATCGCACAGCTGGCGCATGCAGGACCTGTCATTTCATGGTCCTGTAGCGTCAGCTTGTTGGGCTCCATGGTGAGTGGGTGGCTCACTGCCGAAAATTGAATGTGTACCTTTGGCAAGGTATTTCGCCCACTTCTTGATCGACCTCCGCAATCAGGGCGGACTGAAGTTATTTTGGCCATCAAAGTGAGTTTTCTTTCATGATTTCGTGTTATATATTCCGAGAAAACAGAAAACGTAGTGAGAGTGAACTCTCCTTTTTCTGGTTTTGAAATCACGAACTGAAGCTCTTGGCCCAGGTTTTAATGCTTCCAGGTGGCAAATGGAGATCTCCTTCTGGAACTCCTCAATTAGAAGCAACATGAAAGACTGCCTAATCCTGTGTCTCTTTGGTGACGCTCCAGTGAGTGTGACCCCCCATCACACCATGAGCGCCACCCGTGGTGTCGTATACGACGGTGATTTGATTGATCTGGCAGAGCATGAACTACTAGCGGGCTATAGGGAGCAGAACGCGATCAGTGTAAAACGAATGAAAATGGGGCATGATGGTAAAAAAATAAAAGCCAAGCATCTTATTCTGACATTCCGTTCGAGGGTGTTGTCCGAGAGAATCGAGGCAGGCGACGTAGAGATCAGGGTGGCACCATATATTCCAAATTTCTTCCGATGCTTCAAAGGACAAAGGTTCGGCCACACAGTTCTCAGAACTGACGAGGCCGACTAACCTGTGCCAAATGTATAGGTTATGAACATCCGTCCATATCAGGCAAGAACGATCCACACTGTGTGAATTGCGATGGGGAGCACGCCGCCTACTTGCACTCCTGCCCATAATGGAAAAAAAATTATATCGTGCCAATCAAAGTGCCAATCACGCAGTCAGCCGGCGGCAAACGCCATCTGCCCTCGGCTGCATCCATCACTGCTCCACCTTCCCAAAAGAAGGAGCCACCGACCTCTGGGTTAGTGGCCTCCAGGGTCTCGTCTCTTGAGACGAGACCTTTCTTGCAAATAAACCGCTCGCAAGAGCGGGTGTCCAGCACCCCCGCAGGAGGCTATGGACAAAACTTCTAACCAGACGGTGCAGCTAGCGCCAAAGAAAAGACGCAGCCTCAGGACTGTGACCAAAAACATAAAAAGAAAAACCCCGCAATACGGGGGCCGGAAGTGGCCCTGTGAGCTAACTTTTCTTTCTAGGCACACAACACTAACTTCTTTCTCACTGTGGACACACAAATATTACAATGAAACGTGAGATGACTCCTCCACCATATTGATGATGCTAAGCAACATCGTAAATTCAGTCCAAAGGTGCTGTGTGCGCAGGAATCGCACCTAAAACCAACGCAGGCTGACTTTCTAAGGAAATGTTTAAGGAAATGTTCTAAGGAAAAGACAGTGATGGTTATCTCCTCATCGGGTGGGATGGCCGTTATAGTCGATAAAGGTCTTACTACCAGCAATTAAAACTCCCAACTTCTCTTGAGGCAGTTGTTGTCCGAGCAGTGCTGATTGATAAGCTAGTCCCAATTAGTTCTATATACATCCCCCCTCACTATTAACTTTGTAGAACATAATTTCAGAGCTTCATCAATAACATTCCTGAGCCGTACATAATTGCTAGAGAAATAAATGCACATAGCACCCTGTGGGGAGACTCTCGTTGCGATTGGAGAGCTCGCATACTTGAAAGCTTCCTATTTTCCTCAGATACATGTGAACTTAAGACACAGCCAATGTACTTCAGCATTGGACACAACACATATTCCTCCATGGACTTAAAAAGCATAGTATCGAGTATACTAATGCCATACGTGGAAGGGTCGATTCTCAAGAACCCCGTTGGGAGCGACCACTTCCCAATTACATGAACCTTAACAAAACAAGATGGATGATCGTCCCATTTTCCTCACTGGAACGTCGACTCGGACAACTGGGAACTGTTCCGAGAGCTCACATATTTAGGTAGAGATGACTTTGGTGCTTTTAATATGGATGGTGCTGTCGCGTATTAACACTAGTACGAACTGTATTAAATAAACTAATAGACTGGCTATTAAGCCTGGTATCCCATAGCAAAACGAAGAATTCCAGAAAGCACGCAAAAATCAAAGCAAGGCTTGGCGATTGCTTCGCGAATCTAAAACCCTGGAAAAAGTTATTAATGTCAAACAGGTTAACTAACAAGGCAAGTTAAATTACACGCGTCCACGGTGTCCAACGTGTCCCGCCGTCGGTGCATCGTGAAGTTGTTCGAGAACGACGGGTCGCAGATGACGAGGAAGGACAAGCAGCAACTCAGGGCCGTCAGGGTTGATATTGCGGCGGTAGAAGGTGCGATCATGCAGCAAGAACATGCGGCACGTGCCGTCAGTGCTGGCAGATTGCACTCCGGCGATGATTGACTGTAAGGATGCGTCGCGTTGTTGTTCAGCGCGCATGTCGGTCCTGTCAGTCAAAGCCATCACGCAGGTCACCGGATCATGCGCAACAAGATTAGGGGGATCCACGGGGTGACGTGAGAGGCAGTCAGCGTCCTTGTGGAGGCGTCCAGTCTTGTAACGGACACTAGATGAAACTTCCTGGAGCCGCAAAGCCCAGCGACCAAGCGTTGCAGTCATGTCCCGGAGGGAAGACAGCCAGCAGAGTGCGTGGTGGTCTGTGACGACCGAAAACGTGCGGCCGTACAAAAATGGCCGCAACTTGGCAACAACCCAAACTAAAGCTAAGCTCTCCCGCTCGGTGATGGAGCAATTTCTCTCGGCAGGTGACAAGAGGCGGCTGGCGTAAGCTATCACGCACTCGGTATCATTCTGGTGTTGGGCGAGAACAGCGCCGATGCCATAGCCGCTTGCGTCAGTGTGGACTTCGGTTGGTGCAGTCGGATCAAAGTGGGCAAGTATATGGGAGGGGTGGTTAGTTAGTTAGTTTGGGTTTAATGGCACAAAGGCAACTAAGGTCATGCTGCGCCAGTCACAAGACAAGATAAAAGGGAATGTTAGAGCAGGTAAACTTGCATTACATTATAGTTGGTGTAAATAACCAGCTTTTTTCTAAAAAGTCTAACAGGTTAGATAATGGCACTAGGAGGTCATCTGCTAGTAATAGGGCAGGGTATAATGGAGTATCTAAATTATACAGGCTGTGTAAAACCTCCATCTCTGTGTGTCGATGTGTGGGCATATGTTATTAGGATGTGTATGACTGTAAGAGGTTCATGGCATTTTTCGCAAGTTGGCGAGTTTTCTTTTCGGCGGAGGAAATTGTGCGTCAGATGTGTGTGTCCAATCCGAAGTCGACACGCTGCCATCGATGCGCATCTATCCGCTGCTTCGTTACCCAGTATCCCAACATGGCTAGGTACCCAGCAAAATCTAATTGATCTGCCGTATATTTGTTTGACGATAATGCGTTCAAAATATCGCCTAACAAGGGTTCACTTTGGGATTTCATGTGTAGAGCCTTCAGTACGCTTAATGAATCTGTGTATATGATAGTGTTTTCAAGTTTGCCAGCAATGATCTTTTGAACTACCCTCCATATTGCGTACACTTCGGCTGTGTAGACTGAGGTATGCTGAGGTAGTCGAATACTTGTTTCCCAATTTTCTGTTACGGCCCCCACGTGTTTTTTTTTTTCGTTTTAGAGCCATCAGTATAAAATTCCATGTAGCTTATATACTTCTTTTGAAGAGAACGGAATTCTTATGTAATGTGTTCATGTGGTGTGTCTCTTTTCTTTAAATGTGTTAGTGTCCAGTCACATAACGCTATGAAATCACACCACAAGGGTAAATGTTCTGGCTTTCTGGCAACCTGGAGGACTTCCCGAGGGTTGTCATAATCCCGACAGTATTCCTCGTATCGCAGGATAAGCGGCATAATCATGTTTGGTTTATTTGTATAATGTAAGCGTGCGCTGCACTGTGTGACGATGTTGTAGCATATGTGTTGTGGTGAGGATTGGATTCTGAGTATGTAGGAAAAAGTTAGTAGCGCTCTGCGATGCTGTAAAGGAGGCTCATTACATTCAACATGTAAGCTCTGGATAGGTGATGTTCTGTAAGCACCGCATGCCCGTCGTAGTCATAGGTTATGAACTGGATCAAGTCGTCGGACGTAACATAGTCTGGCTGAACCATATGTAATGCTACCGTAGTCTAATATGCTACGCACCAAAGTACGGTAGATGCGTAGCAGGCATTTACGTTCACAGACCTACCGTTTCCGGGAGAGGATCTTTAGGATGTTAAGTGCTTTGTTCGCTTTGGTTTTAATACTATTTATGTGCGCGAGAAAGTTCAACTTTTGATCAAACAGAACACCCAGAAACTTGTGTTCTTGTTTTACGGGTAGTGTGGCATCCTGTAGTTTGAGAATCGGATCTGGTGGTAGGCCTCTTTTTTGTGTAAAGACAACACTAATAGTTTTTTCACTTGAGAAGCGAAAGCCGTTTTCAGATGCCCAGTGCGTTAGTTTCTTTAATGTAATTTGAATTTGTCGTTCGCAGGTTGCCATGTTCGATGCACGACATGCAATTTATAGATCATCCACATATAGTGAATGCATTATAGAGGATGGAATTACATTATTGAGCGAGTTCAGGGTACTCCTGAGGTACTCCGTTATCTTGAATAAATACGCGGGACAGCACCGTTCCAAAACGCACTTGGAATGTTCGATCGGACATGAATTCAGCTAGACATTTAAGCATCCTGCCGCGGATCCCTAAATCCGCCAAGTCCCTTAAAATACCAAACATCGATGTTGTGTCATGCGCCTTTTCTAGATCAAAGAAAACTGTGAGACAGCATTGCTTGTGTAGAAAGGCCGCACGTATCTCGTATTCTAACCGAACTAGATGATCTGTTGTAGAGCAGCCTTTCTTGTACCCACACTGATGATTATCGAGCAGGTTCTCAGTTTCGAGGACGTATGTCAATCTGAAGTTTATAATCGATTCATAGGACTTGGCAAGACAGCTTGTGAGTGCTATAGGTCGGTAGCTGGTAGCTGTTGTAGGATGCTTTCCAGCTTTCAAGAAAGGGATTATAATGGCTTTTTTCCACTCATTCGGCATTTTTCCTGTTTCCCAGGTTATGTTGAAAAAGCGGAGCAATGTCTTCACTGCTTTTGCAGATAGGTGCGCGAGCATTGTGTAATGTACTCTGTCCGGACCTGGCGCTGTTTTATTGCCAGTAATGAGTGCTCTGTTGATTTCCGCAAGTGTTCAGGGGGCATTATATGATCTCTCGGAACTTCCTGTTGTCGGAAGCTTTTATATTTCTGCTGATTGTTTATATTTTTGAAGTTCAGTGGAATAGTTGATTGAGCTTGATATGTTATGGAAATGCTGCCCTAATATGTCTGCTTGTTCTTTTAAATTCGTTTGTGTACCTGGAGGTGAGAGTATGGCGATCGTATAAGGAGCGTACTCGCTTCTAAACTTACGAAGCTGATCCCACATACTTTTGGATGTTATTGAGCTATTGATGGAGGATACATACATTTGCCAAGACTGTCTTTCGGCTTGCCTACGCGTGTACCTGGCTTTCGCCATTGCTTTTTTTTTTAAAGACAGAAGGTAACCTTCTGTTGTGTATCACCGAAAGATACCCCACACTTTGTTTTGTGCTTTTTTAGTTTGAGTACATTCATTCGTCCACCAGGGTTTTAGCTTTTTCCTTAAGAAGCCGGAGGATTGCGGGATCGTCTGTTCTGCAGCAGCAAGTATGGAGGCAATCTTTTCATTCATTTCGTCTATCGTTTGATCATCTGATATGTCATCCAGACTGGCCCCTCTCGCTGAAGAGAGGCCAGTCTGCTAGATGGAGTTTCCAACGCGGTGGTCTTATAATGGTACTGTAGGGAAAGGAGATGATTTTTTAATAATGCCGGGCATATGATCTCTACCATAGGGATTGTTAATAACACTGCATTTAAAATCGATGAAGAGATATGGAGTGCACAGCGCCAGATCTAGACAGCTCATAGCTCCTGTTTTCGGGGGGCAGTAGGTTGCTGCACCAGTGTTTAAAAGGCATATTTCGTTTGTCAGGATAAAATATTCAAGTGTTTGTCCCCTGGTGTCAGTTGTTTTGCTAACCCATAATATGTTATGAGCGTTGAAATCACCTGTTATTAAAAAAGGTTTAGGTAGCTGGTTTAAAATTAACTCCAGATCTCTTACAGTAAAATGTGAATGTGGTGGAATGTATGTTCATTGAACAAATGGTAATAGTTTTATGTGCTAAAACCGTGACAGCAACGGCTGCTAAGTGAGTATTAATGGCAACTTCTTTAGCTGCAATGCCGCTCTGTAGAACAATAACTACACCACCCGAAAGCCGGTTCGCCTGAGTATGGTCGCGCCGTACAACAGTGAAGCCTTTTAAAATGTTTTTGTGCTTTTCGACTAAGTTTGTTTCTCAGCCGTGTCCGGGGAAATGGGGATCCTGGGGGTTGAGCCGATGCTGGGTGTTCGGACCTTTAAGGCCCCCCGGCGGAGGCAACACACCTCGTTGGCCTCTGCTTCACGTACACGGCACCCCCGGACTGACCCACCAGGGGGAAATCGGCAGTCGCCTCTTCCTGTCTCTCTCCTTCCAGCCTTCGCCTTTCTCTTACTTTTCATCTTTCCTGTCTTTTCCTAGCTTCCGTGTACTTCCAATTTTCCAGGCAGCAAGGGTTAACCTTGTGTGAATAGCCAACCTAGGTTATTTCATATTTGGTTATAGTGGTAATGTACAGCTGGCGTTTGCAGGCCGTGTTTCACAGGTCCTGCAGCGTCCCCCTCGTAGGACTCCATGGTGGGTGGCTGGCGTTACTGCCGAAATCTCACATATCTTTATGGCTAGCTCCTTCCCCACACTCCCTTATCGCCCTCAGAAAAGAGGGCGCACCGATGAAGTATTCCAATTTTTTGGTCGGCAAAAGGAATCTTTCCCTCGTTTCCACGTGATCCACTCTGAAAAACCAACTAAACCAGTGCGAACACTCTCACCGTTCCTTGTATCGAAGTCTCTTACTGAAGTTTTTGGTCCACGTTAGAAGGCGTCGAGGATGGTTAGCGGTGACCTCCTCTTGGAGCTCCGCGATCACAAGCAATTTGAGAAACTGCCTAAACTAGTATCATTTGGGGAGACCCAAGTAGTATTAACCCGGCACCGCACGATGAATACCACCCACGGCGTTGCCTCCGACGATGATTTGCTGGAGCTCACTGAGGCTGAACTCTTGGAGGGCTTCAGTGAACAGAATGTTATAAATGTCAAAAAAAAATTAAGATGAGGCGAGATGGCAAAGCAATCCAAACCAAGCACTTGACAATCACCTTCGGTTCGAGTGTCCTACCCGAGTCAATCGATGCAGCGTACATGACGATGATGTGTGGTGTTTTATGGCGCAAGGGCCAGGTTTGGCCAAAGAGCGCCATGACAAGTGGTAATGTTGACGATGTATTATGTATGGCGTGCACAATGAATTCCTCATGGTAGATGTGACATGGCTGTAAAAGGGCCTAAAACCTGTAGCTGTAAGCGGCGTAGAATACATAGTTGCTAAAATAATGTCGGTGACTAGGCAGCGATGTGGGCTATGGCAATGGGCTTTTGTTAAAGCATTATGCAATAAAACATAACACTGACACCAGAGTTTCAAGAGAGCCTTTGAATGCAGGGCTGTTAGTCATGGGCTAAAAGTTGCCTGGCCAAATGATTTTCAGGGTGTCGGTTTCGGCTAAAAAATCTAAGACTATTTGCAGTTTAAAAAGTGGTTCGTCACTAAGAAAAAATGCAGGGTGAAGAGGCATATTTTCCCGATATGCAGACGGGAAATACTTTTTCCTCGCCGTTTCTATTGCAGGGCACTGGATAAGAACATGGAGGACTGTCAGGCTATCGACACACCTACTACAAGTAGGAGTATCCCCGCCAGTCAAGAGGTAGGAGTGATTACTGTAAGTGTGTCCTATTCTTAATCGGCAAAGAAGTACTTCCTTGTACCGTGCTGTTTTCTCACTTATCAAATTCCGCAGTCTTTGTTTTATAATGTGTAACTTATTCAATGTTTGTGTATCCCACCCTGCTTACCAATGATTCCTCAATTTATGGCGCAGAAAGGGCTTTAGGTCTGTGGAAGGGATGGGGATATTTCCATCTGTGTCATTAAAACTCACTGACGTAGCGTTTTCATCAGCAGCTACGTTGCCTTCTATACCTTTATGGCCAGGTGCCCAGCATAGGATAATCGCTTGGTTGCACATATATGCGGAGCACAACAAGCTATACAGTTCATTAAAAACGGAATTTTTATGCTTTCGTTCGCTAATTAGGGCTCTCACTACACTTAAAGAGTCTGTGAAGACAATAGCCTTAGCGATATTTGTGAGCCGTATGTGTTGAATAGCCTTAAAAATGGCGTATGCTTCCGCTGTAAAGATACTGGTGTGTGGGTTTAGGGGTCCAGATGTTGAAAGTGAGGGTCCCAGAGCTGCGTAAGCAACACCAGCTGGAGACTTCGAAGCATCTGTCTAAAATTCATCACATGAGTACTTCTCCTTGAGTTGCCGAAAATGCGAATATATCTGTGCCTCCGGGGCTCGTTTCGATATTTCTAAGAAAGAGATGTCACATTGGATAGTCTGCCTCTCCCAAGGCGGTGGAAGCCGTGCAGAAGCCATTAGGACATTGTGTAAAAGAGTGACCCCTGTTTTTCTGCTTAGAGTGCTTCCAACCGGAGGGACAGAGGAGGCCTAGTGGCTGGGCGGTAACGAAACAGCCTTGCAGTGGACAAGTCGCATATAGTAGAATGACAAGGATGTTTAACATCTGAGTTAACTTTCAGGGCATAGGAGAAAGTTAAATATGTCCTTTTGTAGTGCAATGACCATTCGTTTGGTTCGACGTAGAGGCTTTGCACAGGGCTAGTCCTAAAGGCGCCTGTAGCAAGGCGGAAGCCTAAGTGGTGAATAGGATCTAGCATTTTCAGAGCACTAGGTCCAGCAGAATTATAGACTATTGCTCCGTAGTCAAGCCATGTTATTCGACTTTTGTACAGCTTTAAAAGGCATCTCCTGTCGATTCCCCAAGATGTACGTGACAAGAGCTTCAGCAGGTTCATAGTCTTGAGGCACTTTGCCTTAATATACTTCAGGGGTGGTACAAAGGTTAGCTTACTGTCTAAAAGGATCCCTAGAAATTTATGTTCATGGCTCACAGATAACCGTTCTCCATTTAGATCTATTGCAGGGTCCGCCAGTATGCCTCTCTTGCTAGAGAACAGGATGCATGTACTTTGTTGAGGGTTTAGTTTAAAACCATTTTCGTCAGCCCACTTAGACAATTTATTTATGCAAAGCTGTTCTTGTCACTCGCAGATACTTAGGTTGCATGATTTGAAACCTATCTGGATGTCATCCACATATACAGAATAAAACATAGTGTGTGGTATGGCAGTCTGGATCGAGTTCATTTTGACAATAAAGAGTGCAGCTTAGCACACCACCTTGCGGAACACCAGCCTCTTGCGTAATTGGACGAGACAGAACGTTACCAACTCTAACACTGAACGTGCGATTGGAGAGGTAACTCTGAATGATGTATAGCAAGTTGCCTCGAACTCCCATTTCAGAAAGGGCACGGAGGATTCTATAGCGCCAGGTTGTGTCGTATGCCTTTTCCATATCTAAAGATACTGTCAGGAAAAACTGTTTGTGGACAAAGGCATCACGGATATATGTCTCGATGCGAACAAGGTGATCTGTTATGGATCTATCCTCCGTGAAATCGCACTGAAAGGGATGGAGTATCTTGTTGCTTTCAAGAAAATGGATGAGGCGACGGTTAATCATTTTCTCAAATAGTTTGCATAGTCAACTTGTCAGAGCTATAGGCCTATAACTGTTTGATGAGGAAGGGTCCTTGCCCCCTTGGAGAATAGGGATGACGATTGCTTCTTTCCAGACGGAAGGGATGTAGCCAGCGGAGAACCTGGAATTGAAGAGTGACAGTGGTGTTTCTTGGGTTTCAGCGTGTAAGTGTCTGATCATCTCATGCATTATTCTGTCACTTCCTGGAGCGGACTTGTTGCAACAGTTCAGTGAGGCCTGGAACTCAGCCATTCCAAATGGACGATTGTATACTTCATTAGATGTGCATTTCCGATCCAGTCAGCTGCTCTGCTTGTCGCTTGTATTTTAGGAATGTGTTTGTGTAATGAGATGTGCTAAAAATGTGCTTGAAATGTGCTCCTAGACAGTCAGCCTGGTCCTCAAGAGAATCTGTTTGCGTGTTTACTAATGGTAGAGGATGAGTTTCGCGGGCTTTTATTTTGTTTACCCTGTTCCAGGCTTTTCTTTCATCTGCATAAGAATTAATGCCAGAAATGTATTTTTGCCAACTGTCCCTTTTGGCATGGAGGCGCGTCCTTCTACCTTCTAATTTTATTTTCTTGAAGCTGATCAAGTTCTCGGTAGTTGGGCAGTTGCGAAGGCGACTTTATTTTGATTTTTGCGGGCTTCCTTACACTGCTCATTCCACCAAGGAATACGTCGTTTAGAGGGTGATCCATTCGTTTGAGGGATACATATCGATGCAACATCAGTTGCAAATGCCGTCAAATATGACACACTATCATCCATTGATAGAGTACTGATGTCATCCCAGGTCAAATGTGTCAGCTCTCTGTATCGTTTCCTGTCAGCACAGTCGACCTTCCAACGGGGCAGATGTGAAGAAAACTTATCGCTTTTGTTAACTTTAAGACAATTGGGAAATGGTCACTCCGATATGGATTTTTGATCACGTTCCACTCCAGGTATGGCGCTAGTGTACTTGATGTTATACTTAAGTCAATAGATGAGAACGTTTTGTTTGCCACGCTGTAGAATGGGGGTTCTTTATTGTTTAGTAAGCATGTATTGGAAGATAAAAGGAAGTTTTCTAATAAGCGCCCTCTCGTATCACAACGAGAACCTCCCCAAAGGGTGTTGTGTGCATTTAAATCGCCTACTACAATGTAAGGTTCGGGGGTTCTGCGATAAAGCTCTCGAATTCTGTTCTGGAAAGTTGATGGCTAGGAGGAATGTAGAGAGAGCTGTGACTAGCTTATCAAATAGCACGGCTCTGATTGCCACTGCCTCAAGGGGCGTTTGCAGATGTAAAGGCTGGCAGGCGATACCCTTATCAACTATAATAGCAACACCGCCTGATGAGGCGTAAGCGTCACTGCGATTTTTGCGGTAAAGGGCATATTGCTTGAGAAAGCTAGTATGTGAAGGATTGAGGTGTGTCTCTTGCACGCACAGCACCCTGGGATTAAACTTGCGAAGGAGTTCCTTAATGTCATCAAGATTGTGTATTAGACCTCTCACATTCCAATGCATCACCTGTGTGGCCATATTGGAAGTGTTTTATGATGCGTGTCAAGAGATATCAATTAAGTTGGCTCACGAGGCCTTTCCAGGCCCCTTGATGCGGGGTATTTCTTTTTTGTTGGCGCGCTCCAGGGAGCAGCGCCGTTCCTTCGGCGTCTGAGACGCCGGTGAAGTTTTTGTTACATCCATCGCCTCGTCAGAGGCGCTGCATGAAGCCCGCATAGCGGGCACTCTCGGGAGTTTTTCGGGCCTGTCTGCACGAGCAGTGGCCCTGGGACCGGCAGGCTCGGAAGTCTGCTGGCCCTTCGTGGTAGGGGGCGGAAGAGCAGTGGCTGCTCCCGCCAGGGGGGCTGATGGCGTAACCGCCGTCACACTCCGTGTGACTTGCGCAGCCGCCAGAGGATGTGGCACTGCCCCCGGCGCGTCACATCACTGTAGGACGGATTCGATTGGTTGTGGACAGAAAAACGCTTGCGCGCTTCTGGAAAAGAAATGTTTAGTTTTACCTTCAGTTCGATTATTTGTTTTTCTTTCTTCCATGACGGGCACGATCGCGAATAGGTGGGGTGGTCTCCGTCACAGTTAGCGCAGTGGGTTGTGGAAGAACAGGTGTCGGACGTGTGGTCTTTAGATGCACATTTTGCACAAGTAGCACGCCCTCGGCAGCTCTGAGACCCATGCCCAAACGCTTGAAAATAAAGAGAAAACCAGGGTCGACTCATCATCATCATCAGCCTAGTTACGCCCACTGCAGGGCAAAGGCCTCTCCCATACTTCTCCAACTACCCCGGTCATGTACTAATTGTGGCCATGTTGTCCCTGCAAACGTCTTAATGTCATCCGCCCACCTAACTTTCGGCTGCCCCCTACTACGCTTTCAGGGTCGACTAATTGTCTGTAAAGCTCATAATTAAGCCAGAAACATTACCGTTTCAACGTACATTACGCTTTACATGTGCACACTTCTAACCTTCCTTTCACCAAATGTGCACTCTGCGAAGTAGGGCTGTTCAGAATCACTGGAAAATAGTTTTTTTTCCGTTTGGACCCAGTGCTTTTCCAGAGATTAGAGCGCGACATGAAATGAAGGCTACAACCAAAAAGTCAACGCAGCTGTGCCAGTGTTCGGCGAAGACATATGCTTGGGGTAGCGTTTACGCGCGGATACGTGTACATAATGCGACGCAAGGAGTCTCCAGATTCTGAGCTATGCGATGTGCATGAGACTATAGGCCATGAGCTGTGTGGCTGCTCTCGATACGTGGAAGAGTGGAAAAAGTTGAGGAAAATCTTGTACTCCTCGACAGCCCACCGTTATCGGAGGACTTTATTTATAGGCCATTGGCAAAACGTTAAAGGTAGTTTTCAGGTCATTTAGGCCTTACCTGACTTTTCATGCAAAAGTATCAAATGGCCCATTGAGCGAAAAACTAGAAGTCTCTAGCAACGAAACGGCACCTGAATTCGCATTGGCTGCGACGCCACGTCACGAACGCGGCTCGACGGAGCAGAGCGAGCGACAGGGTGCACCTCCACCTTACCGCGCCAGGTGCTGCGTGAAGGGAGAGGGCATCGCCTCGACGTGCGTACAAACAATTTCTCGAGTTGGGGGGGGAGGCGGGGCAAACCGCAAACGATCTGACCTCTCTCTCTCTCTCTCACACACACACACACACACACACACACACACACACACACACACACACACACACACACACACACACACACGCGCGCGCGCACACGCACACACACACACACACACACACACATATATATATATATATATATATATATATAATGTGCATACAAGACGAAGGGTTTCGCACCAGACCCGCAGGTATAACGTCCAAAAAAAAACAGACGAACGCTATGGCATATGTTTTTGCTAACATTTCGGCCGGAGCACCTGCCTACGTCGGAGTGAACGTCGTCGTTAATGACGTTTCCTACGGCCGAAACGTCAGTGCGAGGAAGTGCGGCAGCAGCAGTGAGCGAAGTGATCTTCGTGCTGTCTATCTCTTCAACGCAAATTGGGCGACGAGAGCACGGCACACGCAAAGCTACGAGCCGTCGGCCCACCTAGACGCTGACTCCAAAGCTGATCGCTTTCAAGACAACGCCCACGCGAGCGCGCGAGGCCGCCCGATACGAAGTCGCTGTCAAAGTACAACGCGCCCCCTATCTCCCGTCCCACCGGTTCCTTGCACGCGACACAAGCTGGCACGCTTCCTCAACGCTTTCCGCCCTTGCGCACGCGAGACTGAGCCGCGATCGTCGGTCCAGCCTCGCACACTTTTACTGGCATATACAGCATACGGCGCGGCGACGGTGTTACCGCCCTTTCACTTCATACGGAACACAACGGCGACGGCGACGACGAGAACAAAAATGCGCCTCGAGTGTCTAGAGTGCCCATACAATTGCTATCAAAATAATAGGTGAAAAAGCCTACAAATGCTTCTGTCAAGTATATTTATATTTAACAGAGCTATCATCATCATCATCATCATCATCAGCCTAGTTACGCCCACTGCAGGGCAAAGGCCTCTCCCATACTTCTCCAACTACCCCGGTCATGTACTAATTGTGGCCATGTTGTCCCTGCAAACGTCTTAATGTCGTCTGCCCACCTAACTTTCTGCCGCCCCCTGCTACGCTTCCCTTCTCTTGGAATCCAGTCCGTAGCTCTTAGTGACCATCGGTTATCTTCCCTCCTCATTACATGTCCGGCCCATGCCCATTTCTTTTTCTTGATTTCAACTAAGATGTCGTTTACCCGCGTTTGTTGCCTCACCCAATATGCTCTTTTCTTATCCCTTAATGTTACACCCATCATTCTTCTTTCCATAGCTCGTTGCGTCGTTCTCAATTTCAGCAGAACCCTTTTCGTAAGCCTCCAGGTTTCTGCCCCATATGTGAGTACTGGTAACACACAGCTGTTGTACACTTTCCTTTTGAGGGATAGTGGCAACCTACTGTTCATGATTTGAGAATGCCTGCCAAACGCACCCCAACCCATTCTTATTCTTCTGGTTATTTCAGTCTCATGATCCGGATCCGTGGTCACTACCTGCCCTAAGTAGATGTATTCCCTTACCACTTCCAGTGTTTCGCTACCTATCGTAAACTGCTGTTCTCTTCCGAGACTGTTAAACAGTACTTTAGTTTTCTGCAGATTAATTTTCAGACCCACCCTTCTGCTTTGCCTCTCCAGGTCAGTGAGCATGCATTGCAGTTGGTCTCCTGAGTTACTAAGCAAGGCAATATCATCAGCGAATCGCAAGTTGCTAAGGTATTCTCCATCAACTTTTATCCCCAATTCTTCCCACTCCAGGCCTCTGAATACCTCCTGTAAACATGCTGTGAATAGTATTGGAGATATCGTATCTCCCTGTCTGACGCCTTTCTTTATAGGGATTTTGTTGCTTTCTTTGTGGAGGACTACGGTGGCTGTGGAGCCGCTATAGATATCTTCCAGTATTTTAACATATGGCTCATCTACACCCTGATTCCGTAATGCCTCCATGACTGCTGAGGTTTCGACTGAATCAAACGCTTTCTCGTAATCAATGAAAGCTATATATAAGGGTTGGTTATATTATGCACATTTCTCTATCACTTGATTGATAGTGTGAATATGGTCTATTGTTGAGTAGCCTTTACGGAATCCTGCCTGGACCTTTGGTTGACAGAAGTCTAAGGTGTTCCTGATTCTATTTGCGATTACCTTAGTAAATACTTTGTAGGCAACGGACAGTAAGCTGATCGGTCTATAATTTTTCAAGTCTTTGGCGTCCCCTTTCTTATGGATTAGGATTATGTTAGCGTTCTTCCAAGATTCCGGTACGCTCGAGGTTATGAGGCATTGCGTATACAGGGTGGCCAGTTTCTCTAGAACAATCTGACCACCATCCTTCAACAAATCTGCTGTTACCTGATCCTCCCCAGCTCTAGGCTATTCTCTCTTCCACTATCGTCGTGGGTGCCACTGGTACTGTATAAATCTCTATAGAACTCCTCAGCCACTTGAACTATCTCGTCCATATTAGTAACGATATTGCCGGCTTTGTCTCTTAACGCACACATCTGATTCTTGCCTATTCCTAGTTTCTTCTTCACTGTTTTTAGGCTGCCTCCGTTCCTGAGAGCCTGTTCAATTCTATCCATATTATAGTTCCTGATGTCCGCTGTCTTACGCTTGTTGATTAACTTAGAAAGTTCTGCCAGTTCTATTCTAGCTGTAGGATTAGAGGCTTTCATACATTGGCGTTTCTTGATCAGATCTTTCGTCTCCTGCGATAGCTTACTGGTTTCCTGTCTAACGGCGTTACCACCGACTTCTATTGCGCACTCCTTAATGATGCCCATGAGATTGTCGTTCATTGCTTCAACACTAAGGTCCTCTTCCTGAGTTAAAGCTGAATACCTGTTCTGTAGTTTGATCCGGAATTCCTCTAGTTTCCCTCTTACCGCTAACTCATTGATTGGCTTCTTGTGTACCAGTTTCTTTCGTTCCCTCCTCAAGTCTAGGCTAATTCGAGTTCTTACCATCCTGTGGTCACTGCAGCGTACCTTGCCGAGCACGTCTACATCTTGAATGATGCCAGGGTTCGCGCAGAGTATGAAGTCGATTTCATTTCTAGTCTCACCATTCGGGCTCCTCCACGTCCACTTTCGGCTAACCCGCTTGCGGAAAAAGGTATTCATTATCCGCATATTATTCTGTTCTGCAAACTCTACTAATAATTCTCCTCTGCTATTCCTAGAGCCTATGCCATATTCCCCCTGACTTGTCTCCAGCCTGCTTCTTGCCTACCCTGGCATTGAAGTCGCCCATCAGTATAGTGTATTTTGTTTTGACTTTACCCATCGCCGATTCTACGTCTTCATAAAAGCTTTCGACTTCCTGGTCATCATGACTAGATGTAGGAGCGTAGACCTGTACAACCTTCATTTTGTACCTCTTATTAAGTTTCACAACAAGACATGCCACCCTCTCGTTAATGCTATAGAATTCCTGTATGTTACCAGCTATTTCCTTATTAATCAGGAATCCGACTCCTAGTTCTCGTCTCTCCGCTAAGCCCCGGTAACACAGTACATGGCCGCTTTTTAGCACTGTATATGCTTCTTTTGTCCTCCTAACCTCACTGAGCCCTATTATATCCCATTTACTACCCTCTAATTCCTCCAATAACACTGCTAGACTCGCCTCACTAGATAGCGTTCTAACGTTAAACGTTGCCAGGTTCAGATTCCAATGGCGGCCTGTCCGGAGCCAGGTATTCTTAGCACCCTCTGCAGCGTCACAGATCTGACCGCCGCCGTGGTCAGTTGCTTCGCGGCTGCTGGGGACTGAGGGCCGGGGTTCGATTGTTGTATTCATATAGGAGGTTGTGGCCAAGTACTGCACCAGGGTGGCCAATCCTGCTCTGGTGAGAGAGTGCGTTACCGGTTCTGGTCACCGGGATCAGGCCGCACTCCAGGCCTGTTTGTGCAATTTTCTCAACACACGGTTTTTTTTTGTATTTTCCGGTGGAGAATAGCGCGGCACCGGGATTTGAATCACGGTCCTCTTGCACTGGAGACGGATACTCTACCGTCCCCGTAGGAGTTAAATTAAAAATTAATTTATGGGGTTTTACGTGACAAAACCACTTTCTGATTATGCACGCCGTAGTGGAGGACTCCGAAAATTTCGACCACCTGGGGTTCTTTAACGTGCACCTAATTCTAAGTACACGGGTGTTTTCGCATTTCGCCCCCATCGAAATGCGGCCGCCGTGGTCGGGGTCCGATCCCGCGACCTCGTGCTCAGCAGTCTAACACCATAACCACTGAGCAACCACGGCGGGTCCCGCAGGAGTTGTACGCCTCATTTAACCTACAGTGGTGCCCTACTTGGTCAGTCAAGGTGGACCAATCTGAGCTCGGTTATACCGCATGGATGGTACTCGGCTAGAGAACCTGGTATTTATGACCTGCACATGTGAGTGTGAGGCCATACATATTTGAAGATATATATCTGTCTTTTTTTTTTTAGGAGGGTTCCCGTACAGTGATAAAATAAAGGAAAAGACATTAAAAGAAAGAAAAAAAAAAGAAAGAAAAAGGGGCGGAAAAAAAAAAGGAACATAACAGGTGAGTTGAACTCGTGACCCTTCGATGTTGCCCGGAAAGATAGCTCAGTCGGTTGGTTCGTCAGGCCCCAGGCTACTTTCAAGCGCCACAGCTCCTGCTCCGAGCCTCACACTTACGTGGAGAGAGACTCATGTTGTCCGCGATAGTCGGTACCTTACAGAGATGTGGAGAGCTTCGCGGCCGGAACGAAGCCTCCCTTCTCCGCCGGCCAAGAGGGGGAAACGCGCTTTCCGATCGCTCAAGGTTGCGCGGACAAAGCATAACTCTAGCGTCTAGGAAAAGCTTAACCAGGTGCGATGGCGGCACGCATAGCGTGGGAAGCTAGCCGCCAGAATAGCTATACCAAGGACTGCTGCTGATGAGGGCGAAATACCTTCGTGTAATTATAATAACCCTAATAGGACTACTTTCGAAAAAAAAAAAAGGAAACGGCCCAGAGGGCTATACTACGAGAGCTATGACTGATAGTTTTCTATATATATATATATTCATCTCATCTATGGGATCGCATGCGCGCGCTGTTTCTTTGTCTCTGCGTGTAGTACAGTTAAGAGAGCCAGTTTAAGGGCGGAGAAGAAGAAAGAAAAGAAAAGCAAAAACTGCAGCGCCGTGGTTTTAAAGCGCACCCGTGGTAGAGAAACGGAATGCGATATAAGCGTGCGTAGCCATGATACGCACACGACAAACTGCCTTAAAATATTTAGACTTGAGGCAAAGCTTCGGTAACAAACGATAGCACAGCAATCATCACTCGAATATAATTATAACCCTAATACTAATTGTAAATATTCATCTCATCTATGGGATCTAATGCGCGCGCTGTTGCTTTGTTCTGTGTGTAGTAGTTAAGAGAGCCAGTTTAAGGGCGCAGAAGAAGGGAGGGAAGGAAAGTCTCTGAAGCAAAATTACAGCGCCGTGGTTTTAAAGCGCATCCCGTGGTAGAGAAACGGAAGGCGATATAAGCGTGCGTGGCCATGATACGCACACGACAAACTGCCTTAAAATATTTAGACTTGAGGGAAAGCTTCGTTAGCAAACGATAGCACGGCAATCAGCACTCGAATATAATTATAACTCTAATAATAATTGTAAATATTCATCTCATCTATGGGATCTAATGCGCGCGCTGTTGCTTTGTCTCTGCGTGTAGTAGTTGAGAGAGCCAGTTTAAGGGCGGAGTAGTTGGAAGGCATACTTTCTAGGAAAAATGGCCGCTCGAGGAGAAGAGCGAACTCGAGCGGCTTTAGAGGCTAGGAAAACTGCCTTAAAATATTTATACTTGAGGGAAAGCTTCGTTAACAAACTATAACACGGCAATCAGCACTCGAATACGACGAGAGAAATTACTGAGACGTGGAAAATTCCCTTGAAAAAAAATCTGGTTTGCTAGACAAATGCTTGTATGTATTGAACCTCTTAAAAGATGAGGGGTGAAATATGCGCTCACCGAGAGGGCATCGCCAGCACGAGACATCCACAAGGCACCTTACAGAGATGTGGAGAGCTTCGCGGCCGGAACGAAGCCTCCCTTCTCCGCCGGCCAAGAGGGGGAAACGCGCTTTCCGATCGCTCAAGGTTGCGCGGACAAAGCATAACTCTAGCGTCTAGGAAAAGCTTAACCAGGTGCGATGGCGGCACGCATAGCGTGGGAAGCTAGCCGCCAGAATAACTATACCAAGGACTGCTGCTGATGAGGGCGAAATACCTTCGTGTAATTATAATAACCCTAATAGGACTACTTTCGAAAAAAAAAAAAGGAAACGGCCCAGAGGGCTATACTACGAGAGCTATGACTGATAGTTTTCTATATATATATATATATATATATATATATATATATATATATATATATATATATATATATATATATATATATATATATATATATATATATATATATTCATCTCATCTATGGGATCGCATGCGCGCGCTGTTTCTTTGTCTCTGCGTGTAGTACAGTTAAGAGAGCCAGTTTAAGGGCGGAGAAGAAGAAAGAAAAGAAAAGCAAAAACTGCAGCGCCGTGGTTTTAAAGCGCACTCGTGGTAGAGAAACGGAATGCGATATAAGCGTGCGTAGCCATGATACGCACACGACAAACTGCCTTAAAATATTTAGACTTGAGGGAAAGCTTCGGTAACAAACGATAGCACAGCAATCATCACTCGAATATAATTATAACCCTAATACTAATTGTAAATATTCATCTCATCTATGGGATCTAATGCGCGCGCTGTTGCTTTGTTCTGTGTGTAGTAGTTAAGAGAGCCAGTTTAAGGGCGCAGAAGAAGGGAGGGAAGGAAAGTCTCTGAAGCAAAATTACAGCGCCGTGGTTTTAAAGCGCATCCCGTGGTAGAGAAACGGAAGGCGATATAAGCGTGCGTGGCCATGATACGCACACGACAAACTGCCTTAAAATATTTAGACTTGAGGGAAAGCTTCGTTAGCAAACGATAGCACGGCAATCAGCACTCGAATATAATTATAACTCTAATAATAATTGTAAATATTCATCTCATCTATGGGATCTAATGCGCGCGCTGTTGCTTTGTCTCTGCGTGTAGTAGTTGAGAGAGCCAGTTTAAGGGCGGAGTAGTTGGAAGGCATACTTTCTAAGAAAAATGGCCGCTCGAGGAGAAGAGCGAACTCGAGCGGCTCTAGAGGCTAGGAAAACTGCCTTAAAATATATACAATTGCTATCAAAATAATAGGTGAAAAAGCCTACAAATGCTTCTGTCAAGTATATTTATATTTAACAGAGCTATACCTATTTATAAATCACAGGTGGTGAACCATGGGGGCCCCAAAATTATTAGATTTCAATTTGCTTCTTGCAAGTATATAACATCTCAAGAAGATGCACGAACAAAAGGCAATGAGTGCCTCAGAGAGGCCTGGATCCCGCCCAGTAGCAGCAGTACAGCACACACACAAAAAATTGACATTTGCGGCAAACAAACTTAACAATTAAGCAAGGCATTGTACTTCGTGCTTAAGCCTACAGCACAAATGGATCGCTAGTTTCGATAATAACATTCCTGAGGTTATACGCAACGAAGTATGGTCAACATAAATTACTCGCAACATTCACAACAAAAAAAGGCAGACAGCAGATGTGTGCGACCTTGAAGAATTACAACCCAATTCTTAGCGAAGCTGTTTCTTTCGAACAAGCCGCAATAAATATTTGAGTTTCTTCTAAATACATTCTTCTTCTACATAATTTCTTCTAGATACCGCCAGGACCTGGGCTGTTTTTATGAGGAAGCCTGTCAATTGCACGAGAGACACCATGTTCCGATATTATGATGGATGAAAAAGGGAATTGAATATATGGTTGTTCAAGTATGTGAGTGTGATCAAGCGGCAGTTAGTTAGTAAAAACTGCAGAGAAGCATTTGCTAAATAGCTCTGTGCTATCTCTTCTGTTAAGCACTGCTCCGCTTTCGGAAATTAGTAAGGGAGCAGTGTGATTTGGTTTTGGGATTAACTATTGCCAAAGCTTTTTCGCATCAGTTTTTATCATTTTCGGAAGGGTGAAATTAAAAAAGACTTGTTTTTAGCTTCGAGAATTGTAGTTGCTGTATAGCGCGCTATGATATTATAATTTTGCCAGTCTTCTGGAGCATTTGTTCGGGCAGCGTTTTTGAACGCAATTTTTTTTTCTTGTTTATGCAGTTCTTCACTTCGCGGTTAAACCAGGGATCGTTCTGCCTTGAGCTGATGGTCATTTTTGGTACACATGTAGTTTCAACTTCTTCGAGTTTATCGCAGAACAAGCTCCAGTTATCATCTACCGTTCTGTTTTGCAAATTGTTTGCAAAGTCGGCTGTAAAAGAGGCTAACATACCAATCATTCTGTCAGTGTCGGCGCGTGCGTAGTTGAGAATGCATTTTTTTGCTGCATATTTCTCGGCAGGTTTCAATGCAAAGGAACATTGCACCACCCTGTGATCACTTAATGGTTCTAGTACATGTGTCGCAGCAATGTCTGCATGATTTGTTAAAATAATATCTAGTATGCGGTCACCCCGAGTTGGTTCGCGCACGACTTGAGTAGAGTGATGAAAATGCAAGGTTTGTAGAAAATGAAGACACTCAGATCTGTTGCTATTTTCCTTTAAGGACGAGGTCGACCACTCAATACCTGGGTAATTAAAGTTACCCCCTAATATCAATATGCATTTTAGAAACTGGGATAAGACCTGTTGTAAAGCATCAATGAAAAAATGAACAAATTCCAAACGGCTATCAGGTGGACAATAGCATGCACCAATGACACACTGCGCATGTCCAATACGTGCAGAGACCCAACTACTTCAACAGGAGAGTCGACTATCACTAGAGACGGTTGATAGTCATCTTTAATGACCACAATAACTCCGCCTCCTCGGAAGCCTTCCCGGTCCTTTCGAAAGATTAAAAAAGATGGGTCAAGTGCAAGTTCGCTGCTCACTGGAAAGCCACGTTTCCGTACCTATTACTATATCTGTGGTGCAAGAATGTATGAACGTTTTCAGGACATCAATTTTTTGAAAAAGGCTGCGGAAACTTGCCAAGAGCAACGAGACTGCATGTACGGACGTAACGGAACGCCTCTCAGTTGTATTTCGTCAATTACTGGAAGGTTGGTTCCTTGCAGATGCCTGTACAACATTATTAGTGACTAAGTCAAACCGCTAAACAGAAGCTTTAAAATGTAGAGACGTAAAACGAATAGAAAAACGTTCGTCTTCTTCAATATAGCTCTTAGCAAAGTCGCACAACTTCCTACGAGCCAACTGTACCTTAGGCGAAAAGTCTTCTTCTATCCACACTTCAGGGGACTGGAGGTTTTTCAGTTTGTGGGCATTTTGTAGCACTTCTGTTTTAGATTTAAAGTTGAGGAATTTAACGATAATAGGACGGTTAAAACCGTGACGGCGCTGACCAATACGATGAGCACGTTCAATGTCACCAACGTTGACCTTCAAGTGAGTGGAACAAAATTCTTTCACAATGGCTTCGGATTCGGCGTATCCTTGATGGCCCCCTTCGGGTATACCCTTGATTATAAGGTTGTTGCGCCTCATTTTGTTACTTATGTCGTCCACAACATCGACGAGTTCTTCATTTGCTTTAGATATGTTTGTCTTAACTTCCTGAACAGAATTCTTGACAGCGTCAAAGTGCTTTTTGATTTCTGATACGCTACTAATTATTTTTCAATGGTGGTGACCCAGGTATTTAAGCTTGCAATTTATTGGTTAACTTATTTTAGATCGGATGAAATTACTTCACGACTCTTTCAGAAAGGTCAGCACGTCCTCAATCCTGGGCCCGGAGTTACTCTCCACGTCTGCAGCTCGAAGCAAGAGCAGAGCGAGACAAATGCACAGCAATGTCAATGAGGGTCTGGGGCTAAGCGCGCGAATAAAGCACGAGCTGTCATCTAAAAGTTCAACCCTCCTGTGACTGTGTCATGCAAACAAACCAGTGCGTGCGCGCTATGTGCACAGATCCACACCCATTTGAACATCAAAAAAGGCACATACACGGGGGATCAACGGCCACAAAAATCACCTAGTGTTAATCGAACAACTCAAAATTATGGCCTACGTATGGCAGAAAAACGCACAACTGAGTACATGCTGCTTGTGGCCGCAATTCCCAACGAGTTGCTGCAGTGCTGGTAACCTTATAGGCCCAGGTGGCGCTGCTTCCGATATCGGCGACGCAGACTCAGTGAAGTTCACTGCGGAACCAAGATAATCTTCAGATGATGCAGAGCTTCGGCTTTTGATGATGGGCGGCCAGGCAGCACACTGCGGCAGGCACGAGTCAACCTATGGCAGGAAAGCGCACAACTCAGTACATGCTGCTTGTGGCCGCAAATCCCTTCGGCATTGTACTTCGGCATTGCCTTTTTGCCTTGTAAAGCCATAATATCCGAGAGCGATGGCATAAAAAGAATGCGATGGCTATTTTTGAGGACAAAATTTCTGTAATACGTGTGAGTACTTCGTTGAGGACGGAATGAACACAATCGAGGAAAAAAAAACGGTTATCATCTTCTTTCTCGAAACAGAAAGAGAAACGGGCTAACGCCGAAGTACGACCTCGCATAGTCACGCCGCACAGCGTTTATAGATCTATAAACGTTGATGCCGCATGCTTGGACAAAGCGCTATATAGAACAAAGCTATCTGTAATCCAGCACCTACCACTGCTTAGGATGGTAGCGCCGTTCGTAACCGGTCACTCTGCTGGACAAGTATAGTTCACACTGCAAGGTATGCTGTTATTACTAACCAAAACTACTTTATTCAGGGGTGGAAACTTCATCCACCGAACCAAGCAGTAACGTAATGTAATCTTCAGCTAACAGTTTGAACGCTTGTCAAAATATAACAGCATAGCTCCTATCATAGCAGAACCCACGCTGTTGCGATCGTCGCGTATGTTTCATTGCTCCTAAACCGCAGCTTAGAAATAGAGGATAACACTGCAATAAGGTCACATTAATGAATGAAACTTTCACAAATGCACAATTGATCTCCGAGGCTGATTGCAGGCTCAAACGTGCGCGCACACATCGCGCTGCGTGCTCCGTCCGCCTTAGCGCCAGCAGAAAGTCCGGTCACAGGGCCGATACATGGTCAATCCGCCCGTCCGTTCCGCCCTAACCCGCCCGCGTGCGGACGCCCAAAAGGCGGATGGTGTCTCACAGAACCGGTTTCCACGTAGAACAAGCCTCGTCGTATTAAATAGACCACACGAACGGGAAAACAAATGCCAGAAACTATCACCGAGCATATATATACCTGTCATGCGAAAGGGAGCGCTCGCCCAAGCCAGCATGCCGACTGCTCGTAGATGGCGCCACTGCGTAGCAATATGGTGAAGGTATCGGTCATGAGGCAATTGATTTTCTGCAGGAAATATATAGAGAAAATAACGTTGAAATAACATGGGAAGGAAGTAAGAGTACGACAACTGTCGAGGTACACAAAGGATTAAGGCAAGGTTGTCCTCTATCTCCGTTGCTGTTCATGCTTTATATGATAAGTATGGAAAGAAGATTACAACGAAGCAGTCTAGGGTATAATCTGTCGTACAGATTAGGCGGAAAGGTTGTTGAGCAATGACTACCGGGTTTAATGTATGCGGACGATATTGTACTGTTAGCAGATAGCCAGGAAGGTTTGCAAACTCTGGTTAATTAGTGTGGAGACGAAGGAGACAGTTTAGGTTTCAGTTTTAGTGCAGCTAACTCCGGTGAGATGTTTTTCAACGATACAACTGTTCAGGAGCTTACAATACAAGGCCATGAAATACCCCGAGTGGCCGAATACAAATATCTAGGGGTATGGATAAACAAAGGGCAGATGTACACGGAAAAGCACGAACAGTCTCTCATAACAAAAGGGCGAAGAGATGCCGGCTGGGCGCATGAACTGGTGCATTTTGGGAATTTTGGTGCATGAGCAGCACGAAAACATTTCGGCGGGGGGGGGGGGGGGCTGAAGCCTCATAACCATAACCCCCCCCCCCCCTGCCTATGCCCCTGGTCTCCACGCTGCGCTGACGTCTGGATATGAGGGGTGGTGGTTGGACTTGTCGTAAACGTCTAATTAACTACGCCTCTCAATTCGTTGTCCTGGTTCACGCCTTTTCATCCTTTTCTCAGGTTTCCGGGTATTGGGGGGGTGAGGTCCCTTGGTAGGACCCTTTCACGGTCGGTGTCCGCGCTGCGTTGACGTCTGGATAAGAAGAGTGGTGGTTTTCACACGTGGCAATCGTCCAATTAACGCCTTTGTGGTGTTGAGACGTAGCGCCTTATAAAGCCGTAACCTCGCTCGTTTTATGATCGCCCGATGGTGAACGTAAATCTTCTGCAAAACCCACTTCTCTAAGATGTGCTTCTTGCGTGAGACCACAGAGGCCGCCTTGCCCCTGCTTGCCATGGATTCGCGTACGCTAAATGCAGCAGTGCCGGAAGCTTCGGCATCAGTAACATCAACGAACGGATCATATGACACAGGCCGTCATTACATGATAGGCAAGCGGTAATTTATAACAGCCGAGCGCGCGGAGAGAATGGGAATTGGAGAATGGAGAGAGTAGAGCGGGTGGTGAAGGCTGTTCGTGACAATTAGGGGCAGCACTAAGAGTTATTTCTTTCTATAGATCACTAGTAGTAGTAGAGTTGCTGTAGTGGTGCTGTCGTTAGCATGCAGTGTGTTTGGCCGAAGACGAATGACAAGAGCACGTGCTCAGAACGTTGCCGCCTTCGAGGCTGAGCTGACGTATCCATCAGCCGTCTTTGTCACAAAGGAATCTTCAAACTGTGGCCGCACGTCGCCTCGTTGCCTAATTCCACATTCGTTAGAAAGAATCAATACGCTAAGAGGACCGGCAACCATGCAGAACCTAATTTCAAGAGTGAACGTGTAGGTATAGACTAGGAAAGAAAAGAGATGCGATGAATAGTGGCATTTCAACGCTTTTGTCCTAGTCTGTTGTCACTATGCTAGGCTTTCGCGCCGCAGCAGTGTGACTAACTAATCGTGTTGGCAGTGGAGAAGCAACAGAAGGGGGCGTGACGAGCAACCAGCGGTGCGGTCACTAGTTTCAGCGAAGGCAAAGAGACTAGTGCGAGCGGATGACCACGAGGGCTGAATTGGAGTGGTCACGACGAATTCGCGTTTTTTGGCCGTCAATTTTTAACATATCTGGGAGTGTAGCGAATTGGTGCCTGTGTTATTTTTACAACCGAGTTGTGCCTCGGTGCCATGATGAAACGAAGCCAGCTACAACTATCAACAGTTCAACAACTAACTATCAACAACTAACAATTACTATCTATAATGCAGCGCCTGTACAGAAGCAACATTGCTATTGCTCAATTTGGGGGTGTACTATCCGCGTGCGTCTAAATGTCGCATATTAATCTCTCACGTGACCTCATCCTAGGTGCCAGGGTCAGGATCGCTTAGCGACTTTTGAGAAGGCGCGATTGTGACGCCGAGCGACGCCGTGGCGTGTCAGTTCTCGGCGTGATCGTTCTCTGGCCCGCGCGGACCGGGCGTTGTTCGACGTTGCTTATGTGATTGTGCTTGCGTTGCGTGTGTGTTGGTTGTAGGTTCTGTGTTACTTGGCGGAAAGCCGTGAGTAGTGGTGGCGTGGAAGTGCGGCCTTCGCCTCGGTGAGCTTTGGCAGTACAGAATCTGCGTTGTGTGGCGTCGTGCAAACTTGTACACAAGCTCTGCCGCGCCCCCCGCGTTGGGCTCCGTGGTGGGAGCTCGGCTCTGTTGCCGACCATACACATTTTTCTCATGGCAGCCCAAGCCTCTGTTGTCTATGAACGGCGTGTGAAAAGATGCCGCACCGAAGCAACGTTCCAGTTCTTCTTTCGGAGCAACGCTCCATCATTTCCCGAGTTCTATGTACTGCACAGCGAAAACAACGTACCAGTAAGAAAGTTCTCCACATTATTAGTGCCTAAAAGAAAAAATCGGACCGACATACAAAGCCTCAAAAATGTCCAGCGGGGACCTCCTCCTAGAACTAAATGACAAAGATCAAGCGCAAAAGTTCTAGGAACTTACCAGTATTGGTAACCCGACAGTGACAATCTCACCACACAGAACACTAAATACAAGCAGGGGTGGGATATCAGAGGAAGACTTTATTGGCTTGAGCGATGAGGAACTGCTGGAAGGTTTGCAGGAACAAAATGTTACCAAAGTCTAAAGAATTGTCATCCGCAGGAACGACCAAGAAATCCTGACAAAACATGTTACACTCACCTTCGGAACAAGTGTAATGCCTACCTCACTGGATGCAGGCTATGTAAATGTAAATGTTAGAGCATATATTCCGAACCCCAGACGATATTTCAAATGCCAAAGGCATACCGAAGACAAAGAACTTGTGCTAAATGCAGCTCCAACGATCACTAATCTGACAATTGCACCTCTTCCCCACGTTGTGTTAACTGCAATGGAGATCATCCAGCTTACTCCCGGTCTTGCCCTTGCTTGAAAAAAGGAAAATAAGTAATTGCACTAACTGTCAAAGAAAAAATTTCGTTCTTTGAAGCGAGAAAGCGATTGTCATACCTCTCACGAAGAAGTTATGCCGATGTGACGCAGGTGGGGGCAGTGTCACAGTGGTCTCAGGAGTCCTCCGGGCCCACGCATAGTGGTCCCGCAGTGACCCCTCGCGCCCCCGTGGTGGAAGCAGCCAGCGCTGCTCCATCCTCTTCAAAGGCCCTGCAGTCACCAGTCTCGCAGGGCCCCAAAATCAATAGAACTCCAAGACCCGAGGCAGATGTCTCGGCGCCCGATTATCGGTCCTCCAGCGCTTCAGAGAGAGCGATGGAGGTCGATCCAAAAACCCGGTGTCATCGACGCCGAAGGACAAGCGCTCTGTTGAGCACGTAAAGAGGGACAATCCCAATCACCACATTAAATAAGAAAGCGATAACCTAAAGGTTATCGCTCCTTTGTATTAGCATTCGTTAGATCTGTGTCACCTAACATGTTTCTTGTGCTCATTTACGTATTAGGCCATTTTCTACCTTTCAATTTCAGAATGGCTTTTATTATTCATTGTAATTGTAGAGGGCTTTTACACAACTTAGGTGACATCAAAGACCTCTTAAGTAACTTCTCTCCTGTCGCCTTGTGCTTACAAGAAACAAACATAGGCGAAAAGCACAAAATCATTTTAAAAGACTTCACTGTTGTACGGTGCGACCGTACTCAGGCGAACCGGTTTTCGGGTGGTGTAGCTATTGCTCTACAGAGCGGCATTGCAGCTAAAGAAGTTGCCATTAATACTCACTTAGAAGCCGTTGCTGTCACGGTTTTAGCACACAAAACCATTACCACCATTTGTCAATATCCATTCCACCACATTTACATTTTGCTGTAAGAGGTCTGGAGTTAATTTTAAACCAGCTACCTAAATCTTTTTTATTAGCGGGTGATTTTAACGCTCATAACATATTGCCACATGGTGTGGCGCAGCAAGAGACTGAAGAAGAGGAGAACGAGGTTCGTCTCGGCATCGCGCGTCGCCGCTTGCGTTTTTGTAAAAGTGCAACCGCCTGTATCTGATTCAGCTTGTATACCCCAGCAGGGTATACGCGACAATTTGGTGGAGCTTGCTGGGTACGCTCAACTTATGCAGGAGACCCCACTGGGCAGCAAGAACCTCGCCCCACAGTTGGAGTTGACTCCAGTTCACCGCACAAGCCGGCGAATCCGAGGCCTCGCCCCAGAATTTGGAAACCTGCAGGAAAAAGTGATGACTGCGACCACTGCGACTTCTACGGAACGGGTGACCCCAACTTACCTAACGCTGCTGAACCCCCAAGTGCCGACGGCTTTTCATGGCGACACATTTGAAGACGTGGAAGACTGGCTGGCGGAGTTCGAGCGCGTGGCTGCATTTAACGAGTGGAATAACAACGCCAAACTCAGGAACGTCTACTTCAGCCTCCAGCATGGTGCTCGCACGTGGTTTATGAACCGCGAAAGTGCCCTGTCATCCTGGCCTGAGTTTCAGCGCAAGCTACTGGAGACTTACTCCAGCCCCGATCGCCGAGAAAAAGTGGAACGGGCCCTTCAGTCACGCGTCCAAAAGCCCAACGAGAGCGTCACGATGTACGTGGAGGACACGACGCGTCTCTTTCAGCGTGCCGATCCCAGCATGTCAGAAGAGAAGAAGGTGCGTCATCTGATGAGAGGCGTAAAGGAGCAGCTCTTTGGCGGTCTTGTTCGGAATACGCCCAAGACTGTTGCGGAGTTCCTCACCGAAGCCACCGCGATGGAGAAGACCCTTCAGCAACGGTCGAACTTGTACAACCGACAAGTAAATGTCGCCTGCACTCCGGATACGCCGGTAGGCTTAGGGTGCGACATCGCCTTGCTTTGCGAGCTGATTCGCTCAGTGGTTCGCGACGAGCTGCAGAAGCACCACGGCACGTCGCCACCTCCAGTCAGCTCCCTCGCCAGCGTCGTACGCAATGAAGTACAGCAGGCACTGCAGGCATCTATTTCCAGCAGTCAAGCACCACCTCTGCCAAGCGAATCCCGGTGTAAGACGTACGCAGAAACATTACTGAGCCCCGTCCAAGCTTTCGCACCTACTTATGTGGCGCCGCCAGTCGCGTTGCAATCGGCGCAAGCCGCTCCGACAACTCCGCTACCGTATTACACATGCGGCGAAGCTGGTCATGTGTATCGGGAGTGCCCCTACCGA
The DNA here is from genome assembly GCF_023375885.2 of Dermacentor andersoni. Taxonomy (NCBI): domain Eukaryota; kingdom Metazoa; phylum Arthropoda; class Arachnida; order Ixodida; family Ixodidae; genus Dermacentor; species Dermacentor andersoni. Next base: position 60,996,013 of record NC_092820.1, read on the forward strand.
CGACTCGGACTGCGGGGTTTTTCTGTCGATTCACCTCGACCTAGGTTCGGCCAAAAACCACCCGACATCGCAGAATTCCTCGAACAGCAGCGCAGACCGGGCCCATCGCAGCGGCAGTCACGCTCACCCTCACCGCGGCGATATTTTCCTGCTCGCGATACCACCTCGAGGACGACGCAAGGGCGATCACCAAGTCCACGCCGGGAAAACTGACGTTAGCGACCTTCCGAGGCGGGGCCGCTGATACTCGATGCGCTCAAGACCTCGTATCGTGCCGACCGCAGAATAACGAAAACACGATGACGCCAGAACCAGTTTCCTCGAACAAGATTTCACTGGACATACCTGTGTTGATCGACGGCAAAACAGTGAGTGCACTTATAGATACCGGCGCCGATTACTCTATTCTTAGTGGAAAACTGGCGAGCGTTCTGAAAAAATTTGCGTTGCCCTGGAACGGGGCACCAGTTCGTACGGCAGGTGGCCACGTCGTCACACCGCTTGGCATATATGCACGGCCAGAGTAGAAATTTGCGGTGCTGCTTTTCTCGCCACTTGTCTGGTTCTACGCGAGTGTTCCCGCGATTTAATCCTTGGGATGGACTTTCTCCGGGAATATGGCGCCATTATTGACCTCCGCGAGCGCTACATCACTTTCTCGACACAAAGGGCAACACAGACCGACGCCATTGGACACAGATCCGCACTTCGCGTTTCGGACGAGAGCATCACGATACCGCCGCGTGCGAGTGTTATGGTTCCGGTCAAGTCCGACGAACTACAAGACGGTGAAGCCATTGTCGAAGGCAACATTTCTATGTTGCTGGCACAAGGTATTTGTGTAGTGCGAAGCCTTGTGGAACTTCGATCGTGAAAGCCAGACAACGGTCCTCGTTACCAACTTTACCTTTGAGCATCGGCACATTTTTCGTGGCACTGCCATCGCCTACGCCGAACCATCAACGGACATCGTCGAGTGCTTTGCTTCTGAGGTGGACACAGACGACGGTTCGCTCCGAGACATCAATGTAAACTCCGAGCTTACGGACGACCAAAAGAGCGCACTGCAGGAACTCGAACGAATTCAGCGCGTGCTTCGCTCGGGCTACTAAGGTGGGCCAAACGCCAATCACGAAGCACCGAATAACGACATCCGCCGACGCACGCCCCATCAAACAACAGCCTTATCGTGTCTCGCCGAAAGAACGTGAGGCAATTCAAGCCCAAGTCAAGGAGACGCTAGATGATGGTGTCATTCAGCCTTCGCACAGTCCGTGGTCCTCCCCGGTCGTTCTAGTCAAGAAAAAAGACGGAACGCTTCGTTTCTGTGTTGATTATCGACGCCTCAACGATGTTACCAAGAAGGACGTGTACCCATTACCACGTATTGATGACTCCTTAGACAGGTTGCGGCGAGCTAAGTATTTTTCGTCTCTCGATCTAAAGAGCGGTTACTGGCAAATTGAGGTCGATTAACGAGACCGCGAAAAAAACTGCTTTCGTCACTCCAGATGGCCTTTACGAATTCAGAGTACTTCCCTTCGGTCTCTGTTCGGCCCCAGCAACTTTCCAGCGAATGATGGACACCGTTCTCGCTGGTCTGAAGTGGCAAAGCTGCCTCGTCTACCTTGACGACGTGGTTGTTTTTTCGGCGACATTTGACGACCACCTGAAACGACTGCGGCAAGTTCTCGAAGCCATCCGATCGGCTAACCTCACCCTTAAGCCTCAGAAGTGTCATTTCGGCTACAAGGAGCTTATGTTTCTCGGACACGTGGTCAGCGCGCAAGGCGTTAGCCCCGATCCCACGAAAACTGCCGCTGTAGCCTCGTTTCCGACACCGACCGGCAAGAAAGGTGTCCGACGCTTCCTGGGCCTTTGCGCATACTACCGGTGTTTCATCGAAAATTTTTCAAAGATGGCGGAGCCGCTGACTCGCCTCACGAGGGACGATGTATCGTTCGTCTGGTCCTCAGAGCAAGAGACTGCTTTCACCGAGCTTCGTCAGCGTCTGGTGTCAGCACCAGTTTTGGCCCACTTTGACGAGGAGGCGGACACGGAAGTTCACACAGACGCCAGTAACGTTGGTCTTGGTGCGGTCCTTGTACAACGGTAGGAAGGTATTGAAAGAGTGATCGCCCACGCAAGTCGCACACTATCGCGTGCAGAGACCAACTACACCACCACGGAGAAAGAGTGTCTTGCCGTCGTATTGGCGCTGGCCAAATTTCGACCTTACCTTTACGGCCGCCCATTCAAAGTTGTAACTGATCACCATTCGTTATGCTGGCTTGCAAATTTCCGGGACCCTTCTGGACGATTGGCACGGTGGAGTCTACGTTTGCAGGAGTACGACGTGACCATCGTGTACAAGTCGGGCCGCATACACGAAGACGCTGACGCACTCTCGCGCGCCCCTATCGACACTACCGACCACGACATTGAGGACGACGGCGCTTTCCTTGGGGCCGTAAGCGTTACTGATTTGTCCACACGGCAGCGCGCAGACGACGCACTACGGCCTATATTCGAACATCTGGAAGGACGAAACCCAACAATACGCCGCATATCGCTCGAGGATTGTCGTCTTTTTGTTTACGACATGGCGTCTTATACAAGAAGAACTCCGCTGCCACCAACAAGACCTACCTTTTAGTCGTTCCAGCAGACCTCCGTGCCGAAGTTTTGTTCGCCTGTCATGACGAGCCTCCGTCTGGCCATTTGGGTTTGACGCGAACGCTTGATAGAGTGCGCAAATCCTACTACTGGCCGAGACTTGCCGAGTGTGTTAAGCGGTACGTCCAAGCCTGCCGTGAATGCCAGCGCCGAAAGTCGACAGCTGTGAAGCCTGCGGGATTGCTGAATCCGATTGACCCACCTTGCAAACCTTTCGACCAGGTCGGCATGGATCTTCTGGGCCCGTTTCCATTGTCATCTTCTGGCAACAGGGGGATAATCGTCGCCACGGACTATTTAACGCGATATGCTGAGACAAAGGCGCTGCCTCGAGGCACAGCTTCCGAGGTTGCCCACTTTTTCATACAGAGCATCGTCCTACGGCATGGCGCCCCATCGCTCGTCATCACAGACCGAGGCAAAGCCTTTACAGCACAGCTCATTGAAGACGTTTTTAAACTCAGCTGCACGACCCATCGAAGGACAACTGCCTATCATCCACAGACAAACGGCTTGACCGAACGACTGAACAAAACGATGACTGACATGCTGTCTATGTACGTAGACGTACAGCACAAGACGTGGGACGAGATACTCCCTTACGTAACGTTTGCCTATAATACTGCTACGCAAGAAACAACACGCTTCACGCCGTTTTACCTCGTTTACGGCCGTGAAGTGCAGACTATGTTAGAAGCAATGCTGCCGTGCGACAACATCGATCATCTCGACCTCGCCCAAGATGCCGAACTTTTCGTACAACGAGCGGAAGAAGCCCGTCAGCTTGCCCGAGTGCACATAAAGCAACAACAGAGCATCGATGCGCACCGTTACAATCTCCGCCATCGACATGTCGAGTTCCAACCTGGTGATCAAGTTTGGGTCTGGACTCCCGTGCGCCGAAAAGGACTATCCGAGAAGCTTTTGAGTCGCTACTTCGGACCTTACAGAATGTTGCAGCGAATTAGTGACGTGAACTACGAAGTCCTTCCTGACGGAAGTCAGCCTCCCCGACGTCGACAACCGCAATCTGAGATTGTGCACGTTGTGCGGTTGAAACCGTACTATAGCCCCTAATATTCGACGTTTTCAGCTGCTTCGATTAGTTTTGTGGTTGCTCGTTCATCAGTGTCTTGTGACTATATCGCACAGCACAGTGATTGTGACTATAGCCTATGCGTTCGTCCTAAACCATCTCGGCGCTCTCAGGTCAAGGCTATGCATGCTTTCCTTCTTTTTCTTTTTTTTTTTTGAACAGGGGGCAGTGCCACATGGTGTGGCGCAGCAAGAGACTGAAGAAGAGGAGAACGAGGTTCGTCTCGGCATCGCGCGTCGCCGCTTGCGTTTTTGTAAAAGTGCAACCGCCTGTATCTGATTCAGCTTGTATACCCCAGCAGGGTATACGCGACAATATTATGGGGTAGCAAAACAACTGACACCAGGGAACAAACCAGGCACGTACCCAGGATTTTTTTTCGGGGGGGGGGGCCACCACCTCCACCATCATCATCATCATCATCATCATCGTCGTCGTCGTCGTCGTCGTCGTCATCATCATTATCATCATCATCATCAGCCTGTTTTATGTGCACTGCAGGACGAAGGCCTCTCCCTGCGATCTCCAATTACCCCTGTCCTGCGCCAACTGATTCCAACTAGCGCCCGCGAATTTTCTAATTTCATCGCTCGACCTAGTGTTTTGTCGTCCTCGATTGCGTTTCCCTTCTCTTGGAACCCATTCTGTAACCCTAATTGTCCAACGGTTATCTAACCGGCGCATTACATGACCTGCCCAGCTACATTTTTTCCTCTTGATTTCAATTTGAGTATCGTCTGTGCCCGTTCGCTCTCTGATCCAAACCGCTATCTTTCTCTCTCTTAACGTTGTGCCTAGCAATCTTCGTTCGATCGCTCTTTGCGCTGTCCTTAACTTGCTCTCAAGTGTCTGCCCCATATGTCAGCACTGGCAAAATGCACTGATTGCACACCTTACTTTTCAATAATAATTGTAAGTTTCCAGTCAGGAGCTGGCAATGTCTGCCGTATGCGATCCAACCTATTTTTATTCTTCTGTGAATTTCCTTCTCATGACCAGGGTTCCCTGTGATTGAGTGACCTAGGTAAACGTACTCCTTCACAGTCTCAAGTGGCCGACTGGCGATCCTGATCTCTTGTTCTTTGGCCCGGCTATTTATCATTATCTTCATCTTCTGCATATTAATATTCAACCCCACTCTTACACTCTCTCTGTTAAGGTCTTCAATCATTTGTTGTAACTCGTCTGCATTGTTGTTGAATAGAACAATGTCATCGGCAAACCGAAGGTTGCTGAGATATTTGCCGTCGATCTTTATTCCTAAGCCTTCCCAGTTTAATAGCTTGAATTCTTCTAAGCACGCAGTGAATAGCTTTGGAGAAATTGTGTCTCCCTGTCTGACCCCTTTCTCTATAGATAAGGTATCTCCCCTGCTTTTCTTGTATAGAATTAAGGTAGCTGTAGAACCTCTGTAGATATTCTTCCGCGAAGGACGAGTCAGTAAGACGAGAAACTATTTACAGATTATATTTACAACAACGGTTGCAGCGCTGACCGGTTAGATTCACAGCGCGAGCCCAGTTCGTTTTTCCTCCTCTTCTCTGAAGTGATGGCGCCCACGCGCATCGTTCAAACAAACAAATACCACACGCATGTCGCAATACTTTCCAAGCTTTTTACGTAAGCGTTCTGTACTCCTTGATTACGTAGTGCCTCTATGACTGCTGGTATCTCTACTGAATCAAATGCATTTTCGTAATCTATATAAGCCACATAGAGAGGCTTATTGTACTCTGCAGATTTCGCGATAACCTGATTGATGGTATGGATGTGATTCATTGTAAAGTATCACTTCCTGAAGCCACCCTGTTCCCTTGGTTGACAAAATCCAGTGTCGCCCTTATTCTATTGGATATTATTTTGGTAAATATTTTATATAATACTGGGAGCAAGCTAATGGTCCTATAATTTTTCAATTCTTTAACGTCTCCTTTTTTGTGGATTAGTATGTCTGCATTCTTCCAGTTTTCTGGGACCCTTGCAGTCGATAGACACTTCGTATAAAGAGCCGCCAGTTTTCCAAGCATTATGTCTCCTCCATCTTTGATTAAATCGACTGTTATTCCACCTTTTCCTCCTGCTCTTCATCGTTTCATGTCTTGCAGGGCCCTTCTGACCTCATGGCTAGTTATAGGAGAGTTTCTGTATCCTGTTCATTACTGTTTCTAAGTGAGGTATCGTGACTCCTCTGGGTACTGTATACAGGTCAGCTTAGAATTTTTCCGCTGCTTTCAGTATATATTCGAGATTGCTGATGATATTATCCTTCTTATATTTTAGTGCATACATCATGGTTTGTCCTATGCCAGGATTCTTTTTTACTGATTTCAGGCTGCGTTCATATTTTGCGGCTTCTTCTGTCTTTCTCATGTTATAGTTTCGAATATCAGTTATTTTCGCCTTGTTGATCAGTTTTGACAGTTCCGCGAATTGCGTAACGCTGTGCGGCCGCCAGTCCCATACAACCGCGTAGAGCGCAGGACTCTGCGATTCTAGACGTACTGCGCTCACCGCGATAGGTTAGAAAAACACCCACATAAGCACAGCAGAGAAGTGGCTACGTGAGGCGGTTCGACCGATAACTGTGGAAGCGTCATTCAAAACAAGTAATCGTTTTCCACTTCTGGCGACCTTTTCTCTACTTCCTTTTTAAATAAAAAGATGTTGATGCATAAATATTCTCGTAAACAACGGTTAACTTTCTTTTATTATTCGCTTTTGCTTGCAGTTTGGTTGTTGCCTTGGCTCTCTCCCTTAGTAGATCGCTTAATTTCTCAACTCCTTGCCATTTTTTTGTTTCCAGTTGCCAATTTTGCACGAAAGGTGCTATACAATTAGGGAAAAACAGACGAGGTAACGGGCGACAGTCATCTTGCTTATGTGTTTAAGGGTTATTGCAGGATTTCATGATGGACGCTCTAGCACATTATTTTATTTCCCACCTCATCTAACCCATATCACGTTATATATGGTTCCGGGCATCTGCCAGCATCGCCGCGAGCTGTAACTCGACGAAATAATGAAGCAAAGGGAAAAGTTAAACGCAATTGGCGTTTTCTCCGGCCGCAGCTCGTTCCATGAGAGTACAGATCAGCTGAGTAACAGCCGCATCCCTCTCCTGGTCCCAGGATCAGCCTAAACAAAGAAGGTTGAACTAACAAAAGCAACAGCTATGCGCGTGACGGTTGAATAGATGGTGACAACTGAACGCATCTCGAGTTAATCGCACGGGTGCGGAATCTATGAGAAAACTGTCCTTCACATTACAAGAGATGCCGATAACTACCGCCATCTAAAAGGAGTGAAAAAGGCAGCATAATGCTGACCGATGAACAGCTGCCAAGTATCAACATTCGTCTGGCGGCGCTTTAGGAATGTGTGAGGAGTGGTGGCGTGGGTGGGGAGGGGAGGGGGGGTATGCCACTTGATTTCGGGGGGGGGGGGGGGGGCCGGGCCCCCCCGGGCCCCCCCCCCCCCCCCCCCCGCCTGGGTACGTGCCTCGGACAGACACTTGAAGATTTTTTCCTGACAAACGACATATGCCTTTTAAACGCTGGTGCGGCAACCTACTGCTCCCCAAGCACAGGAGCTATGAGTTGCCTGAATTGTTCTGCCTCTTTCTTTGGCGATTTTCAATGGAGTGTTATTGACCAGCCCTATGGCAGTGACCATATGCCTGCTATCATTAAAAAAATAGCGTCTCCTTTTCCTACCATACCATTAAGACCACCCCGTTAAAAACTCCATCTAGCAGACTGGCCTCTTCTCAGCGAAAAGGCCAGTCTGGATAATATTTCAGATGGGTTAACCATAGACGAAATGAATAAGATTATCGCCTGTATACTTGCTGCAGCAGAAGAGACAATCCCACAATCCTCTGGCTTCCTAAGAAATAACCTAAAACTCGGGTGGACAAAGGAATGTACACCAACAAAAGAACTACAAAACAAAGCGTGGGGTATCTTTCGGCGATATCCAACACAAGATAATCTACTCTCTTTCAAAAAATCGAAAGCGAAAGCCAGGTACACACGCAGACAAGCCGAAAGATAGTCCTCGAAAAATTATGTCTCGGCTATAAATAGTTCAATAACATCCAAACGAATGTGGGATCAGGTTCGTAAGTTTAGAGGCGACTACGCTTCTTACAGTATCCCCATACTGTCACCTCCAGGCACACAAACAAATTTTGAAGAACAAGCAGACATATTAGGGCAACATTTCCATTATATATCAAGCTAGGAAAACTACTCTGCTGCATTTCTAAAACATAAGCAATCAGCAGAAAAACTAAAGCTTCCGACCACAGGAAGTTCAGAGAGATCGTATAATGCCACTTTAACACTTTCAGAAATCAACAGAAATCAACACTACTGCCAAAAAAACAGCACCCGGTCCGGACAGGGTACATTACTCAATGCTAGCTCACCTATCCCCAAGAGCAGTTCAGACTTTCCTTCATTTCTTCAACATAATCTGGGAAACGGAAAAAAATGACCAAAGAGTGGAGGCAAGCCATCATAATCCCTTTCTTGAAAGCTGGAAAACCTCCCAGGATAGCAACCAGCTATAGGCCTATAGCACTCACCAGTTGTCTTGCAAAGTCTTATGAAGCCATCATAAGCATAAGATCGACATACGTCCTTGAAACCGAGAACCTGCTAGATAACCATCATTGTGGGCACAAGAAAGGTTGCTCCACAACGGGATCGCCTAGTCCGGCTAGAACACGAGATACGTGCGGCCTTTCCGCACAAGCAATACTATCTTACTGTTTTCTTTGAGCTAGAAAGGCGTACGACACAACATGGAGGTTTGGTATTCTAGGGGCACGGAGCACGTGCTGGTGGGCGAGTTGGTTGTGCACGATTACAACGAAGGCGCCAAATAAAACAACGGACGAAGGAAGGCGACACGGGACAACTACGTAGGTGCACTAACAACTGAGCGTTTTATTTCTTGACACAGGAATGAATAGCTGCTGCCAAGAATCAAAACAACAAGAAAAAGACAAAACAGTGCCGTCATTTGTTAGCGCGCCTACGTGGTTGTCCGATGCCGCCTTCCTTCCTCCGTTGTTTTATTTGGCGCCTTCGTTGTAATCATATTCTAAGGGACTTAGCGGATTTAGGGATCCGCGGTAGAATGCTCAAATGTCTTGCCGATTTCATGTCCGACCGAACAATTCAAGTTCGTTTAGGTACGATGCTATCACGCGTATGCAAACAGGAAAATGGCGTGCCACAGGTATGAGTATTAAGCACAACACTGTTTGTGGTGAAAATGAACTCAGTCAGTAATGTAATTACAGCCTCTGTAATGCATTCATTATATGTGTCATCATCATCATAATCATCATCATCATCATAAGCCTGGTTATGCCCACTGCAGGGCAAAGGCCTCTCCCATACTTCTCCAGCTACCCCGGTCATGTACTAATTGTGGCCATGTTGTGCCTGCAAACATCTTAATCTCATCCGCCCACCTAACTTTCTGCCGCCCTCTGCTACGCTTTCCTTCCCTTGGAATCCATTTCCTTCCCTTGAATCCATTATATGTGTATGATCTACAAATCGCGTGTCGTACATCGAACTTGGCAACCTGAGAACGGCAAATTCAAATTACGTTAAACAAACTAACGCAGTGGGCATCATCTGAAAACGGCTTTCGCTTCTAAAGTGAAAAAACTATTAGTGTTGTCTTTTCACAAAAAAAGAGGCCTACAACCAAATCCCATCGATAAGCTACAAGAAGCCACACTACCGGTAAAACAAGAACACAAGTTTCTGGGTGCTCTGCTTGATAAAAAATTGAACATTCTCGCGCACACTAATAGTGTTAAAATTAAAGCGAACAACGCACTTAACATCCTCAAAGTCCTCTCCCGGAAACGCTGGGGTTCTGACCATAAATGCCTGCTACACATTAGTACGTACACATACACATACTGCTACTGTACGTACACGTACAGTAGTAGTACACATCAGTACGTAGCATATTAGGTGGTATCATACATGGCTCAGCCGCACAGTCTTACATCAGGCGACTTGAGTCAGTCCATAACCTCGGTCTACGACTGGAAAGTGGCGCTTACAGAATATCACCTGTCCAGAGTTTATACGTCGACTATAATGAGCCTCCTTTACAGCAGCGCAGAGTGCTAACTTTTTCCTACATACTCAGAATCCAATCCTCACCACAACACATATTCTACAACATCGTCACACAGTGCAGCTCACGCTTACATTATAAAAATAAACCAAACATGATTAGGTTGCTTATCATGCGATACGAGGAATGTTGTCGGGATTAACTCTATGTCGGGAAGTCCTCCAGGTTGCCAGAAAGCCAGAACGTTTGCCCCCGTGGTGTGATTTCACCACGTTGTGCGACTCGACACTAACACATTTAAAGAAAAGAGACACACCACACGAACGCATTATACTAGAATTCCGCGCTCTTCGTGACAAGTACAAAAATTACATGGAATTTTATACTGATGGCTCTAAATTTAAAAAAAAAACACGTGGGTGTGGGGGCCATAACGGAAAATTGGGAAACAAGTATTCGACTACCACAGCATGCCTCTGTCTACACAGCCGAAGTATACGCAAGATGGGCGGTAAGTCAAAAGATCATCGCTGACAAACTTGAAAACACTGTCATATACACAGCCTCATTAAGCATACTCAAGGCTCGAGATCTACACGTGAAATCCCAATGTTAACCCCTGTTAGGGAATATTTTAAACGAATTATCGTCAAACAAATACGGCAGATCAATTAGGTTTTGCTGGGTACCTAGCCATGTTGGGATACTGGGTAATGAAACAGCGGATAGATGCGCATCGATGGTAGCGTGTCGACTTCGGATTGGACGCGCACGTCTGACGCACAATTTCCTCCGCCGAAAAGAAAACCCGCCAACTTGCGAAAAATGCCATGAACCTCTTACAGTCATTCATACACATCCTAATAACATATGCCCACACATCGACACACAGAGACGGAGGTTTTTACACAGCCTGTATAATTTACATTCTTCATTACACCCTGCCCTATTACTAGGAGATGACCCCCTAGTGCTAATTACTAACCTGTTCGACTTTTTAGAGAAAACTGGTTATTTACACTAACTCTAATGTAATGCAGATTTACCTGCTCTAACTTAGCTTTTCCTTTTGTCACTTTCCAAAAATGAAGACTGAGTACGGCCGAATAATCTGAATTCGAACTTGGCTCCCAGTTCTTTTTTTCGATAACTGGCAGCCATCGTTCCTGTAGCTCTTTGTCCGCTGGTATAGCGTGAAAGGACACTCCAGAGTCTTTCTTTCGCTGGCTCGACGTACAAAATCGTACAAAACAGCAACGCATACTGACGTGTAGAACATCACTTGGAACATCACCGTTGCAGCAAACAGACGGACCTTCGTCTACCGCTGCCAGAAACCTACGGGTTAAAAGTGTCATCTGCAAGTTGGCGGAGGCAGGAATTGTGACCCCAGTAAGACTCGTAATAACAATTTGTCTCAACGTTATTTTTTATTTCGTGCAGAGATTCCTTATTTCATTGTCATTGCGAAAACATCTACCAACCTTTGTAGTTCTTGCTCGCAGACGACACAAGCGCAGCGCTGGAATTGAAAATTTTTCAGGTATTAATGTAAATAATACAGATATACACCCTTTGTTACCAAGCCCACTCTCAAACTCCTTTCGCATGGATGACATTGAACTTAACGAGATATACTCAACATTAGCACCTATGGATAGTAATAAATCTGCAGGTATAGATGAAATCCCAGTACGTATGTTAAAAGAAAATATTGATATTCTAGGTCCAATATTATGCCACGTCTTCAATCGCTCACTTGAAACCGCCGCGCACACAACGTCACTCAAAACAGCCCGAGTTGTCCAAACATACAAGAACGGCGATCGCTCAAGCCCTTCTAGTTGTCGACCAATATCCGTGCTCAGCGCCATTAATATACTTTTCGAGAAAATCCTTGCGAATCGAATCAATAGCTTTGCACACAAATACAACATAACTTGCCCACAGCAACACGGTTTTCCGCCAAACCATTCAACCTCATCAGCGGTGCAGTCTTTAGCCCACATTATAAACTGTGCTTTAAATGACAACAAACTTGTAGCTGTAGTCTTTCTCGATTTAAAAAAGGCTTTCGATATGGTCGACCATTCCATCCTTTTGTACAAGCTAAAGCACTACGGTTTTCGGGAACGAATTTTCGATTTGTTTTATAGTTACTTCAATGAACGTCATCAGACAGTTGTCATGAATAATGTATCATCGTCACCACAACGTATTCATACAGGCGTGCCCCAAGGGTCTGTTTTGGGACCCATGCTTTTTTCCATATACGTTTCCGACCTTCCACGTGTCTTAAAATTAGGAGAAATGCCGATGTATGCAGATGACACCGCTATATTAATTACAGGCAATAGCATCCAGGAAATACAGTCCAAAGCAAACGTAAATTTGGCAAACGTTTCTAAATGGTTTTCAGCCAACAAGCTTGCTGTATATGTCAAGAAAACAAAATATACTATATTTCACTCCCGTAGCAAACAAGTAGATGCCAACTCTGTAAACATTACTATTGACAACCACTCTACTAGAATATATACTCCATGTTTTAAATAACTTGGCGTAATCTTTGATAGACACCCGCACTGGCAAAACCATTTATTAGCAGTAGGAGCGAAGGTGGCATCGGGCTGCTATAAACTGCTTCAAGTGCATGAATGTTTTGACACGAGTACATTACGTATTTTATATTTCTCCTTTATCCACAGTCATCTATCATACTGTATCCACAGTCATCTATCATACTAATCATGGGGATGAACCTAGAATAGTTATCTCCAGGCAATCAGAAAATTGCAGAAACGATCATTACGAATCATAACGCAATCTAAGCAGGATCACCCCAGCAACCCATTATTCCACGACCTACGGATATTACCCTTGGATTCACTACGCCTCCTAAAAACAGCAACTGTCGTAAACAGTATCGTAAGAAACAACCACCCCTTCCACATCTCGCTCTTCCGTACATCATCCCGTACTACCAGAAATGTATTATTAGGCAACTTTAATCTACCGCCCACGAAGAACGTTTACGGAGAACGACGGCTCTCTTTCATTGGTGTTCAGATATGGAATACTTTTCCACAAGAAATAAAATACGCTCAAAATTTTCCACTTACAGCTAAAAAATTCTTTCAGCGCATGCATTAAACATGTTAAAAGGCATCTATGTGCTGTTTACACCCCATTTATTATTGTAATATAACATGCACGATGTTTTTGAATTGAAGCGACTGTTCCTTGTTATGCTTTCTTATTGTCATTAGTATTATGTATATATCCCCCTCTTCGCTCTTCCAAGTTCTTATTGTGCATGTGACGAAGTGTCTGCATTATAGAAATTCATTTCTTGGACCCATAACTAGCCTATGGCTACGTGTCCAAACAGTACTGGACACACTTTTATTGTGTTTTCATGGATAAACAAAGAATTTGACTTGCGAATTGTCCGCAAACCGCCGGCGCGCGGGCGGGGGAGAACGTCGTCTGCAAGCGGCTAATACTGTGGAGCCGCCAAGCGGTATCTCGGGACAAAATCGAGAAAGTAACAGGAGAGGGCACGGCGGACGCCGCGGCGCGCGCGGCGCTCACGCGGCAGGCACAGAAAAAAAAATAAAGGGAGCACTGTCTTGACTAGTTGTTGCGGTTGTTGTTCTTGCGTGGTTGTTTCTCTTGGCAACGTGTCGCTTTTAGGCTGTCAGTGGAAAACGTAAACACGCGCCATATGTTCTGACTGACACTCGAAATCCCTTGCAGCTTGGGCGGTCAATCGGCTCCTTCGTCGCCACTTATTTGCAATGAACAAGGCTGAAGAGAAGGACCTGGTCAGACTGAAAACCGCCGAGGCAACGGCATGCATTCACCTCCATGGTACGTTATTTCTGTTGGGCTTGCAGTCGAAACTGCTGTGTTTACGAGACAACATTTCTCATTTTGCTTTACTGCTCTCGCAACAGGTGCTACGCTGATATCCTGGATTTACAAGACAAAGGAGCTGATATTCGTGAGGTAGGTGGAAGCGCGACACTTGTCATGCGTTTCGATGCGTGCCACGATAACCGTAATTTCTTCCATTTATCCATCAGATGTTCATAGCGTGGGTACCCGCTTCTGTGCTGCTTAACCTTGGCGCAGCGCGCCAAGGTTAAGCAGCACAGAATCTTATGCACTGCTGGCTGTGGAATACAGGGTGTGTTTACTTATTAATTCGGGCCAAGGTATCCTTGGACTTCGCGTTTGAAGTATGCCAAAGGACTGCGCGGTCATTTTCCATTGAGATTTACCCGTAAGCGCGGAGAACAAATGCGAACGAAAGACAAAAATAGATGGGGGCAAACATACTAAGAAAGGTGGTCGGTTAGTGACCGTAGTCGTTGACAAAAATAATTGATAAAAACAACTTGTTACTTCTATACGTGCAACATAAATAGTGTGCCAATTCTTTTTGTTTGTTTGTTTTGTAGCATGAAAATGTTGATGGTATTACAGTCAGGTGTAAATTACCCATGCTGTGCTTCAGGGCATAAGTCTCCCGTACAGTGGAGGGGGTGACCAGTATAGCGCACACTCACACATGCTCATATATATATATATATATATATATATATATATATTTTAGTGAAGCGTTTAATTACAGGATCTGGCAGTGAAAAAGGTCAACGAATAGAAGCACATAGTAAAAATACTAGGATTTTACTGACGTTTACTCTGGCCACATCAGCCGATTAACCGTAATTAAATTATAAATAGAAAAATTGGGGAGTGTGAATGGCCCTGCACAAGGCACTACTGGTAACAAAATCACCTGCAGTGCTTGTGGAGTGGCTGCCGCAGTGCTACAGTTGACCTGCCGAGTTGAAACACGTTGAAGAATGGAAGCACATAGAATAGAAAAAATACCAGAACTTTACTGATGATTTGGCTGGGGATCAGCCAAAACATCAGTAACATCCTGGTTTTTTTCCTACGTGCTTCTATCCTTTAACCTATATATATATATTGTTACAAGCACGGGGAAAAGGGGTTTATTTAGGCGTGCGAGAGCAGGAATGGCAGGCTACGAAGAACAGGAATGGCCGCTGCACAGTCTTCGTTCTCCTCTTCCCCTCTCTTCTTGATCCCCGCATCCCTTTGAAATCGTTTGGACGTAACATACCTCCCCTCGCAGACAAAGCCCCCTGGGCGAGTCAACTAGCTTGTCGTGGCGTGCATGATTTCAACCGTGCGACATGCGCGACTTGTGTCCTAGCAGAACGTCTACCAGTGTTCGTGAGGCGTGCGAGAGTATAGTTCACTTCGCTGACTTTGTCGATGACAACGTACGGTCCATCGTAGTTTGCCAGCAGCTTTTGACACAAACCGCGCTTCCTTGTGGGAGTCCAAAGCCAAACGAGATCACCAGGGTGATATGTAACAGGCCGATGTCGTGCGTCGTAGCGGGCTTTGGAGTTTTCTTGTGATGCCAAAGTCCGAAGATGCGCAATTCGCCGAGCCTCTTCAGCGAGGCATAGCGTATCGGCGACCGTAGGATTGTCGTGGGGGTAGAAAGGGAGGACAGTGTCGAGCGTATACCGGGGCGGCCGAGCATATAGAAGGAAGAAGGGGCTGTAGCCGGTTGTCTCGTGCTTGGCGGTGTTGTAGGCGTAAGTAATAAACGGTAGAACTTCATCCCAATTCTTGTGATCGGACGCAACATACATGGAAAGCATATTGGTGATTGTTCGATTAGTGCGCTCAGTGAGGCCGTTCGTTTGCGGATGATATGGCGTCGAGTGTCGGAGGTGCGAGTTACATAAACGCACAAGCTCTTCCACGATATCCGCCGTGAATTGACGTCCCCGGTCACTTATGATAACACCAGGTGGTCCATGTCGTAGAACAATAGCGTGAAGTAAGAAAAGCGACACTTCGGTGGCAGTTGCTGATGGTATAGCCGCCGTCTCGCAATAGCGTGTGAAATAGTCGGCGCAGACAATTATCCAGCGGTTCCCCTTAGATGACTTTGGAAAAGGGCCTAGCAGATCAATTCCAACTTGCCGAAAGGGTGAGCTGGAAGGCGGCACAGGTTGAAGGAGACCAGATGGGGCAGTGGTTGGGCGTTTCCGACGTTGGCATTGTATGCAGCTGGCGACATAAAACTCAACTGAATGTCGCATCCTGGGCCAGTAAAAGCGTTCTTGAATGCGATAAAGTGTGCGCACAGTGCCTAAGTGACCGGAGGTAGGGTCATCGTGCATAGCCTGAAGGATTGCTGGCCGGAGACGCTCCGGCACCACTAGAAGGAAGCGTGCACCCGTGCTTGAGTAGTTCCTTTTGTACAGGAGCCCGTCACGTACACAGTAGCTGCTTGTTGCACTTGAATGGGCAGAAGTAAAGAGTGGCTCCAATTTAGTGTCTGTCCGTTGTTCTGCTTTGAACGCATCGATATCCGGAAAAGCGGGTGTCACAGAAGCGACGAGATGATCAAAATCGTCTGCGTCGCAGTCCGTCGTGGCAAGCGGCATACGGGAAAGGCAGTCTGCGTCAGCGTGTTTTCGGCCACTCTTGTAGGAAACAGTGAAGTTATATTCCTGCAACCTCAAAGCCCAGCGCGCAAGGCGACCACAAGGGTCGCGAAGGTTCACGAGCCAGCACAGGGAATGGTGGTCTGTGACGACTTGGAATGGGCGTCCGTACAAGTACGAGCGAAATCGCTGAACCGCAAAGATTACAGCGAGGCATTCTTGCTCTGTCACCGTGTAATTCCGTTCAGGTTTGCTTAATGAGCGGCTTGCATAAGCAATCACGTGCTGACGGTCGTCATAGCGTTGTACCAATACGGCACCCAGACCAACGCCACTAGCATCTGTGTGGATTTCTGTCGGCGCAGTAGGATTGAAGTGGCGAAGGATAGGTCGGGAGGTTAACAGGAACTTCAGCTGACGAAATGCAGAATCGCACTCGGGTGTCCACTCAAACCGTGCGTCTTTATGTAGCAGATTTGTCAGAGGATAAGCGACGTCAGCAAAACCAGGAATAAATCGGCGAAAGTAAGAGCAAAGACCCAGAAAACTACGAAGTTGTTTCACTGACTGCGGCGCACTGAATGCCTCGACAGCTGCCGTCTTGAGGGGATCAGGCCGGATACCGTCTTTGTCAACAAGATGACCCAGCACAAGGGTTTGACGGTCACCAAAGTTACATTTCTTGGAGTTCAGAACCAGGCCAGCGTTTTTGATGCAGTCAAGGACAATATCCAGGCGCGTATTGTGCTCATTGAATGTGCGCCCGAATATTACAACGTCGTCAAGATAGCACATACAGATGTTCCACTTTAACCCACGCAGAATGGTGTCCATGAACCTTTCAAAGGTTGCTGGAGCGTTGCACAACCCAAATGGCATCACATTGAATTCGAATAATCCATCCGGGGTTATGAAGGCTGCTTTCTCCTTGGCTGCCGGGTGTATCGGGATTTGCCAATATCCTGAGCGCAGGTCCACTGAAGAAAAATAAGAGGCCGAATGCAGGCAATCAATTGCATCATCAATCCGGGGCAGGGGGTAGACATCTTTCTTAGTCACGGCGTTTAATCTTCGATAATCGACGCAGAATCTCCAGTTACCGTCTTTCTTTCTGACAAGTATGACCGGAGCTGCCCAAGGACTCGAGGACTCTTGTATTATTCCATTTTTCATCATGTCACTCACTTGTTCCCCGATTATCTTCCGCTCGTTAGGCGACACGCGATAAGGCTTTTGCCTGATCGGGCGCGCAGATCCTGTATCGATAGTATGGCGGGTTCGTGACTCGGGAATCGAGAACGCTTTGTCCGGCTGCGCAAAGTCAAACACTGACAGATGCTTAGAAAGCGTATCCACCAAGGTATGGCGCTCCCGTGTGCTGAGTGACTTGTTTATCATAGACAGAAGCTTTTTGTTGGAGACGTGGCGAAGGTCAGCAGGTTCACACGGCGGATCTGTTAGTACGGCTATGGACGAAGACGTGTATTCTGTAAAGTAGGCGAGTTTCAAGCCGTCTGGAAGCAGGACGGGTTCTGCCGAGCAGTTGGCCGTCCACAAGCCAGCACGCCCGTTGCCGATGGATACCACACAATGAGGGACAAAAATGTTCTTTTTCATACAATTTAGATGCATTGGCTCTACGGAGGCATCGAAACTGTCTGGAACTTCACCGCGACACAAAACCGGCACGCACACAGAGGTGGACGCAGGCACAACAGTATCTGCAGATACACAAAGTTCACCTTGACTGCAAGTCTCCTCTAAGAGCCCGGACGAAACATGGCCATCGACGCAAACTTCCCCCGTGCGACAATCGACGGTCGCACCACACTGTCGCAAAAAGTCGATGCCCAAAATCACTTCGTGTGTCGATCGGGGAATAACTACAAACTCCGTCGCGAAAACTCCACCAGCCAAGGATACGTCAGCAGTGCACACACAAACAGGGCGCAACGACTCGCCGCTCACTCCACAAAACGTTGCAGCCTGGTCCCACCGAAATACAACTTTACGCCCCAACCGACCTTTAAAACCGAGACTCATTACGAATACAGTTGCTCCGGTATCCACTAAAGCCATTGTAGGAACACCATCAACAAGCACATGCACTTTGTTCTTAATCATAGCAACTGCAGGGGGCATTTCTGTCGATAGCACGTGTCGAGCGACCTCACCCCCATCGGCCGCGCTAGCTAGTTTTCCGGTTGTGAAGGCGAGGCGGAGCGGCGCACTGGCGATGGAGATTGACGTAAACGCGGTGCACGAGAAGTCGGTGGTGGCGTCAAACTCCTGTCAGATGCCGGCGAGCGGCTCCGGAAGCTTCTCTGCCAGTAATCGTTGCCAGAAGGGACGCCAGCTGACCAAGAGGTGGTGTACGGCTGTTGAGTTGTCCTCGTAGGAGGTGTGGGCCTTGTTGAAGATCCGGATCGACCATTCCACGTTGTTGGGCGACGATTGCAAAACCTCGCTATGTGGCCCGCGACACCGCATTGGAAACACACCGGCAGATGCCTCAAATTGCGATGTTCTTCCATGTAGTCGCGCATGTTGCTGTCGACTGCATAGACAGTAGGTGGGTGACATTCATCATGGCTAGGCATCGGCCGTTGGGACGCGTGCGTGCGGCGTGGGCGTTGGTCGTAGTCATGACCTTGATAGCTCATGGTCCCTCTCATTTGTGGGGTAGACCTATACTCGATGGTCGCTGAGTTCACCGTGGGTTGCCATGATGTCGAAACGGCCGTGTTTCTAATCTCGTGTGGTGAGTATGCGCCAGTGATGCCGGGTGTGCAATGGTACATCTCTTCCTGATGGAGCAACTCTTCGCGAACGATCTGCCGTATAGTGGATGGAAGGTCAACACACGAGCTCGGGTCTACACTTGCCACCGTCGTGACATTAGCCAGGCGACCAAACTTCGGTATTATCCGTCGCATCTTCAGCGTCTCAAAGGTCCTGCAGTGGCGAATGACGTCAGACACGGAATCCAAGCTGTCCTTGCCGATCAAAAAATTGTAGACGTCTTCGGCTATTCCTTTCAACAAATGTCCAACTTTGTCATCTTCAGACATTTGAGAGTTGACTATCTTAAACAGTTTCAGCACTTCTTCAATATAAGTCGTACAGGTCTCGCCGGGAATCTGAGCTCTTTGCGAAAGCGTCTGTTCAGCGCGTTTCTTTTTTGCGCTAGAGTCTCCGAAACACGCTCTGAGCTCCTCGACGAAAAGCTCCCATGAAGTGAGCGTGTCTTCGTGATTCTCATACCAGACGAGCGCTGTGTCGGTGAGGGAAAACACAACATTGGACAATTGTGCGGTCGAGTTCCAACCGTTAGACCGGCTCACCCTGCGGTAGTTCGTGAGCCACTCGTCGACATCTTCTCCGGCTTTTCCTCCGAAAGTGAGTGGCACCCGGTAGTATTGCCACGGAACACCAGGTGTTGGCCTTGAAGCCGCGTCAGATCCTTCGGGAATCTGGCAGGCGTATTCAGGCATGGCAGGGGAGGGTGGCGGAAGTCCGGCAAGTCGACGGCTTCGGCGAAGTTGTAGCAGCGTAGGCTCCGTGGTTACGAGGTGTACCCCGCACCTCCACCAATTTGTTACAAGCACGGGGAAAAGGGGTTTATTTAGGCGTGCGAGAGCAGGAATGGCAGGCTACGAAGAACAGGAATGGCCGCTGCACAGTCTTCGTTCTCCTCTTCCCCTCTCTTCTTGATCCCCGCGTCCCTTTGACGCGTTTGGACGTAACAATATATATATAGATAGGATTTCATGTGTGCCACATGAGGGCCTTCTTACATGACTAAATGTGAGTCTACATGACAGTCGGTCCCATCACAACTCTCATATGCCACAGAAGTTGTGTTGTTTGGGACATTCGCTTTTTGTTTACTGGCGCAAAAAAAGCCAACTTCAAGCAGTGTAGTGTGAAGCTAGCTTTCTCTGTATGCTATGCCAAGAGTCTTAGCCGAATAGTGGTGGTTACCGTCATGTGCAGTGCCTTGGGGAAAGGCATGCAGCAGGACAATACCTGCTTTCCTGTTTTTGCTCGTGCTATGTCAACTGATTAATCACGATTCAATTGAAACATTGCAGACTTAGAATTGCCCCGCACAAGGCACTACTAGTAATAAAATCGCCTCCAGCGCTTGTCGACTTGGTGCCACAGTGCTACTGTTAACCTGCCGAGGAGGGGCCGAGCCCCTCCTCAAAAAAGAGAAGGGGGGCAGGGCCTCCCCAGGCCCCCCTTGACTTTAAGCACTGCTGTGCATACAGTATAAAGCACTGTTATATGCACGTTCCATATGTCGGTTGTCATGCCCTGTTTCTTAGAAAAAGAAGTTTTGGGCTTTTGCTGCCTGTATGATAGTAAGGTATGCTGCAAACATTGCAAAACGCAGTTACTATATGTGTATTAAGTCATGTTTTTTCTGCAAGAATGCTATCAATCATGCTCGGTGATAAGTAGCTGCGGCGAATCTGCCTGCAGATCATGCCTTTGTGTGGAAGCAGCAATCAGCAGTAGGTGTATTCAGAGGAGGAATCTGTATAACTCACTCTGCTCAGCTAGCATTCGCACTGGGGCTTCTACTGCCAGGTTGCCTACTAAAGCGGGTCTTTTCGTGTATGCAACGAACAGCTGCTGTAGTGGGCACGACACGTGTGCACTCCAGGTAGCAATAATACTGTCCCTGTCTAGTAGCTGGTGCCACAAGAGATTTATGGCTGCTTTGTGCCAAGGTGGTGTCTTCTGTGGCTGCTTACTTAGGAAAATTGTGTTATGCAACTGCTTGACACCTGTTGAAACCAACATTGGCTAACACATTGGTACTGTAAATCTCCACGAGTAGTTGGACTGTGCCTAAAGGTTCACATTCTGTCAAGACAATAGCATGTATTCGGCTAGGCATGATATTTATGAAATGAGATTGTGACTTTGGCGAGTTGGTACTATTTCATAGCAGATGCAAATGGGCACACACAATAAAACAAAACAAAAGGCTAGGTAAAATGACACAGAAGTGCCAATCTCTCAAGTGAAGGATTTCTTGATGCAGTAACATAAATAAACGTGCATAAAATATACAATTCCATGACCTGCATGGCACCAGTCATTGCAGATAAACTAATGAAAATTTCATTGGGAGAAACAAGAATTTTTTGCACAGACCAGGTGGTGTTTGGCTCGCACAGTTTTTTTTTTTCCCTTTACAAATTGGGAAGTCTGATATTCACGTATTCATGGCCGAATACTCTCATTCTTTTCTTGGAAAGTGGTTAACAACCTTTGATGTGATAGATTTGTAGTTGCCTCATTTTTGATGGATGCATTGTACCTCTTAACTGTACGCCAACACCTTGTCCCGCTAGTCCTCCATAGGTTCTGCCACAGGTCAAGGGAATTTTGAACATTTGGGCCCTCTCATAAGCACAATTTGTTGAGCACGTTTGATGCCATGGTTGGATTGAGATGTGGCCTACTCTGTAATCCAGTTGTTCATGATGGTGAATATCCTACTTGGCTTGTTCTTGCAGGAGAGGCAACATTGATGTGATATCGCTGCCCAATGTTCCTTAGGCCATGTGCTATCTTGTGCTCATACGGAATTATCACTTGCAGTCAAGCCTCTATACAACAAAGTCTTTCATTGCACAATATGCGCTCACTATATCAACAATTCGTTGTACTTGGACTTGCCCTCAAAATTATCAAAACAGAACTGAACCGGGCCTGGAAATGACACTTTATTTCCAAATATGGTGCGCACGGTTTACTGGGAGTAATTGGTGATTGAGTGCTGTTTAGTTTGCTCTTGACAGGGGTACGGTACAAGTTTCTCAAGCTGTTGACATAGTTATAGGTAAGGCTCTTGGCATGTACAAAATGCTTGAGCAGGCTATGAACCTTAAGGCACATAAGGTAAAGACCACTGGTGTCAATCTTTAGCTTGTCGAGACGCTGCCGTGCTGCATTTCATTACGCTCATTCTGACCAAACTGAGCTGTGTACCAAGCCATTATAAGTGAATGATTCTCTCATAGACTTCTTGTGGAACATTTTGGTTGTTCAGAAACTGTTTGTTGTCGCCGAAAGTTCCTCTAAGTGTCGTCATTACATATGTGGGCTCGACTCTATTTCAGTTCTTTTTATAACTTCTGGTGGTCCGCTGTTGCATGCATTCCATACTTGAATTTGTCATGCCAGTGCTTCACATAATGATGCAACGGCAGAAATTGGGCATCTGTCTTCATAAGGCATTTCACTGGTTGTAAAAAAACATTTCAGCAAAGTTTCACGGGCACGTAATTTCCTTGTTTCACTCACATGCTTAGCTCTACATGGCAATGCCAAATTGTTTTTATCTCAGAATTGCCGCATCTAAAATGTGAAACCGGCCTGTTGAGCTCCGATTGTAATGTCAGCACATCTGAAACCATTCGCAATTTAAGTTAAATCCAATCCAAAAACTATTTTGTTTACCGTATTCGTAGGTAAAGCATAGCTCCATTCTTTTCTACTGCACATCACAGAGGCTTGTGATTGAAGCACAAAAATCAAGTAGTCACCAACAAATTTAAATATGAAGACATTTGAAAAGGTAAGGCTCGTGGAAAACGCAACATATTGGTTGAATCCTCCATGGAGTTGCTGGTGCAACATCCTCTTTCTTATCTGGGAAGAGTTAGGCTACGTTCACACTTGGGAAACAGCAAGCGGGAGGAAAAGTCAAAGGGGCCGGAAAAATCTTTTCCGTGCATGTACGAGATGTTCACATTTGTTTCGGCACTGCAGCGGAAACCACTGCCGCTTTTGCCCGCATCCATCTAGTTTGCGTACGTTTGTCCGTGTGGTGGCGTGCTGTTCAGCACTCTATTTCAAGACATACATTCATTCATTGACCCGTCAGTTATTAAAAGCTAATCATTTCGCGCAACTGCGCGTGTCATCTTTAACTTTTGTTTACCATGGAAGATAAAAAATACATAGTTTTGATAGTTTTAGCTAGTTGCTTTTCCTAAATATAGACAGTGAACAAAGGAAAATCTTAAATTTTACGACCGGATGTTTACATGCTAGTGCAGCTTCCGGTGAAGCGGAACAGCTTTCCGCTTCGCCATGGAAAAAAAATCGGCCCGAGATGGATCGGGCTTACCACCGGGTTTTCCGGCCGTTTTTCCGCTTCCTAGGCGGGCAGATTTTGTCAGTTTTTTTCTGCTTCCGCCTGCTCCGAGACCAAGTGTGAACGTAGCCTAAGTGTTCCTTCAAAGGACCTCATACAGCATGCGAGCAGTCCTTGCACTCTGCAATATGTTTCTTGGTAATGATGATAGGAGTGTGATGAGCAAGTCAGGCAGGCCAATTCAAAGGTGCATTGAGATTTGTCAATGGCTATTACTTTTTACCTATCTTTACCTGACTTTACCTATCTGCAATATCAGCTTGACACGCCATGGCGCAAGGGTAATTTAGTGAAATTGTGCAGGAGGTACACAGTGCACAAATAAGAAAATGAGCATCAGATTTGCGATTAGAGTTTATTTAATATTTCCTGTTCCTGCTCTGTAACAAAGAAGTTCAACGAGGGGAACTATACATCATGTTAACAGCAATCTTTGCTTGAACAATAGTTAAGTGTTTTCTCTCACATATTTTTACTGTGTGTGTGTATGCCTGTGTTAGCAAGTAGTCTTTGTAGTGCAAGTGATTTCATCAACTGCACTTTATGAGGGAAAGGTTTAAAATTTATGGAAGACCATCGCTGAAGTTCCTATACAATCGACGGCATATGAAGGAATACATATTTTGTTTATGCTCTATATTAGCGTGGAACAAAAGCCATTAAATGGAAAGTTGGCTGCTACCTGTAAGTAGGATGAATCTACAACAACAACAAAAAAAAGATTCTTTTAAGGGGACATGTTTTAAATGCCAACTTTTCATTCTTTTCTGACCCTGGCTTGTCTTCGCTGATGTCATCGGAATTCACTGGCAGCTTTACCATTTCTGTTTTCAGTGAAAAAGCCATCTTCGACAACAAGAAGGCTATCAGAGGGGGAATTCCCTTTGTTTTTCGTAAGTTCTGCGTCTTTTCTTTTCTTTTCCTCTCCTTACGTTGGTCCTTATTTTGAACAATACACTCCGGTTAACGTCGGACAACTGAGGGCTCGACCTCCTGTCCATCGTCCTTATGCAACTGTGACTGTGGCCGCTTTCTTGTACATTTATTTTAATTATAAATTGTAAATATTGTGTTTCTTCTAATTCTCAGAGTTGGTTGGTCTTTGTGACTGTGCCGTTGACTCAAATGCGTGCATTATCAAGATGAATACTGATTAATAACAATGTGTGCGCCATGTTACAGAAATCTATCTGTTCTGCAGGTAGCAAATTGTACATTTGTCAAGCACTAAACTTGCTTGTGAAGTTAAAACATCTGCAGCATGGGTCCTAGCACTTGGATCTGTTTTTCTTTATCACATCTTGCTCCTCTCAAATTGTGACACCTACTGGGATAATCTCCACACCAGTTTTGGGGAAGACTGCATAATGTTCTCGCACCTGTGTATAGGTTACCTTGTTATCTCTTCTTTGCTTTTTTTAACCTTTTGTTTTTCTGCTTATTATTAGATTAGGTTAATGTCCTGTCATCTACATATATTTTACCTTTTTGGTATGCCTTGCGATTATTTATTTTTCCTTGCTTTCATAGAATTGCACTTGGATTGCATCACACTCATTGCCTTTTTTAATGTGCTTGTGAGGGGTAGATATGTACACACTACATGAGTAGCCATATCGCCAAGTTTCACACAGAATGTTCTGCTATAGTGTTGCAAAAGACCTTGCATGGGCCGTCAGTACAGATTACAACATGCATTATGCCCAAGGACATACAGAAAAAATGAAATAATACACGCAGTGCCATGTAATCTGTAGCAGTGGCACCTCAGCAGGCCCAAAGAGTCCTTGCATGTCAAAGAATGGACATTCATCATTTGTCTTGGGTGATCATGTGCAAAATATGCAAGTTAATGAGGTCATAAGACAGAGAAAGACTAGACATGCAGATTACCATAAGCATACATTGAAACACAAACAGCAGTAGATGCCCGGTTTTGTGTATTTACATGGAAGTTCAACGTGTAATTGCTCTATAGCTGGTTGCTAATGTGGAGTGGTCCCAAGTATAGTTCCCACTGTTAAGTATAAACCCCATGCAAGCGATCTTGTGCGTGACAAGCGACGTGATGGAGATGTCTGTCGCGTTCGCTCGTTGCTTACAAGTTGTTACCCCATGCGAGCGTGGACTTCGAGCGACGTCTCCCCAGTGTTGCCGGTATGAGGGCAGCAATATAGGCTGCCGAAACTAGCGTGACGTGTGCTTTATTAACTTAAGTTGACCTGTTTTACTGTAAAAAGCAGCATACAATATTTCTGAAGGACTTCCAGTAGGTTCTTATCCTTGCACTATAAAAATTCGATCGTTTGCTCGTTCCATGCCACAATCGGCAGTACTTGAGTGATGTACATCCAGTTCAGGGTTCACGCTGTTGGCTAGTCCATGGAGGAAGTTTCCTTCCTCCATGGACTAGTCACTCATAGCACTTCCGGGTGACGAGCGACGAATTCTAGATTTGCAGAACTGAGCGATCGCGCGACAAAATAGAGTGATCTGTTGAAGCGACAGCCCGATCCGTCATTCGAAGCTGTTGCTGTCGCGCACAAAATCGCGCTCATGGGGTTTAGCCTTTACAAAGGCACGTGAAGCTGGAAACAAAGCAATACACTTCTGTAGTTTTGGAATTATTCTAGTTTAATTTTACACTGGTACTGCATCCTCAGCTCATCTATATCCTATTCAGTCATGAATTGTGGACTGTTGATAATTGTGTCAAATTTTCATGAAGTCATTCCAAGGCTCTGGAAACTGCATTGAAAAGGAATCAAAGTGGTAGAATGGTGCTTTTTCTTTTTCTAGTGAGTCATCATAATTGCTGAATAACTAAGTGCCTGTCTATTGTGTTGTCACTCATGCTGCCTGGTTTCTTGAAAAGAGTTGAATCACTGGCTAAAAGTGCACACACAATTAAAATGGACACTTAACAGGTAGCTAAGTTTAGCTGTATCACGTGCAGAGCACCTGACCAAGGCGGCGGTCAGACCTGTAACGCAGCAGAGAGTGCTAAGAATCTCTGGGTCCGGACAGGCCGCCAATGGAAACTGACCCTTGCAGTGTTTAACACCTGAACCCTCTCGAGTGAGGCTAACTTAGCAGGACTCTTTGAGGAACTATCAGACATTGTTTGGGATATCATCGGCCTTAGTGAAATTAGAACTGGTGAGGCTTATACATTACTGAATAATGGACATGTCCTCTGCTATAGAGGGCTCCTACATAAGAAGCAATACGGGGTAGGATTCCTAATCCATAAGGACATAGCGGGCAACATTGATGAATTCTACAGCATTAATGAGAGGGTAGCTGTAGTCGTAATCAAACTTAATAAGAGGTATGGATTAAAGGTAGTACAAGCCTACGCTCGAACATCCAGTCACGATGATGAGGAAGTAGATCAATTTTATAAAGATGTTGAATTAGCGATGAGAAAAGTGAAAACTCTGTGTACTATAGTAATGGGCGACTTCAATGCAAAAGTGGGGAAAAAGCAGGCTGGTGAACAAGCAATTGGCAACTATGGCGTGGATTGTAGGAATGCTAGAGGAGAGATGCTGGTAGAAGTTGCAGATAGGAATAAGCTGAAAAAAAAGCCCTAATGGTGAAACAAGAAATGAAATTGACTTCATACTTTCTGCTGATACCAGCATAGTGTAGGATGTAGAAGTGATAGGTAGGGTAAAGTGCAGTGATCGTATTAGTGAAGGCTAGGATTCACCTTAATTTTAAGAGAGAAAGAGCAAAATTGGTCTACAAGAAACAGGTCAGCCTAAAGGCAGTAAGAGTAAAAGCAGACAAATTCAGGCTGGTACTTGCAAACAAATATAAACAAAACAAAACGACACAAAAACTAAAGCTTGTCACAGTGCTGCTTCGGTGTTTCTGCACCAGCTCACCATGACGTCGTAAACATTGGGAGTGACTGCAGAGGCCTATTAAATTTTAATTGGGGAAAATGAACTACATATCAAAAGGAACTAAAAACCAAACTTCAAAAGTTTCAGAAACTTTTATAGCTATGACATCACACTGATGTATGGGCACAGGGGTTTCGGCACAAAATTTATGAAACATTGAAGTTTGGCATTAATTTTTTTCTTCTAGTAATCAACCTCTGTCTTCGAAATTAATGGGAATAGTGTTTAAAAATTATTAAGTCTAAATTGATCTAGTGTTTCTCTTTAGTGTGTTTATTTATTGGATGTAAGTATTACATGAGGCGGGATAAGTTGCTCCTTCAACAGTCCTGACAGAATGCAGCATGTCCAACATTTTGTCAAGCATGTCAGTGCCTTCAGCAAAGTGTTTGTCTGTACAGGCACACTGAAGTGAGCTGGAGCCACATTAGGAAAGCAGAGCATTTTACAAGCATTTTACACAATGATCAATGCCTGCTGTTCTTATTGCAATAACAATTATATGGACACTCCAGGCGAATTTCATTGGTAGCATCGACGTTGCTGTAAGGCTCAGTATATATTTAGCTATATGTATGCTATACGTTTATGCATGCTGCATATGCAAGGTAGATGCTATACTATTAGACTGCAATAGTTGCTCATACCAGGTCTTACGTTCCTGACTGAAATATTCCTCAGAATTTCTTACAGTGGCAGCCTATGAACAAATGTTATGAAAGATAACATTCACAGTGTGTGGCTCTTATATGTTCTGAGGCTATTAAATATTACAGGTGCTAAACAATATCAGTGCTCCAACCTGAAAGTGACGTAATTTTACTGGTGTGGCTCTTTATAGGCAGTGTAGTAATGCCTGTGCGGTCTCATTACAGGCCCTACATGGTGTGTTGAAATTGCTAACTATTCTAACTATATAGGCACACCCGCCTATATAGTTAGAGCACTATCCGAGGAGTTGAAGCGCAGTGCTAACCCTTGTATCGCTGTCAGTGCTTTGCCCGTCAAGCGAAACTGCCAATCTTTTTTTCCCGGTGACCACTGGACAGCAGTAACAAAATAACAAGTTTTGTATGCAGATGTGTACATTGCGACTGAAAAGGAATATGAAGCTTTTGACTGAAGCATAGTACATGGCAATATTGAAGGAAGTCGTGAAGATTTTATTCCTCTCTCATAAAAATGCAGTGTTTCTTTTCCAGTGCCATCACATCGCTGGCATACTTTGTCTTGTTTGCATGTCATACTTGACAATACAGTTCATTCACGCGTAGTTCATTCACTCCAATTTCAATTGAGAATAGCCCGACTAGGAAAATTAGGAATGCATGTTGTGTTCCTAACATAATGGTCATCCAGGTAACCTGACATTTCGTTCTTTAATTGCCTCAGTGTTCCTTTTTTTCTCATTATTCAGGCAAGTGCTATTATGTCCTATGTATATCTTTCCACAGAAGTCTGGATCCTGGTAAACTATTGTCATGTGGCATCCAATCAGATTTGCTTCAGATACTCTCGAACACTTAAGCATCGTAGAGGGCCTGGTTTACATGCGCATACATGCATGCATGCACACAACAATATTACACGTCAGTACCAACAAAATTTTGTACTATCCATAAGATATCACTGCCAGAGAGAAACAAAGGAAAGGGAAGTAGGCCAACCACAATGAAGTCTGGTTTGCTACCCTGCATGGGTAGCATTTCTTCTTCTTGTTTCTGCGCTTCTTGCCGACTTGTCACTTTGCCTCTTGTTCTACTTGTTTACTCGGACACCTATATAGTGGACCATACCCAGTTGTGCACACCCAGTGGCCTAAGTTGTATAATCAGCGAGGCAGCAGAACCCATAAAGCAGGGAGAAGAGGCAAAGAAAGCTTCACTTTAAATCATTATTCTAGGAGCAGCAATGTAAAGTTAAAATGCACATGTAGGATTCGAAGCAATATTTTATGTACTTTTATTTGGGCCACTCAGTTATTTTCTTTCCTGCGGTGGTTTTGCAAGTCTGCGCACTATCGAAAAATTGAGATTTCACCTAGCTTGCTAAAAAGTCCTACAGTGCCCTCATGTTAAAACAATTCACCAAAAGTATTTTTTGTGTTATCAGCTGCATCACCTGTGAACACCACTCGTTCTTGTGGCTTCTCGTCAGTGTCCTCACCATCATTATCAGCCTGCATGGGATTCTCCTCAATTAATGTTTCCATTGTGTCAGCCCTGCACGTTGTCACACCATCTCTTTTCGCACGAGTGAGATGTTGCTTTGGGCCTCTCAGTGAGTCGAGTAGCGAACAACGTGACAATTGTAGAATTTTAACCTATGAGATAGACTTTTTTTTTTTTCAAGTTGACTTTTTCAAAGTGCTGCTTGCTTTGCCTCTTCCAGGGGTTTGGAGTTTATCATAGTTTCCTTACCAGATCAATTTTTCGATGTATGTAGGCAATTTGAGCTACCGGGCATGTGCCCATTCTTGACCAATAGCCCAAAATGAATGTGCCACCGTGACACAAGGAGTGTGAAGCCTTAAATGTATTTATACATGTGTCGTACCTGTCTGTGTCATGCACCTTCCATCCACATTCTTCCTTCGACAAGAACCACACATCGCCTTCGTCCTCGTGACTCTGACAGCTAGCAGCTATGGGTGGTGAGGCTGCACTTGTGTCACCTGCAGCTGCTGCTGCCTTGCTAACTCAAGCAAACTTTGCGTCATTTAGGTTGCAATAATTTTATTTAGTTATTTATTGATAAGTTGGATCTGCTTGGTTTGCTAGTTCTTTTTATTTGCCCGACGTCTATGGGAAACTAACAAAGCCTTTGCGCATTTCTCAAGCATATCCCTGAAGATTCAGCTTAACCAGGTTTGTCTTAATGGCACTCTACTGTATTTTGCTTGGATTGGTGGGGAAAGGACATCCTTTCTTCCTTCTGCTCAGAGTATTTGAGATTCCTAATGCTTCTATCATGTTTTTCTGTGCATAATTTAATGTGTCTGTACATGTGCACCATTATCTGTGTTTTGTGCGCTGCATATTGTGTGAAAAGTTGCACTGCGAGAGCTACATTGGCAGTCGACGCTGTCTTTTGTTTCTGCGCGTGCAGCCAATTTTGGACCGTGGAGCCTGGGGCCTCAGCATGGCTTTGCAAGAATTACCAGATGGGCTGTACACGAGCAACCACATGCGGTAGCGTAATATTTTGTTTACTAATCCAAAAATAATATGATGGTTTGCGGAAATAGTGAAATTTCGTCGACCAAAGAGCATACGAGCATTGTGTAGAAGTATGATAGTAAATTTTACTTTTGACCTTTCATAAAAACATCCACCTGCAGTAACTAGGTGGCTGTGTCGTTTTAATTCATTAAGGGATCCCCTTATTTGGGCCACTACATAAAGGGTGGAAATAACACAGTAAATATGCTTCCATAGCTGAGCACGACATTGAGATGACCTTGCGTGCAATTGCATTGTAAGCACCGACTGCTAACTGTGCATCTCTTGACTTTTTGCTTTAATTCTTACACTGTCACTTAGAAGATAACTCGGGGACCTTGTACATGTACATGTACAGGTACGTGTGGTATGTTGACGATGGACAAAGCGATTTGCTAAGGGTTTGTGGCTTCTGAGTTGGCTTAAAGTGACGATGAACAACCAACTTCTGTGTAGCGTGCAATGTCTGCTGAACCAACACATAAAAAAAAAACGGCAAAAGCTTAAGAGCAGTTAAAAAAAAGAGGAAAATGCAGCAGGTAACTGGTTCTCTTCGAAGACCAAAAAGAAAGGGAGGCAAGAGACAATTACTTTACAATTTCAAATGCACGTATTTAAATCTAAGAAAATGAGCAGCACAAGCAGCTAGACATTAGCGATCAAAGTTAACATAAATATTACAAAGTGACGAACAGATTGGCTAATCAAAATGTACTACAGTCGAACCCAACTATGTCGAACCCATTTACATCGAATTATTCTATATATTGAGCAATTTCTGAACATGGTATAACTACAATGAGTATATATAGCAAAAATTACGCTTACATCGAACAAAAATAGCAGCGACTCCCGATATATTGAACGTCAAGCGGCGAAAGAGTGCCCCCAAAGTTGGCTTTCTCTCGTGGTGGCGGGGAAACCCGGCAGCGTGGCTCCATCCAACTGCTCACCCTAGCAGGGAAGAAGTTTGGGCGTGTTGGTAGGATACATACAAACTGGGATACGTAGCGCAAGAATGACGCAAGGATGAAGCAGGAACACGGGATGAGCGCGGGATGAGCGCTTGTCCCGTGTTCCTGCTTCGTCCTTGCGTCATTCTTGCGCTATGTATCCTAGTTTGTATGATCACCCTACCGTGACCGCGCTGCCTCTGGCGAGCCATTGACACCCCCCTGCAAAAGATGATCCTGGTCTGCCTGCAGCGCTTGCTCAGACAGCCAATCGGAGGCTCTTGTGCCCTCATCATGCAAGATGGCGCAAGTGCGAATTGTCTCGCTGCTTTTCTGGTTGAATGTGTTTGCACCTTGTGGGCCTTCTCCTGCAGCGTTGCCGTGATGAAGCGGCAGAATTTGTGTTTTGTCGGGAAGCTCCAAAATAATAAATCAGGTAGAACGCGGTGAGAAGTCAGATGTGCCCGGAGTGTGCAAGATTCCGAGGAACACTCTCAGCATGATCTTGAAGAATAAAGGGGAGATTAGGGCTAAAGCGGTGGAACTTGCGACCCGGTGCCCATAGCGCCCGATGCGTACGCACCCTCATGTACAAGTGGTTCATCCGAAATTGCTTCAAACGTGCTGGCTTCTGTTTGCTCGGTGATGACTGTAAATTCTGATGAATGCGACGAAGCCATTGCCACTGTTGCCGAAGTTTGGAGCGAGCTGTCAGAATTTCCGAAAGCTGTTTGTGAGTGCAGATGATGGTGTTGCGAGCAAGGGAGAGCCCGAAAACGAAGACTGTATTGCCGACATCGTACTGAGCACAAGTGACAGTGGGCACAACGAGGAAAGCAACAACGGTCCCTTGCCCGCATCCTCCGATGTGATTGGTGCACTCTCACTAGTCCGGTGCTTCTGCACGAATGTGGAAGGTTTCGGCCTCAGCTGCTCCGACTCCTTAGACAATGTGGAGAAGTGTGTGCATTGCAGGCAGCGAAATTGCCCAAGCAGAAGAAAATACGGGACTATTTCATGGGAAACTAAGCTAGTTTCATCAATAAAGTGACTATATAAATGGTATGTGCTTTTATGACATCCAATTCTTTAGCAGGCTTATATCGAGTTATGCTCTATATCGAACTGACAGGCGTTCTTTTGCGAGCTTGATATAGCCGGGTTCGACTGTAACACAACTTTCTTGAGAGGCAAGCGCAGTGGCCAATGTTCGTTCACTTGTGATGATGAGTTCTCGTGCCAAAATTAATTTTGCATAAGTGAAAGAGGTTATTTAGCCGAGCAGTATGAGGACGGGATAACTTGATATCAATGGGGTGTAATCATATTGCCTGTGAGGAGTTCTGGAGCTTGATTTGTTCCTTACAAGTTGAAATATGAAACAGTTAGTTGATGGAAGAGAAACTGTGTGATAAAAAAAAAGCCAAGAAGACAAAGATTATACATTGTATATAAGACAACTGAAACAACGGCCCTTCGCTGGGTCAACTGTTCTATTCTGCCCTTGTTCAGTTTTTTGCACTCGCTGTGCCAGCGCCCGAGCTCCGTTGCTTCTCTTTGTCATTACACTTGGCCACACTACAACTGGTGTACCCCTGAAAGGTAAACACATGGCGCCACTTTAGATTTGTCTATGAATGCAGTTCTTGATACGCGACACATACACGGCAAAGTTATTCGCATTTCTTTTGTCTGTGCGCAATTTAGGAGCCGAAGACCATGCACACCAAGTGATCTCACTCAGGTGTTCAATAATAACAACGGGTCCCTCGTACATTGCACATAATTTTTTTGAAAAGGGTGGCATACCTCGTTGCACCCACACCTCGTTGCAGATATAGTATATTGCGGGGTCAGACAGTGGCGGCGGTTGTAGTACCGTTTTTTTGCACGTGTTGGGCATGCACAATTCTCTTGCGCGCCTCTGTTCAGACATTGCGGACAAGTGTCTGTCGTGCAGTGGGGCGTCCAGCTTTTACAGCCGTGTCTAAGCTGGATGTAGCGCCTATTTTGTGTAGTTGGCCGTGCACTATCTCGTAGGGGGATGTTCCTGCAGAGCTCTGCAACGCTGTGTTAACTGTGTATGCACCTGCTTGAAGATGTTCATTGCAATCGGCTTCACCTGGCTTGTTTTTATGATATGGTGCGAGTGGAGCTTGGATGTTCTGGTTCGACCGCTCTGCCAGACCGTTCGCTTGATGGTATGCTGACCCGAAGGGAACGTCAACTCCTGCTAGTCGTAGATAAGTACGGAGCTTGCGGCTGCAGAAAGTGGTCGACCTGTCAGAGATGAGCTTCTCTGGGAGGCCATGTCTGCGTACGAAGCACTCCCATAGGAATCTTATGACATAGCTGGTGGCAAATGAAGGCACGGCAGCAACTTCTGTGAACTTAGACATGTAGTCCACAGCGACTATAATATATTAGTGACCCGATGTCGTTGTTGGTAAAGGCCCTACGTGATCTGTTCCCACAGTGTGGAAAATTGACTCGGAAGGCGTAATAGGTGTAACGAATCCAGGTTTACACCATGGATGCCGTGTGTGTTGTTGGCACACGTCACAGCTGGTGAGATACGAACACATATTCTTATCCATTCTTGGCCATCAAAAGCATTCTTGTGCCTTGCACAAGGTGGCTCGATGGCCGACGTGGCCTCCTTCGGGTGTGTCGTGTATGCCACGCAAAATGCGTGAGTGCATGGAGCTAGGAATGACCACAAGATGGTGTACATCACGCTTATTGGCCCAGTGGTGACGATACAACGTACCTCTGCATAAAACAAACTTGGCATTATATTCTGTATATATAAGAGAATTCATAAGGGACACAAAATCCTTGTCGTCACATTGGGCATTCCAAACAACTTACTGGAAGAACATGATCCAGCCTTCTTGGTTTTATGGGGAGCTTTCCTCAGTTGGGTTTCGCGATGGAGCATCTGCAACCTGGTTTTTTTCTCCAGCATGGTGATGGATGTTGCAAATGTAGTCTTGTAGCCGAACGACCAATCGTTCGGCTACGAGATGCTTTTAGACTGGGCTTTTATCGACTGAGCTCTGCGTCCGAGAGTTTGCAGCTGGCATAGGCAATGACGTGCTCACGCCCGTCCGGGTCATGCTGCATCAAGACTGCTCCTATGTCAACCTGGCTTGTATCGGTATGCACTTCTGTTGCCCAATATTCATTAAAGAGGCACAGAACAGGACTATGTGTCAGCTGGTGTTTGAGGGTTTGAAAGGCTGTGTTTTGCAATGGTTGTCATTGGAATTGAGCTCCTTTTTTAAGCAGATCCGTGAGCGGAGCAGCGGTTGATGCAAAGTTTGGGACAAGTCTGCGCAAATACGATGCAATTTCGAGAAATACTTGCAGCTGTTGAATACAGGTTGGCATGGGATAGCTGATTACGGTGTCCATTTGTTCTGGAAGTGACTCTACGCCATCCTGAGATATCTTATAACTGAGATAAGATATTCTAGTCATTGCAAACTGGCATTTGTCGTGGTTGAGTTGGAATTCGGCGTCGTGTAACCTTTCCAGTATTTTGACAAGATGTTGCAGATGTTCTTCCGTTGCACCAATAACGAGGATGTTGTTGAGGTACACAATGCAGGTGTAGTCTATTAGTGAACCGAGCACTGTGTTCATGGCATGCTGGAATGTACTTGGGGCTGTTGACAGCAATGTCCTGGAGTGGACGAGCAGTGTCATGCTACTCCGCCACCCGTCAGGCGAAAGTCTTGATGTCATCCTGGACTGTCTGCAGAGACAGGATGGCTGCATGTGTCGAGTAATGTATTCCGGCGACCACATACTGTATGGCTGCAGGAGAGGCCCAGGCTATGTCGCATGCTTGCAAGAAGTGTAGTTTGCTGTAGATGCATGTTACGATGTTTTCACGTCTGGCTTGTCGATGTGACCGCATTTCCATGAACCAAGCGTTATAAGCACTCAGAAGTGCTGCAAATGCGGACTTCAGGACTGCTCTCCAAGTTGGCTATGAGGCATATTTGCTTCCTAGGAAGCGATGCCAGGCTTAAGCGGCTCCTCGGAGATCCCCTTCCGCAATAAATTTATTGACTGACTCTGGCCAAGAGTGTTTCAGGGCAACAGAGTCAATTATGCAGAGCCAGGTGGTAGGGTTGTCCTTAAAGGGCGCCTGAAACGGTTTGGAAAAAATTTTGTAGAGGTGTAGCATACAGCTAAAGTTAATCATTCGCACCACAACTTCTGTGAAGCGTCTCATATTAAGAGAGCTATGGAAGGTTACAAGTTACCCTCCTCCATAGCCATGCATTTTCTCCTCAACTCGTTCACCAAGTGATCAGGGCTAAGCTCCCCCTTCACTGGCTCTGCGTCATGATGGCATGTCGTGTCGTCTACTTCCGGTTCTCTAGGAGTGAGCGCGCAAAGCCTTTCTAACCTCTCCGCCAGCTGCTTGGCAGTCGAACGCAAGTGACAGCTATAGAAGCA
The DNA here is from genome assembly GCF_023375885.2 of Dermacentor andersoni. NCBI lineage: Eukaryota > Metazoa > Arthropoda > Arachnida > Ixodida > Ixodidae > Dermacentor > Dermacentor andersoni. The sequence continues at coordinate 61,032,143 of NC_092820.1, forward strand.
GCGTGCGTTGTAAGCATTGTGTCGCAGTGCCAAACGTGTCTGATATTCCGGTAACCACCGGTGAGCTGGGCATTTTGACGGATGAGTGGAGGCATAAACTCAAGCTGATGAAAGAACTTTAGCGTAGGCGTACGTGAGCTGCCTGATCGGTCTGCACGGTCCAGACACCCATTGGCGCAGAGCCTAACCAGCCAAACAAAGAGCTAATATTGCTCTAGCCAAGTGTAAAACATTTTAAACATTTACAAAAACAATGTTAACGATTATGCTCCTGTGAAAGATTTACACCAGCAGCAAAGAAGAATACACTTCGTTACTGCTACTGTGTTTGGTTGAGCTCTGTGCCACAAGTGGCTGCACCATGCGGACCTTTCATGTTTGCGCTTCTGCTCATGCCGTGAAACGGCACAGTCAAACGGCCAGGCCCTGTCCCCATGCGCTTGCATTTACCTGAGTACCGGACTTGCGGAACACTGTTGTAGTAGTAATCTTCCGGTGTAAAGTGACAGCCGCAAACATGCAAATCCTGGCGCCGATCGGATAGCAACAGTCCGATGCACTGCAGCCACTCCGCTCGTCTGCTGCCTTGCAGAGGGATAGGATGTCACAGCTTGACATATTGCCAATCAGTATGTTTGCAGCCCACAACACGACAAAGTCGACTCGTGGTGCTCACGAAAAGACTGAGACCGACTCTGACCGTGGAGCTCAAGTCAAAATGCAGCATGTTGTAACACAAGCAGACGACGTTTGCTGTGTGCCGGAAGTGCTTAAGTGTAGTGAGAAATTGCTCTTGTGCATTTACTTTCTGCTACTTTCTTTTTATAGAAACAAATTAACTAACATTTCAACTATTATGAACAACGTTTGTTCACAATAAAATTGGAAAAATAATTGATGACGCGCCTTGGGCAGCCAATCGGATAGCTTGCCCTACTAACGTCATTGGGGCAAAGAACGTCAAATGGGTAGGGGCAGCTTAAAATTCAGCAGAGCGATGTGCATTTTTAAAACCTTATAATAAATTGCACGCTTTATGCAGAGCACTTATATGCGTCGATTAGTGATCAGAAGGACCTCTACTTTAATGACTCAGCACATTTGTACAAAACTTCAAAATCGTTTCAGGGTCTCTTTAAAGCCATGAAGCTGGAATTTCAGTCTCCAAAGCAGTGTAAATGCGGCATACCCAATGCCAGAAGTAGAACAGCTTGCCATAGTGTTCTGCTGTGGTGTCAGGATGGACAAGGTCCAGGCAATTTCGGCGTTGCGGTCCTGCTGAGGAGCCACGCCGTCCTTAGATGGTTGGGGCTGTGAGTCCAAAAATACTCGTCCACTTCGAAGGGCCATTGACCTAGGCAGATTGAGGTCTTCCAATGTCTCTGTGTTTCACGGCTGCACCTTTGTAAATAAGAGAACATAAACAACCCCCATTGTTCACTGGGTTGGCTGTTCTATCCTGCCCTTCTTCGTCTTTTTCACACTCCTCACGCCATTGCCCGAGCCCCGTCGCCGCTCTTCGTCATTACATTGTATATAATTGGTTTAGAGGGCTGGTCACTCATTTTGTCGACTCATTTATGTCACTCGAGGAAGGAAAGCTATGCAATAAGTAGGAGGTTGGTAATATTTTCTCCAGATTGTTTTGTAGCATTGAAAGGTAGTCAGCAGTGCAAGGATTGTTGGGTTTTGAATTTAGCTGATCAATGTCTCACAAATACTTGAAGCCCTGGTGTAAGGTTTCATTGATTCTTAAGTGGGTCGGCGGATTTTTTCTTCTGTCTACTGATCCAGTGATGAAAAGTAAGATTAACCTGTTTGTCATAAAGTACTGACAAAGGGAAACAGCTTTTTAAATGCAGAGTTTAAAGTGAGCCTCAACCTAACAGGTTTAGAGAACTGTTCTTGTGACAAACCAGCCTGAATACAAGTAAACAATTTGAAATCTCTGGTGTCACACTGACGTACCAGTGCTGTGCTTTCGACATGAAATTTAAAAAAAATCAAGTGTGGCTATAATCTTTTTTTCTCTGGTAGTCAAGATTTTTGGGTCATGCAAGTAAAAACAGAACTTTCAAAGAATCCGTCACTTGCCTAAACTGATTTAGTGCTTACCCTATCTTTTAGCATTGTGTACTTCTGTTTTGTCAAGGGCCGACTTTGGGGATTCTTTGGAGAACTCTGGGGACTTTATTGCTTCTCAAAATCTGCCTTTGCCTAGGCACTACGAAGGAGGGCGCACTTCACTTCCTTCATCCCTAGCAGATAGCTAGGCGCACTGCTCGAGAGCCACCGCTTAGCTTCCGTCCAAGTAGGATCACAGCAGTCGATACAGAGTCTGTTATGGCGAAGTAAGCAACACAATTGTGCAGTAACCATGCGTCATTCATTTGTCTGTAGCCGCTAAAGCAGCATCTACATACCCTCCCCCCACTTCCCACCCCTCCCCCCCGCAGCGCACGTTGAGTCACTCTGCTCCCCTTGGCATAAATGGTGGTCATAGGAAAAAAGAAACGTGTACTGCAGAAGAAAGGCGAAAATTTCAATCCTGACACGGAAGGTTCTTGCCAAGGGTAGTGGAGCAACCCAGTGCACAGCGTGGTGGCGGGGGTTAGATAGATGCTGCTTTAGCACCTGCAAATCAATGAATAATGACACGTGGTCACTGGGAACTTGCATTGTATGGTTCAACTTGAGGACCTTGCAGTCATGAGCTCAAGGTTTCTCCACGGTGCCATGAAAACACGAACGGAAAACGAGTCTGTTACAGAGTTTAATTATTCACTGCTGTTATGCAGTGTGCATAATGGCTTTGTCAGGTACAAATAGGGCAGAACATGTCCTCAGTAGTATCTAGGTGCAGTCCCCAGCTTTTTCTCTCTCAATTCATCTATGCACACAAGGGTCAGGCAAACACGGTGCAGCTCTTGCATGTCTGAGCCTTTGAGAAAGCAAAAATATGTCTCCCTTCAAAAGCACAGCTGTGGCTTGAAATATTATGCACATATTAGTAACAGTAATGAATATAACTACAAAAGATGCTAGTTAGGGATCTCCTTATTGGGTAAACTTGTGCCTAGCACAAACAAGCAACACTCAAAGCACAATGATGGTAGTGAGCGCAGCCATCTGCTGTTGTAAGCTAGCTCTTTGGTCACGGGTATTTATACATGTTGCACAGTACACTCTAGAGTAATCGCTGGTGCTTGTGTATATTAAAAAATGTTCAACACTATTTGTATTGCATGGGCTATTTGGCTACAAATAACTCTTTTGCTACAGAATGGACGATCACATTCAAAATGTATTGCCCTGAATGTACGTATTTATGAGGGAGTGTAGTGAAGATTGTTGCCTTGTGATTTGTGATTGTTGTCTTCCTCCTGTCTTTTTTTTTTCTCCAGTGTCTCATTTCAGCTTCATTACTATGCAAGCATTATACTGATTCACATGGATTCGTCATGGTTATGCAATTTTTCCTGTATTCATACCTGCCAACTCTTGAATTTTCCGTAAAATGTATGAATTTCGAGCAGTCTTATGATTTTACGAATCTTGCTTGAAAAATTACAGAAAACATTTTATTTGTGAAAAAAAAAAGTGAAAATGTAGTAAAGCTACATCCTGGTACCTTGCACCGCCACGAGAGGGCAATACGTATGCGTGGTATCATCAGCAGCAGCTTCGAGGTTCAAGCAGCTTAAAGAAGCACTGACGGCGATGAACTCTTGCTAAAGAGGAAAGGAGCTCATTCTGCACTTCAAGCAAAAAAGCTGAAAGTTCATACCAGGCACTCTGGGGAAGCCAGCCACATGACCCGTGAGGAGCGCCTGTTCTATTTTTTGTCATCGGAGCTAAACAGGGCATGCTGTCTTTTTCTCCAAAATGTTATACCGCTTTTTGAGAACGCAAACTGCCTTCTGGAGGCACAGGTTCCTCAGATTCATGTGCTGAGGGGCCTCTGTAATTGCCTTTTCGAGGATCTCCTGACTAGATTTGTGCGCCCAGGTGTTGTCAAGGCATGTCATTCATTGCTGGAAGTTGACCACAGAGCTGCAGAGAACCAGAAAGGTGATGAAGACATAGTCATTGGCAGCACAACCTACCTGTGGTTGAGACACTGAGCTGTATTGAAAGAGAGCAGTTCTCTGCTGTACGTCTGTACTTAACGGCAGCATGTGATTACATTCGCCACAAATTCCCGCTAGAAGAAGTCAATCTCAAGATGGCTGAAGTTGCTCAAGTACAAGCTCTGGAAACTGCTTCATTCAACAGTGTATGTCATTTTATTATACCGTTCCCTGCTATCCTACCCCAGCTGAGTGGCAAATCAAAAGAAATAATTGATGCACTTGAAGTTGAGTTTGCCAACTTGCAAGCATATCAGGTTCCAGCTGACGTATCGAATGAGCCAAGGTGGGACGTACAGTGGTCGCAATTGGGAAGTGTTCGAAGTGTCAACGGATCGCTCAGGTTCCACAGAATTTCAGTGGTTATGCTGGGTATTCTCTCCATTCCCCACAGCAGTGCTGAATGTGAGAGAATACTCAGCACTGTGAACAAAACTCTGAGTTTCGGTCATCTGTGTGCGAGAAAACACTCGGAAGTTTGCTGATGGTCAAGGGGCAACAGAGTAGTACTTGCTTTGAGCAAACCTACATGGAGAAGTTTCCGAAGCAGGCAAAGTCGGCAACAGCAAAATCATTGCAAAAATAAATTGCGCCCCAGTGGAGTTTTTGCTCTTTACTCTCCCAGACACGGATTTCACTTGCGGTTGTGGAAATGCTAGTAAGTTTGTCGCAAAAAGTAAATCCCTTAAAAAAGAAAGTGTTCTGCCACACACCCCCCTCCCCTCCTCTAGCTGCGATAGTTTTACAAATGTCCAAATCTTCAGGTTAGCTGTATGTGTATTGATTCTCGCTTTGTTTGAGACAACTTTGTTGGGGATTTTTTGGTCAATTTTCTTTGATGTAACAGTGGAACAGCTGCCTTGGCTTCTGCACATGCAACCAGCGATTTATCCATAAAGAAAAACTTCAAATGCTGTCGACTTTTGGTAATTCGACTATGATGAAACTGACAAAATTGATGGACTTATCTGGCAGGTTGAATTAAGATGCAGAAAAAATGCCAAAATACACTGCCGATTCATTTGGCAGTATTTGCCCGAATCTAACATGCCCCTGAGTCGAAACTTGTGCCAGCTTTCTATGTGTCCAAAGTAGAAAACCAATGTAGATATGGCATTAAAGGTTCTAAAAAAATTAAAACCTAACGCGCCCCAAAAATTTTAGCAAGAGAAATGGACAAGGGTCTAATATATGTTCTGCAGTGGTGGCTGGTGTCCTGAAGTCAGCTTTGCTGCAAGTTTTTTTTGTCAGCTTTGCTGCAGTACACTTTTGTTAAGTGGTAAAGCCTACAAATGTCACTAAGGCTGTCTTGGTTTCGTATTTGATTGCACCATGCAGGCAAATTCCAGCCCAATTTTCGTGGAAACAAAGAAAGGGGCACATTAGAATTGGGTAAACACGGTAATCAGACACTGTGAGCCACCATTATCGCTTGAAAATCTTCCTAGCGAAAGCCGAAAGTAGGCATTTTTGACGGAAGATTGACGTGTTCAATGCATTTACTGCTATCTAAGCTCCACCTAGACAGACTCTGTTGGGGTCACTGTTGGGGTCACTATAGGAGTCAAATGCATGTGTGCTAACTGGCAAAGTTCAAGTTATCTGGCGAAGGGCAATTTTAGGATCGAAATAACAAAAGTTTGGGCCCGTAGAAATGCATTGGTGCTGGCTTGGACCTTAGGTAGTGGTCGAACTAACCCAAAAAATAGAATTAACCGGAGTCAAATTAAGAGAAGTCGACTGTACAGCATGTGTGTCTTTCACAGAGTGATAAATTGATAAGTGACAATCCAGGAGAAAATGGTCACTCAAAATGTAAAACATTGTATGCACAATAATATTATACTGATCTTGATTTGATGTCTTTTAAGGATCACATCTACTGACATTTACTTGATTTTTCTATCCTGAAACACTGGCCTGAGGATGATTGACTGTGCAGGTTGCAGATGGCGGCTGTGCTGTGACGCTGGTGCTCGAGGACTCTGAGGAGACAAGGAAGATGTGGAACTTCAAGTGAGTCTTCCTTGCTGCCTCTGAAAGGCTCTCAATTCAATTCCCTTTTTTATTTAAACATCAGTTGTGCTGTGATGCAGTCAACCAAACACTGCCGTGGATGGTTCATTTGGCGTGAAGCATTACGTCAGCAATGCAGGAATGTGGGAAACACAGCAAAGTTTTGTTCTGCCTAACTGTTTTTATGAATAATTATTTGTAATGAGAAAATTGGTGCGAACAAAGCCGTATTTATAATATGAAAGGAAAGCAACAGACGAGTTGAAGAGGGAGAACGCTCCTTCAAGCTACTTCGTCTGCTGTTTCGTTAGTACCAGTTTTTTTCATTATAAGTAATGCACCTGCCAGCCATTGAGGGTGATGTCAGAGAGTCACTGAGGCAGTCAGATAATAACTGTCGCAGAAAGTAGGTGCAGCTGCATGCTTCCACAATATCTAAAACAGTGGACTCCCGTTAAGATTAACTCTGTTAAGACAAATTCTCTGAGAAGCTGAGCAGATTACAGACTTGTGTTTAGTTCTTGCTGAGTCAGTGGCCTTCTGTTAATATGGATTTCTCATGAGACAAACAAATTTTAATGTTCCCATCATGTTCATCTTTAAAGGGAGCGTGCTGTATATTGTGCCACTGCCTTGCACTGAAAGGAGTGGCACAACTGTTACGTTTTGGTCAAAATGGCGAAGCATTCTCAAAATGTGTAGCAGGGAGCTTGATACCACTTGGCCAGTTTAGCAGTTCTTCCGACTGGCTGTGGCAGAGCATTTGTGCTATGGCATTTGTGCTGCAAGCAATGCGGTAAAATGTGCAAACTGAATGAAGCTGTAAGCGTGAATCACATTTGCTGAATATTAACTTCATGTAAAATTTAGTCGGAGGTTCAGCACCCACCTGCATTGTTTGTATCCTCCGAGTTAATAGCTGCCGGTTGAAGAGAGACACGGTACGATTCAGCGTCAGATCCGACTTCCAGCGCTGCATGTTCCGGCATGTGGCACACGATGATTCAGGGCCCATGGGACGTGCATCCAAACGAGCGAATGGTACGTAATCTCCGCCCAGATTCAGCCCCCCAGCTTGTACGCTCAGAAGGCTTCATATACTCGTCAAGAAATGCAATATAAACAACCTTGCACAATTGTGCTTTGCTTCGTGCAAATACTGTCAATAATAGTATGCCTTTGCGAGTGACAAAACACTTCAAAATCCACAAAAGTCCACTGACCGCTCTGTTGACAGCCAACGATAGCGCCAGTAGGCCTAGCTCTGCATATGCTGCGGCTGATGGCACTTGCGATCTAGCCCGAGCTTGTCAAAGAACGCTTATTTGTGATAACATGATTAAAACTGTACACTTATGTTGCCCGTAATTAAATATAATTGGTTTACTCGACCCCGTCAGCGCGAAAGGCAAACATGCAAGCCGAGTGAGCAGCCTCACTCAGACACTCAGTGTGTGCTGTCTACCTGTGAAATGTCCTCACATTGCTGCTCCCGATCTCGCCAATACTACGTACTAGTGTCCTAGATGCTGCTTTGCAGAACAGGCACGCGTTTAAGATAATTTTACTGAATTTTTAACTATTTCATGTCGGAAACGAATTCTAGCCGGCAAGGAAAAAAGAAAGGAAAAGCCGGCAGATCCCAAGCCCTGTGGGAATCGATGTTATGCGAAGCAGTGTGCAGGAAGCCTGCCAAGCTAACAAAACAACCACGAGAGCACCAATACGTAGGAGGCTGTTTAATGACCTACTTTACACACATGTCATGTCATGTCATGTCAAAAAACCTATCATTTATGTTCATCATGCACTCTTGCCATACTATGCCAATTTTGGTACGCACCAAGTTAACGAAATGATCATGAGAGCATGAAGACTTAGGCGGCTGTTTCATGACGTACATGTCACGCATGTCACGACAGTCATGTCATGACCTATCATTTATGTTCGTCATACACTATTGTCATACTATGCCAATTTTGGTACATACTCAAGACGTAGGCAGACGACATATCATTTATGTTCGCAATACACTTTGGTCATACTACATTCGAACCCACTTAGAACAACATTCAAGTGCCACAAAAAATTTTACTGCTATAACTGATAATTGTTATAACCAGATTGCATGAAAAAGTCAAAATGGGGGATGGCAGAGCTGTTGTGAGGAAACTATAATGGCAAGGACGCCAGTGCCCCTCCTCACCACCTTTGATGGTGGTGATTCGATGGAGGAGATTCTGAGTGCAGATAGCACTGCCTCGTTCTGCAAAGAATCTCCAACGGGCTGATTGTTGTCACCACAGATGGTGGCATTGTGCGACGGAGGGGACGACAGCAGCAGCAGTGATGACGAGATTGATAGTGACCCATCTTTGACACAGACCCCAACGTTCACGCAAAGTGCACTGTCGTAGATAGAGTTGCTCATTGATTTCTTGCAAGCTAAATTATAGCCGTCAGTGCCCGCACAGCGCCGCTAAATGGGATGAACCTCGCAGTTGTAAACCTGAAACTTCTGCAAAAGCAACTACAGATTGCTGACTATTTCATTATGCCTGACGCTTCACATGCTCTTTAGAGGTACAAATAAATGTTTCATTTTTCACAGCCTACTTCCTACGTCAGTTTTTTTTATCGTAAGTCGCAAATTTATGGCACTTGAAGTATAGCGATCATCGGCTGTAACAATTGGATTTTTCGTTCTTCTTGATATTGTTATAAGTAGACTGCACTGCACATGCAAATTTAATGAAATGACCATGAGAGCACCAAGATGTAGGCGGCTAGATAGATAGATGGACGGACGGACAGACAGATAGACGGATAGACAGAGAGAGAGAGAGACGGATAGACAGAGAGAGACGGATAGAGAGAAAGAGAGACGAATAGAGAGAGAAATACTGTAAAGTGGCAAATGTTCGCCAAGAAATGCTTTGCATTTAAAAAAAAAAAAGCGGTGAGAAATTGGCCTGCCAGCGCTGCCTCTGTGGAAGGAATGTCGGAGAATGTTGTACGCTTGTCATGGTGTCATTGGCTGAGGCCAAACGTGGGTGCAGTTGCCAGATGCATTGGACAACGGAAACTTGCCCAGTTTGTCGCACGCTGGGCGTCCGACCCCTCGCTTTGGTGTGGCAAAATGCCTCGGTTCCAGGTGCCGTTCCAGCCTGTCGGACGCCGTATTGGGCGCCGTATTGGTTGCCAAATCAGACCGTGTGTCTCCCGCTTGACTCTAATGTGCCATCTTTCTGCTTTCTGTCGCAGGTTCCAGGTGCTATACACAGTCATCCTTAGAAAGAACAATTTGGTCCTTGACGTCAAGGTGACCAATACAGGTGAAGCCTTCCTGACCATTGTGCCCAACCAGCTGTAGGCTGTCAAATGTCCCAGCGTATTTTGGAATGTTCTTTCTGTACTTGCATGCTTTACCAGTGCTGAGAAGCCAGCTTAGTGTTTGTCTGGCTGACCTTGGCACTTTTCTTTGCCTTTTCTCCTTCTCTCACCTGTGTAAAAGGTTATCCAAAAGTTTCTGGAAACATGTTGCTGCACCTAGACAGAGATCGGTAGGCTGCGCGTCAACAGAGTGCTAATTTGGGCTGGTTTGTACTTACTTTGGCGAAGAAACAAAGCTTTAGAACAGGATAATACGTGACTTTAGTGCCCATCTGTGCTGTCTTTCCTCGTCCTGTTCTGAAGCACCATTTATTTGCCAATGTTGTACACTGCTCTGCTGCCAGAGGGCACCTCAGTATGAGTAATAAGATTTAAAGAAGAGAAAAGAAGATTATGGAGATGCATGCAGAAATGCTAGAATGAAAATCGTGTATTGACCCTTTTTGCAGAGCAGTTTGTTCTAGAGAAACGAGATGACGCTGTTGGTGGCGCGCTGCACTTCGCCTCAGAGTCAGCGCACGAATACAAAACCATTACCGCTTCCACCTTGCTTTTTTGCGATCAGCTTCGGAAATGCAACTGAGTTTTCGCTGATGCACCATGCTCCAATCATGTCGGATTGAATCATGTGGATTGAGGACGTGCAGTAGTTGGCTGCAAAAATAGTGACTGGCATATTAAGGAATGAAATGAATCTGTTCAGCCAAGTTCGCGGACCGTTGCTGCAACTGTGCGTATGTGCTACCAGCACTTTGAGATATATGGATTTCTTCGAGGATGCAGAAATTTGCTCATTTGCCAGCCTTGTATCGCTAACCTTCAAACAAAGCGCTTCTGCCACGGAATGTTAGTAAGAGAGAGTACCGCTCGTTAAACAATGACAAAGGGAGTAGCGCCGCTTCCTTTCATAGTACGTTTCGCGCACAGTATCTACGCACATCTACCCTCAACTGGCACGTAATTTTACGCCCACTCTATCGCCAAGGTGTCAATAAGTGAATGGGCGAATGCTTGAATATATACGCACCATATACGCACAATACCGTATTTACTCGATTCTACCGCACCCTTGATTGTAATGCTCCCGTTTTCTGTGACCTAAAAAAAGAAGTCTTTTACAGGACTGCGCACCTCATTCTTTCATGCAGAAATACAACTTTCTCTCATTTGGAAAAAAAAAAAGAAGATTTGCTCCCAATTCACTAAAGTTGTGATAAATAAAAAAAGTCGCAGTTTTGCCCGAAAGGTGAAGCATCGATTACGATAGCAAATTAGTAGACAGCTATAAGAAAAGTAAAGATATAGTAGTTTTATTGGCTGTATAAACATTTAAACATTTGCTTACTAACTAAATTAACAAGCATGGTGTCACGCACGCACGAGCAAACATGAGCACGTCTCACTCAATGACTGTGGAAACTCTAAACACTGGAGTGAGGAAGTGCGGTAGCAGGAGTGAGGGAATTGATCTTTATGCGGCCTTTCGCATCGACACTAACTAAGGGACGAGAACACAGTGCGGTGCGCCTACATGCATAGACTCTTATCTCCATCGCAGATTGCTTTCAAGATAGGCCACCCCATACCTAGCAGCCGCTGGCGTAGAACGCTTCTCCTGTTTGCGCCAGTCCTGCAGGCAAGTTTCGGGAACTTCAAACACCCGTGATGTGGCCCAATTTCCGTCAAGTCTCCGCACGCATGATAGCTTTCCTTTTAATTGCTCCATCGTGATTAACTCGGCATGTCTTTACAGTCGGCACTTCCATGCTGATAGAGCAAACGCAGAAAACGGGAAGCCGAATGGTGCACTAACCTAAGCCAGAGGAAGCATTGCCTAAGCCCATGTACTGCAGCACATGGAGGAAGCTATGGCAGCTAGGCTTGAGGTGCGCATTTTAGCATTGAAATTGTGTACAAACACACTTCATTATATTAAAGTTCAAAATATATGGTGTTCCATGGACAAGAAGTCCATGCCCATATATCGCAAAATGAAAACACGTGTAGAGCTGTGCTCAAATTTCGCATTACGGAGTATTGTATTTGTGGGGGAATTTTATGTGCAAGCATAACTGGCCAGCACTTCAAATCGGCGGTGTTTGTCTGAGGCCACGAAGCATTCTATAAAGCACTAAAGTTGTTTGTTCTATCACTAAAGTTGCTCATACTTTGTCCTACATTCTTTACAAAGTTATTCATCGGAATTTTGAGAATGACTACCTACAAAGAAATGTCACGAAACAAAGCACCGACAGCACATGCCTTTTATATTAAATCTTCTCAGACTGAAATATTAAAAGTGCGAAATAACAAGGTCGACCCAATCAAGAGGCCGTGTTTCAATGAGAAAGTTCACCTTCGTGCATAGCGTTTTGCTTAGATGCTGCGGTGCTCGCTGTGCATGTTCGTGGTGTCTCTTCTTTGCATGTGTAGCAATGGCACTTTCCCTGTGGCACAACAGGCACCATACCGACCGTCAAGATCAATGTAGCATTTGCGGCTGCGGTCATGCCCTTTCAGTTTGTGTTGCGATGCCGTGGTGCTTGCTGTGCACGTTTGCGGCGTCCATATGCTTGCGCGTAACCCGTGTTCATGAAGTGAAACGTCACTAATTTTTTCTGTGTGTGTAACTTGCATCACTGGGCATGTGCCATTGGGTAGCATATTTTTTTCCTCTTGTAAGCCACACCCCCAATTACAACAACCTAAAAAAAAATTGAAGGTCTGCACACCTAACCTTGGAAATTACTGCATACAACAACGCTCAGATATTTTCAGAAAACTCTCTATTTGGGGACGCACGACTTGTGCACGTCGCGCCTTTGACCAGCGGCTCTCTGCCCCCCCCCCCCCTCCCCCTGCTTTCTCTTTTCGCTGTATTCACACAACGGATGTGATCACAGACGAATCAGTCATGTGACTTGTGATGTGAATGATGTGACTGTGGTGTGATTCCCACAATGTGTGGGATCTGCCTAATTTTTTTTCGTCTTCAAAACCTATTCTATAACAAAGTGCTCGGGAGCAGCAAAATCCTTCATTATACAGCCCACTTCATTGTAATGGATGTACGCCACACTGCTCACACTGGAGCACACTAAGCATCTTGAATAAAAGACCTTTATTTAACATGAACTTACGAGAGACTTAGTGAACAGAATTTTTACTGTGAACAGAATGTGCGACTGCACCTAACATTGTTGCATCGTGGTTCACAGCATGCTCAGCTCCAAAACACAGGAGCTGCACAAAATAAAGCCGTAGATCATAAAATGCTGTTATCCTCTCCTTTATCGTCAAAATTCTTAGTTCATGATCTTCATCACTGTTGCTTTTGCTGACATTGGCGTCCTTTCCACTCTAGCTGGCTTTGAAGATGTCGTTGGTCGTCAGCTGTAGGATTGCACCATCACATTGTCATCAACTACAACATATTCATCAGCCTTCGCACCTGTTGATGAGCTACAGCAAGCAGCCTACAATTTGAGCGATTCCTGGAGCAGTGCAACATGACTACTTCTGACATCATCCCACTCGTCAAGTGCGTTGCTAGCGCTGCTGTTTGCACGAAGTACACCCATGGCGCACTTTGGTGACATCTATGGAAGGCAGTGGTGTTCGCTGTGAAGCAGCAAATAACGTGTCGGGGTTACCTGAATTCTTTCATTGTATAGGCAAATTCATTGCAATGATCTGCAGTGTAGAGGTGTTCACAATACATATGAAGCAGGAATGCAGCTGGGGCATAATGAATCCTTCGTTATACAGGTGATTTCGTTGTAGAAGTGTTCTTTAAGAAGCATTTTACTGTATTTATCATTTTTGTAATGCTGTATTCCATACAGCAGCCATTAATTCCTAGAAAAGTTATTAGCAACCATTCTCTAAAAATGTCGAGAGGCTGCTTGTGCAGTTTTTAATGACATTTACTGATCTTGTATTGAAAACTTATTCTCTGTCCTTGATAGTCAGTTGTCTTTTTTGGACTTGTCAGCACAGTCATGGTACCTAAGTTTGTAGAAACAAATATCCTTACTGTAAATTCGTATATGCCTCTATATTCAATATTCTATTCAATATTTGACATATACTGTTCTTGTTTGATTCATATAAAAAATTTTTGGTATTTGCCCACCTCTAGTAGGAAGGCATAAACTTATCTCTGTTTACAACCTTCATACCACATGTGCTAGTCTATCTGTCAGCCCCCGTTTTCTTTTAGTAGGAAGGAAAGCATTACTAGTCCCGAAACAGTTGCAGTACACTCGAGCATATGCTTCAAGGTCGTCTAACCCACTCCTTGAACCTGTACTTGGATGCCACGTGGAAAGGTCACTGTCAGTAAGGTGTTTCTTCCGAAGCTCGTGAAGGGTGCCGGCTTCTATCCCTATGCTGTCACTGCGGGCATAATGGTAGCCCTTCGCTCCTTGACTTTCTTAACTGAACACTGCCTGCACCGTTCTCTTGAATTGATTTATGGGGTTCAATGTTCCAAAATAACACGCAAGCTATGAGAGACGTACTGGAGGGCTTCAGATCTATGTTGACCACCCAGGGTTCTTTATAGTGCCCCTAAATATACAACTGTGTGAGTGTTTCTGCAGTGCATCTCAGATAAAACAAACATGTCTCAGCTCCGAGCTCCTTTATGGCAATTTCGGAAGTACCTTTAAACTGCACGAGATGTCCACTGACATGCTGCTAATATAATCACTCAGCCACTAACATCCCACTGTAGGTGACATGTGTAGCCATGGTTGTGCTAAAGGCCGCATACCATCTGTCACCATAGTTCCTAATCTAGCTGTGTAGTTCATGGCTTCAACACTTGATCCCTTTTATAAGTTCCAAAAATATGCAATGCCACATGTCAGTGACTCAGTGAATCTATGTCCGTGAAATGACAAGACATTGGTGCAATACACTGTGAATGCTACAAACTGGTGGGATCACATTCTTCGACAATCACTTTCAGGGATACTATCACTTTTGAGAGACTTTGCGCGAGTAGTACCTAATGCATTGGTGCCAAGATTGATCTCTTAGCAAAGTGGCAGAAACACTGTTGCCCGTAGATGTCAACATCTTCGACGCTAGTCATGCAATATCTCGTGAAGGTATTCCTCAATGTTAATGACGGAGAATGCCACTCCTGGTGCATTGCAATCAATCATTTGGTGCATTGTTTCCATCTGCACCTCTTGACACTAGTTCCTTTCACGAATATTTTCATTTTGCCAGTCTTTCTTGTTTCAGGCCTTCTTTTTACGTTCCTAATGATAGCTGGTGCCGTTTTGTGCATTTGTTGTTGCTGCAGGTGATGCGGAGTTTGCATTCACGCTCCTGCTCCACACATACCTGAGGCTGAACGATGTGAACCAGTTCTCCATATCAGGCCTGCGAGGCTGCCCCTGTATTGACAAGGTGAGATCTCAGCTTGCAAGGGCAGTAAGAGAGAATGCCGAGTAACGCTAGACTGGAGGATTGTATGCACTACAGAATTGCACCACCATGTGGAATCTGAGCAGGACCAGGCTCAGATTTTGCACAGCAAACACTAGGAATCTTGCCAAATAGCATGCTTATGAAAGTGCTTTATGTGTGCCACCATACAATGATTGTCACTGTTGTTTCATTATTGCACTTTCATAGCACAATGTGGTACCTGCTGCAGTGCCTCAGTGACTATGGCTGACTAATGCTGTAGCATAAAAACTGTTCATGTTTCACTGTTACATTTAAATTAAAAGGACGCTAAAGGGTAACGTTGCAGCTGGATTGATAGATTAGATTGCGTGCCAGAAAGTCAATCTTACCATCAGCAGAGGCTTTCTAAGCGATTTCTATGCGAAAATGAAAGTGCGGTAACTTCAATATGGTGATGTCACCTTGAATGCACTTTTGAATGCAATGGGCGTTGGCTTTATTTCTTTAGATGTCATGACTAAGCGATGCCTCTAGCAGAACCGAAGTAAAGAAATCTCGTAACAGATGGTGCAAGAGTGTGATCTGGTGGCAGAGAATGATACCACTGGACCAATACTCTGGCCTCTCTGAGATTATGCAGCCCAATGAAGAGTCGAACCCAACTGTCTCAGTGTTGTGTAGATGCAAACGCTTGTCGTGACGATGAGTGGAGCATGGCAGGAATCGTTCTGCTTGGGCATGGCAGCATGCATTTTTGAACGTCATTCGAATGACAAAAAAAAAAAAGGGGGGGGGGGGTGAAAAAGTTGTGAGGACATTGCAATGGCAGAATTTGACTGCTGATCAGGTACATTCAAAACGTTTTTGTTCAGAAGTATCTGTGAGAAGAGGTGCCCCTTAATATGAGACGCATTCTTTACTTTTTGCAACAGGTATCGCATACCCTTTCTGATGAGAGGTGCTAAAGAATCTCTATGGAACAAGAGTGGTTTGTGACTTGTGTGCAAAGCTGCTCGTTGCTTTGTGATGTAATGTAATGATCGCTTGAAAAAGGAATGCATGTAGTTATTTCTTTGCTGTCACATCACACAGGTGAAGCAGGGAGAGAAGAGCCTGGAATGCGAGGACCAAGTGCGCATCAAGGGTGCCACAGACAGGTAGGTCTTTGTCTTTTTCACTTGCCTTTTCTATGCAAAACATTCCTTGCCCCATACCAGGAGGCACTTTGAGGTATGTTCCTGCTGAAGCTCTTTTCAGGCTTACAGATAAAACACTGTACTTGGCTCTCTAACAAATGTGGCCGCTGTTAACAGTGCCTTTCTTTTCAAAACTGTGGGTGATGGCTATGTTGACAATGTCTGTCGAAGAGCAGTACGACAGCACAGATCCCGTAAACGCATGCTTGAGTGCACAACTGAATAATTTACGGTTGTCAGTTGGCTGAGTAGTCAAAATTGTGTACATAGCATGGCCATATCTGTTTATTATTTTATAGGTGGCCCATTTTACTTTGGCTGCACTTGCACTTGTGCAATCAGTGCAGCAAAATGTGTTTAAAAGTGCAGGTTGTCATGAGCCACCTGTTGCTCCAACACAGTGCACGTGGAAATGGCTTCTAGAATGCAGCAGAAGCTCAATTTATTAGCGAAGGACTGCACTGCATTCCGAAAGAACAAAAGACTAAACCTAGCAAGTTTCAAAAACTCTTTTTGTACCAAAATGGCCTTGATATGAGAAAATACTTCGATATCCACAGCGGCACTGATGTATTGGCTCCGAGGTTTTAGTGTAAAAGGCAGAAATAGGAAACGTATCTCAGTTTTCTTCATTGTTCAGCTTTTTTAGCCAAATAAATGAAAACAGGTTCAAAAGGCTACCAGTGTTGCCTTTTAATGTCCCCTTAATCATGGTGCTAAAGGGTGAGCAAGGATGGTTGCTAACTTAATGTCTGTTGTCTTCATTCCTGGGCTGTCTTTTTGCACCCCTAGTGTTGGAGATCGCATAGTCTAAGAGAGACTGATAATTGGACATATTGCTGACGGAGTAGTGGACATAAAAACAGGCAGTGATGATGATGGTGAATCTGATTTGCGGAGTCAAGGTGAATCGCGCAGCTGTATGAACCGTTCGCACTCCCCTCCCACTGCTGCCGTTCTTCATAACGTGGATGAGGTAGCCACCACTGGTGTTTCTAATGTGCTCGTCCTCTTATTTTCAGGATTTGTAGAAATAAAGCGAAAGTATCAAATAAAAACTGTGCACGTCCACACCGACAATGATGCAGTAAAAGAATCTTTTAGCCACAATAAAATTCTAAGTGAAAAAGTCAAGGCAACTAAAAAGAAACCTCAAATCATGTGGGTAACAAAACTCTGGTTACTTATAAATCAGGCGAAGGGGGGAGCTCTGCCCCGCCCCCCCCCCCCTCAGGGCAAACATTGGAGGGGGCTCGAACCCCGGAGCCCCCCTGTAGTTGACACCTATGCATATTAGCACGTAGGCGAACTTGGCACGTGTGCTCGTGGTAGTGACTGACTGGTTGGCTGCAGATCCGAACGCCGCTTCAACATTCGTCAATCTAGCCCGTATGCTTGATCGTGCAACTGGTCACTGATGAGCCACCCGTCGAAGCAAATGAGTGACAAGCTTTTCACGGCAACTTGTTGCCTGTCATCACATTGGCAGGGGCGAATTTTCTTCACGGCCACGCCATTTGCTACACTGTCTAACCCCTTAGCCCTAATCGGAGCTGCGACGTTGGGTGTGGAGGACTGAAGTTATGGTCGCCAAATCATTCACAGTGGTTGTGCAACCCTCAGAAAGCCGGCAAACTGCATCGCCAACTAAAACAAGTGCAAGGGAATACAGTTTCATGTTCATGCGAAGTACCATATGGTGGCCCCTTTCCAAACGCACTGAACTCGTAGGCGCGCAACGGCCTCTTTTCGTAGCTTTGAGCAGCCCGTCACATGACTATAGCTTTGGATTTACATGGTGAGCTCCAAAAAGACGCAGTTTCTTCCAAAAGGCAAAGCATCGATTGCCATAGCAAAATAGTAAACAACTATATCAAGTAGGTATAGTAGTTCTATCAGCCATGTAAACTGGTAAACATTCACTTACTAAGTTAACATGCATGGTGTCACGCATGCATAAGCTAATATGAACACAGCTCACTCAATGATTGTCGAAACTCGCCGTCAAGACGCTGGAGTGAGGAAGCATGGCAGCAGCCGCGAGTGAATTGACCTTCGTGCTGCCTCTTGCTTCAACGCGAACTAAGCGTAAAAAACAGCGCACATGAAGCTATGTCCCTTGGCGCACACTCTGTACTCATTGCAGATCTCTATCAAGATAGGGCCCTGTCAGCTAAGCCATACTTCGCAGCCACTGGAAACCCTCCTCCTTCATCTCCACCCCCCCCCCCCCCCTTGTTGCCTTGCTGCGACAGATGATGGCACGCTTCCTCCCAGCTTTCCTCCCTTGCGCTCGCGATTGAGCCGCCATCATCAATTCACCCTCGCACACTTTCACTCGCACATGCCGCACGTGGCGATGATGTTATTGCCCTTGGACTTTATACGGAACATTACAGCAATGGCAGAAATGTGCCTGGAGTGTTTGTATAATTGCTATCACAATGAAATATCATGTGACAGCACACTGACCCCTGGCTGCGGACGCATCTAACGGACGACAAACGGACGCCGATGAAAAAAAAAAGTCGCAGTTAGGCTCCAAAGGCGAAGCATCGATTCCGATACGAAATAAGTAGACAGCTATATAAGTAAGGAAAGCAGTTCTGTCAGCTGCATAAACTCGTAAACGTTACCCTACTAACTAAATTAACAAACATTGTGTCATGTCCACACAGGCAAACGAAACACATCTCACTCGAGCACGGGCGCTCGCTGTCAATAGAGAGTTTTAGAATAGGGGCCCCAATATTTTGGGGCCCCAAAGAGCTTTGCGGGTGTTAGCGTTGGGGCACGCAGGAGTGAAGAGTTTTAGAATAGGGCTTTGCGTTTGCAGATAGCGTCTTGCGCTGACAGCGCCACTACGGCGTCTAAGAAAAACGATTAAAAATAATTAAATAAAATATACCATCTTATGATATGAATAGTAATTTTGACTTGCGTGTATTTGCGTTTAATTACAATTTAGAGGTTATTCTCCAAGCAGCAAACAATTAGTTGTGCTTAGTTTGGAGCAACAAATCCAACTTTACGTGCCTTCACCAGCCAAGCTTAGCCGTGTTAGGCCTACGAGCCATAAAATCCACACTCGAATTCGGAATCAGCGGCGTCTAATGAATCAATCTTCATAACACACGCTAGTTGAGAGAAAGCGATAACTGCAGTCACTTCTCCTAGCTTGCGAACTTCACGCATTACCGCGAGTCGAACCCAGTTTGGTGCTAGGTTAGAGCCGTCGCTTCAATGGGTGCCGCCATGTTTGTTGACGCAAAGCTTTTGGGAACGCTATTTGAGCTCCCGCTAAATCGGTGAAATAGCGTTCCCAACGCAAAACCCAAACGCAGTTTGCGTCTCGCGCATGCGCAGTGGCTTCGACGCTATTTCTTTGGGGCCCCTATTCTAAAACTCTCTAATATGCCGGCCTAAGGAATAGAGGCAGCAGCAGCGAGCGAATTCGTCACCCTGCTGCCTCTCTCTACAAGTGAACTAAGCGGCGAGAACACAGCACACACGAAGCTATGAGCCATCAGCACATCTACACTCTGTACTCATCGCAGTTCTCTTCAAGATAGGAGCTCCCGCGGCCGTGCTCAGCTGCACCACATGCAGCCGCCGCTGGAGTAAACCCTGCTCCCTCGTGCCTTGCACGTGGTGGAAGACTGTGTGCTCCCACCCCGCCTTCCTCCCCTGAGTATGTGAGATCAAGCCATACTCCTCGGCTCACCCTCGCACACCTCTGAGTCGCACCTACTGCATACAGTGCACGGTCATGGTAGTATAGCACTTGGACTATGTACGGCACATCACGGTGACACTGACTGCAGAAATGCGCCTAGAGTGTCCATTTGCAATAAAAAAGGGAGCAGGGAAGGGGGGGGGCATTGCGCAGACTTGCCCTGGGCCTCCCCATCTGGGAAATCTTTACCACCGGCAGCAACAGCGGTTGACACGTGCGGCGGCAGTGACCGCTCAGAGCGGTGCCAAGTGGTGTGATGCGCATTCTCCACTTTTGTCTGTCATGCAGGTTGACCTTAGCAAGTAGACAGTAACCCTCGGAAGCCACCTGCCATAAAGATAGAAAAACAATCTGTTTTCTGCAGAAGAAAACTGGAAAGCAGTACTTTCTAGGCAGTAGAAAATTTCCATTAAGCATGTACTGTATTGTCCACTATTAAATTGGAAGCCCCAATGGCATTTAGGACAAATTGGCCATTTCTTCAGCTTTAGGCAATTCTAGCTGACACACATTCTGTCGATGAATCATTTGGACAGACCTTCGTATGTGCAGGCATAATAATTTGGTGCTCTCTTTCATAAGAGTAGAGCATACTATGTATGATTCATAGGTAGATAAGTAACTGATAGCTAGTAAGATTATTGTTAAGTAATGTGATTAGTCTCCTGAGCATGTGCAGCACTGTTTTAACAGTGGAGCTGTTTAAGCTTTTATTTTTGCCATGGAGCACTACCAACAAACTCAGCCAGCTGTGCGCTGCCTCGTGTTGCCTAGCAATCACCTGCGAGAGCACCGAGCTGCGTAACCTCCTCCACGCCCCACGTGCAAAGGGCGGAGTCGTGACGTCACAGGCGAGTAAAAGCTCAGAACAGCCGGTGCAGTGACACACCTCTCGCCTCCTCTACTCCGTGTGTACATGCTGCTGCCATGGGAAGACCGAAGAAACTCCGGACGTCCACAGAAGAAGCGGCTTACCAGCAAGAGCGCTGTACTGCCAAACGAGAGGAGACGCGTTGCCACCGAGCTGATCCGGAACACTGCGCCGAAGCTCTGGCTGAGAAGAGGCAACGCCGAGTCGAGGGGCTCGAGTTTCAATCCAAGGAACGCGAGAGTCGGCGCCTGAAACCTCAACGTCGCCGAGGAAGCGATTCCGGCCTGCGACTGCTCGAAAACTTCCAGTGTCCAGCCCGCCGAGACAACAACTTAGCGAAACCTAGCATAACCTTGCAAAACCTACAAACAACTTAGGCAAGCCATGTAAAAGCTAGGTGATCACTAGCTCCGCTGTCGACTACAGCCTTACACCACTAGTGCAAGCTGCACACTTCTTTTTTTTTTGCACACAGCTTGGAAGAATAAATGTTTGCGTTAAATTTTCTGGTATTCAATTCGATGTTTGGGTTTTCTTTCTTGATTGAATTCGGTATTTGATTTGAAATCTACTATTCGGTATGCGCACACCCCTACTTTAAAGTGTTCAAAAAATATTGTGGAAGTAGCAGTGTTGATCTGCTGTAATTACCATGAATACTGAGTAAAAGCAATTGTCACTGGAAGCAAAACGATTTGTGTTATTATTGGAAGTCGCATTCTAGGAAGATGTCTTAAACAAGGATGTGCCAATAGACCCTAGAGAACACAGTAGCCAACAATACTCCGATGCAAGCCTGTGTAAGGCAACAGCGGTGTGGTGCTTGAGAGATAGATAGGGAGAGAGAGAAAAACATTTATTTCATTTCGTCCCCGTGTCCAAGCCCACTGGGTTTTGGTGAGAGGTGACAAATGGCGGGACACAGGGTTGAGGTTGTGACCTGCCACATTGGCAGTTCTAAGCTGGTACTCACGTGGTC
The DNA here is from genome assembly GCF_023375885.2 of Dermacentor andersoni. Taxonomy (NCBI): domain Eukaryota; kingdom Metazoa; phylum Arthropoda; class Arachnida; order Ixodida; family Ixodidae; genus Dermacentor; species Dermacentor andersoni. Next base: position 61,053,891 of record NC_092820.1, read on the forward strand.
TAGATGCTCTCGGTGACGTGCACTAACAGATTGGAAGCATTTTCTTACCTTGTTTAATAAGTGTGGAAGTTCCTCTTCAATGTATATGGTTCAAATGGGGCAGAATAAAAATACCATGTATAGCTGTGTATATGCCGAGTGTAGTAAAAGTATGTTATTATGCTCAGTGTAGGTCAATTATGCTGTGTATTAGGTTGGTTGATTGCGCAACCAATCAATCTTTATGTCCAAAGTGACACAAAGGCTATGAGGGATACCTTAGTGGCGGGCTCTGGGTTATTTTTAGTGCCCGTAGTTCTTCAGCATGTACCCATAGATCAGTATGTGTGCATTGTTGCATTCATCCCACATCAAAGTCGGGCTTGTACACTTACAGAGGGAAAGTAACCGTTTACAACCACGATTACTTCATCTGAAAATGCAATTGCAGTTACCAATAAGTGCCCTGGGAAAAATAACTGAGCAATTGCGGAAATTTAGTCAGTTACACTTACGTTCATTTTCTCCCAACCTTATTAATATTTCACAAATGCACTGTATATCGAGCTGGCCTAGCTAGCTTATTCAGTGGGTTTTCAGCAGCCCTTCACATTTCAAAAATTTTTGTCTGTCATCCTCCCTCACTTTATTGTCAGGAAACAAGCTTTTGCTCAAGCAGCGCACATGGAAGAAAATAATATCACATGAACGTGTGATGAGGACATGCACAGGCGCCTGTGTATGTCCTTATCGTTCATGTCGTGCGAACACCTCTTTTCTCCAACTGCGCTGCTTCAACAAAATCAAAGATGAGAAACTATCCCGTCAGTAGCTATAAAATAAGAAACCATCAGCGACACTGAAAATTTCATAAATGTGCGTGCTGGAGGCAAGAGCAGCATCGTAATGTATGAACACCTTATACACAAGATTGTGCATACTCAAAGGCTTGATGCTTTACATGCTCTATGAAGCGCAGCACTTTATTGTGGCTGGGCTCAATGGAGGCATTCCCGGCTTGCCCAGTGAAAAGCAGAGAACATTCTCTCCAGTTGGACTTCCTAGCATCAGTGACCTATGTGACCATCACTATCAAGCCGTAGCAGAACCATTGCAAATCGTTGGCCAATGTTTGCTTGAATGTTAATATGAGAAAACAAATACTGAACATGTGCACCTACGTCGCTGCTGCATGGCCACGATCATGGGTGTTCTACTGTATATTCACTGCGAAATTCAAGTGCTCAAAGCTGCATCGCCTGTTATAGTTTGTCTCGTTAATAAAGTAAGGCCTGAGTCACACAGCCGTCAAGTGTTCCGCCGAGTCACCACTGTGTCAAAAAAACTTGCAGCAGGCACGATGGAACAGCGTACGAATAGGCAACGGCGGTGGTGACATCGAGAGGAGGAGCAGCACAGTTTTGTACAGTGTTCACTGACTGGCCCCAAGTTCGCCTAAACCTAGAGAAATATTATCTACAATATGCATTGGATCTGTTAATTAACTGTTAAATAATGTTAAATCTGTTAAATAAACCACTGAAATGCACTGCTCAGTATTTGATGTGCCCACACATGGAACGCAAGTGTAAACAGAGCAGCAGCCGCTGCTGTTGCCAGCTCCAGCTTTGTAAATTGGCTTTATTTAGTGATGGCTTCTTCATTACTGATTGGCCCATTTCGTAGGGGCGGGCTCCCTGACCCTGCTGGCAACGGAAACAACGAACTTGTTTTTTGAGGAGAAAATGACTCGGAAACCCTCTCTCCTGACGAAAACCGGTGCCGTAGCGGTGACACGACTGAACATTTTACAGTGGTGTGAAAGAGGCCTAACTGGTTATTTGTAATCAGTTGTTGAAAAATGTAATTAAATTACAGGGATTGTTACCAAGTGAAAAAAAATAATCAATTACAAACCTACCAAAAATATGTTATTGGTTACAATTAACTAATTACTTCATAATTTGTTATGTAGAAGTCCCATAAAAATGCAGCTGCCATAGTCAAGAACCAAACCTGCGAGACCAGGCTTACAAGAAGGCCACAGTAGCAACCAATCACTTACAAAGAGCATAAAAGCAGCAAATGCGTGATTGGCGTGCATCTTTGCTGGAGGATTGCCTAGCTTTGAAAAAGGAGATCTGTATTTAGGAACGGTCTTTGAAGTGAGGTACTGCTCCGATGTGAAATACAGAGGGGATGTGTTGTCACAGTATGCTTGCTTCCTCGCTCTTTCTGCTGCTGTGCAGAGTCTACTGCAAGACGAGTGACACCCACACATGCAGCATGGCAGGCAAGCCTTGGGTCATTGTCAAGACTGACAATTTTCCGGACACTGGTATGTTTTGGCCTGGAGGGAATTTTTTCTTTGCTGGCCTAGGATTGCAGCCCGTGCTACCCACTGCTACAGTCGAATCCTGATAATTAGAACTTGAAGGGGCTCTAAAATTTGTTAGAATTAAAAGGACTTGTTTTTGAAGTATTCGTGCACCATAGCACAATGCACTAATGGTGCGAGTTGTGAAATATTGCGGCGCGCAAGCACACAGCAAGTGAGGACCACGAAACTGCCCACGCCAGTGAATGATCACGCTTCTTGATAAAGGCAGAAACCAAAACTTCAAGGAGCAGCCACACAGGGGCGTCTGGGTCAGCAGGCGTTTGGTGTGTTGCGACACTACGTAACTGAGCACATGAGAGTCAGACCCTCCCGCGTCTAGCCGTGCGCGGCTTAGCCGTGTCTGGGGAAAAGGGGATACTGGAGGTTGAGCCGATGCAAGGTGTTTGGACCTTTAAGGCCCCCAGGCAGAGGAAACGCACCTTTCTGGCCTCTGCTTCACATACATGGCACCTCCAGACTGACCCACCTGGGAGAAATCTGCAGTTGCCTTTTCCTGTCCTCCACTCTGATCTTCGTCTTTCTCTCTCGCCTTTTTCATCTTTCCTTTCTTCACTTCTCCTTACTTCCGAATTTCTCGGTGGCAAGGGTTTACCTTGTGTGGCTAGCCAGCCTTAATTATGCTGTATTTGGTTATAGCAACGATGTACGGCTGGCATTGGCAGGGTTTCTCTAGCAGGAACTTCTGTCATGTCCCCCTGTTGGGCTCCATGGTGGGTGGTTGGCATCGCGGCCGAAAACCCAACTGTACTTATGGAAAATGCTTTTCCTAAACTCCCCGATCGTCCTCAGAAATGAGGGCGCACCGAAGATGTCTTTCAGTTTTTCGGATGCCAAGTCGACAGCTTCCCTTGTTTCCATGTAATTCACTTGGAAAAGCCAGACAAACCAGTGCAAACAATTTCACCATTCCTTGTTTCCAAGTCTTTGAAGTTTTTGGTTCAGGTTATAAGGCGTTGATGACGGCAAGCTGTGATCTCCTCTTGGAGCTCCGTGATCAGAAGCAATATTGACACAATGATGTGGGGCTCCCGCACCACGGGACAGCGTGCGCAAAGGCAGGTGCCATGAAAGACGGTGAAGCGCGTGAGCTGCATGTTCTTCTCCTGGCCCACCATTAAACAGAAGCATCTGTTTTGTAAGACTCCGTCTTCAATCTACGTAACATTATTCTGGTGGAGGTGCTGGGTAACATGCTACCACTTCCAGATCGAACACAACCTACAAGCCCAGTACGAAGTCCGGTCGAGCTGACACCAGTTCACATACGGACAAGCCGTCGACTTCAAGGACTGCCCCCTGAGCATGAGCCTCTACCCAATCGAGTCATAAGGATGAGTACCTCAGTTCCGTCTTCTTCCTAAACCGCACCGACCGAGGTCGTCCTTAACCAGCCGCGACTTCCCACATTCTTCCATGGGGACACCTTCGAAGATGTTGAGCACTGGCTCGATCACTTTGAGCGTGTCGCAGAATTCAACGGCTGGACTCCAGAGCGCAAGCTATGTAACGCCTACTTTGCCCTCGAGGACTATGCACGGACATGGTTTGAGAGCCGTGAGGCGGCCCTATCGACATGGGATGAATTCCAATGGCAGCTAATCAGCACATACGCCAGCCTCAATCACAAGGAACGAGCTGAGTCTGCGATTCAGGCGAGAGTGCAGCGGCCGAACGAAAGTGTCGCAGTGTTTGTCGAAGATATGTGCCGACTTTTCCGACGCGCGGAACCATCCATGCCGAAAGAAAAGAAGCTCAGGAACTTGATGCGCGGCGTCAAGCAAGAGTTATTCGGTGGACTAATACGCAACCCACCAAAGACCGTTACAGAGTTTCCCGCGGAAGCCATATAAATGGAAAAGGCACTACAGCAGCGAACAAGGCAGTACAACCACGACGTGTCAACCCTATCGCGTGACCCTCTCGCTGTACCCTTGGACAATACCGACGCCTTGCGGGAGCTCATTAGGCTTGTTGTCCGAGAAGAGCTTCAAAAGCTTCAGGTGGCTCCGGCATCGGTACCGCGACTCGCTCTGGCTGAGGTCGTCCGGGAGGAAATCAGGCAAGCAGTACAAGTCTCGGAGCGAAGCGAGACACCACAGCACGAGGTACGGCAGCCACAGCCTCGCATGTCGTATGTGGAAGCTGCGAGAAGTTCGTTGTCTCCAACTTTTTACGTTGTGCGCGACGTCCCAGACTTTCATGGTGTGCACACCGTTGAACAAGCAACTGGCGACTTCAGGACTCGCTGCACGCCATTCATGTCTGAAACACGACCACCCCGCAAGAGCTACGTATGGCGCACTGCAGACCGGAGGCCCTTGTGTTTTCATTGCAGTGAAGCCGATCACTTCTACAGGGCGTGTCCTTACCGCCGAGCTGGGCTCCATGGATTTTCAGTGAATGCGCCGTGCCCGCGCAATGGTGAATGCCCCTTGGAGATTGAAGCCTACCTCGCGGATGCCAGGACCTCGTTTGCCCCACGATTCCGTGTCCCCCAGTCACCGTCACCCACCCGAAACAGGTCTTCCAGCCCCATCTGCACGCCGAGTGCAAAAAGGCGTCGCTCACCCAGCCCTGCCTCCCGGGATAACTGAGTCCAGCGACCTGCGGAGGTGAGGTCACTGACGTTGCAAACGCTGAAGATCCTCCACTAAGACAACCGCGAGATGACGTAATTGAGACGCAGAGAAAACAGTGTAGTTCGGTGTCAGTATCTTGCGACGTACCAGTTACCATAGATGACCACGAAGTCACGGCGTTAATCGACACGGGTGCGGACACGTCTGTTATGAGCCAGAATCTCGCGCGTATCATGAACAAAGTTTTGACGCAATGGACCGGGACTCAGATTCGTACTGCGGGAGGGCACCTCATAACTCCAATGGGCCGGTGCACAGCACGAGACAACATTCGGGGCTTCACGTACATCGGCGACCTCGTCATTCTTCCTGAATGTTCAAAGGACCTTGTACTCGGCATGGGTTTCCTTCAGGCGAACGGTGCCATCATCGACCTGCAAAGAGTCTAGAGTCAGCTTCGCTACTACGCAAGCCATAGCGAACAGCAATGGCAATGACCGTGACATCGCGCTTCACGTAGCTGACGATCACGTTACGTTACCATCCAAGAGCAGCGTGCTTACCCTTGTCCGATGCGACGTGGAGGACGACGCCGAAGGAATTGCGGAGGCAAACATACCTATGCTTCTTGAGCGCCACATTTGCATAGCCAGAGGGCTTCTTCAGGTGCGCAACAAATGTTCAGTCGTCTTGCTAACAAACTTTAGCAACGAATATCGGCATGTACCGCAAGGCACGACAATCGCATTTCTTTGCGAAATCATTGATGTTACTGACATTGCCACATTGGAAATCGCATTGTCTCAGCAATCTGAGTTACCCAGCCTAAAAGAACGGATTCACGTTAACGCTGCTCTGCCAGACCATCAGAAAGACCGTCTACTGAGTCTCCTGAATTAATTTGCGGACTGTTTTTCAACATCGTCCAAAGTACGGCGCACGTCCATCATAAAGCACCGCATTATAACGGACGAGTCCGCACGTCCTGTTCGTCAGCATCCGTACAGAGTGTCTCCAGTGGAAAGGGAAGCGATCAAGCATCAGGTGAAAGAGATGCTCCAAGACGACGTGATCCTGCCATCCACAAGCCCGTGGGCCTCCCCTGTAGTGTTAGTCAGAAAGAAAGACAACACACTACGCTTCTGTGTAGAATATAGAAAGTTGAACCGTGTCACCAAGCGCGATGTTTATCCATTGCCACGCATCGACGGCACATTGAATCGTCTACAACATGCCAATTTTTTTTTCTTCTTTGGATGTTAAATCAGGGTTGGAGCCTGCCTTTGGAGCCCGTTGGAGCCTGTGCTTACAAGAGTACGACATTACAGTTGTCTACCGATCTGGAAGGAAGCACAGCGACGCCGACTGATTGTCACGCGCACCACTCCCTACGATGACCTCGGACCCTGACGACAGTGTGCTGACCCTGAGCTGCTGCCGCTGATCGAGCACCTTCAAGGAGCTGAAGGTGTCTTACCTCGGTCGCTTTTGCGCGGCTTATCAGCGTACTCTTTGCATAACAATGTCTTTTACAGGAAAAACTGCGGAAGTGGTCCAAATACGTACCTCTTTGTCGTGCCGTCGGCGCTGCGCCAAGACATTTTGCAAGCCTGCCATGATGAGCCATGCGCGGGACACCTGGGATTTGCTAAGACATTAGCAAGGATACGCCAGAGGTATTATTGGCCCCGGCTTTTTTTCTTCAGTGCAACGGTATGTCAAGACGTGCCGTGATTGTCAGCGCCGCAAGAAACCACCAGTTAAACCAACTGGCTTTCTCCACCCTGTGGACCCTCCTCAGGCACCGTTCCAACAAATAGGAATGGATCTACTTGGGCCATTCCCAATGACCTCTTCGCGCAACAAATGGATAGTCGTCGCTACCGACCACTTAACCCGGTACGCCAAAACCGAAGCTATTCCGCAAGCAAACTCTTATGAAGTGGCCAAGTTCTTTCTATGCCACATCGTCCTACGACATGGTGCACTGTCTGTTCTCATCACCGACCGTGCTGCAGCATTTACAGCCGAACTTATGGTGAACGTTCTCCAGCTGACGCATTGCTCTCACCGCAAGAGCACTGCATATCACCCTCAAACCAATGGATTAACTGAACGTCTAAACAGAACGCTGGCTGATATGCTCTCCATGTATATCGACGTTGAGCACAAGACGTGGGATGAGATTTTATCCTATGTAACGTTCGCGTATAACACTGCTGTACAAGAGACTACACAGTTTACGCCGTTTGAACTTGTGTACGGGCGCCACATCACGTCAACACTTGACGCCATGCTACCTCAGGTTGATAATAGCCCGCCCAGCGAACACATGGAAGAATTCGTTCAAAGAGCCGAAGCAGCACGCCAGCTTGCTCAGCATCGTATCCGGAGCCAACAGCATACTGACACCCTCTGCTACAACGAGGGTCGACGTGACGTCCATTACAATACCGGCGCCTTCGTGTGAGTCTGGACGCCGATCCGTCGCTATGGGCTCTCGGAAAAATTGCTCCGCCAGTATTTTGGCCCCTACAAAGTTACACCCCGCCTCAGTGACGTGACCTACGAAGTCGTCCCTTGCAGTTCTGACCCCGGTTCGCTCCGTCGTCGTCCTCACACGAAAGTTGTTCATGTAGGGCGCATGAAACCCTACTATGCGCATACATGAACGCTGAGATGCACCTGAGGAGCTCCATTTCTTGTCGCCGCAAGAACTTTTTGACGCGACTGAGACGGTCGCTTTTCGCATGGGGGGCAATTGACACAATGATGTGGCGCTCCCGCACCGCGGGCCGGCGCGCGCAAAGGCCGGCGCCATGAAAGACGACGAAGCGCGTGAGCTGCGCGTTCTTCTCCTGGCCCGCCATTAAACAGAAGCGTCTATTTTGTAAGACTCCGTCTTCAATCTACGTTACAATATGAGAAATTGCCGAAACTAGTATCATTTGCGGAGACCCAAGTAACAGTAACCCCGCACCGTACGATGAACATAATCCGTGGCGTTGTCTCGGACGATGACTTACAGGAGCTCACTGAGGCTGAACTCTTGAGGTCTTCAGTGAACAGAATGTCAGCAATGTCAAAAGAAATAAGATCAGGTGGGATGGCAAACAAATCCAAACCAAACACCTGATAATCACCTTCGGTTCGAATGTCCTGCCCAAGTCAATCAAGGCTGGGTACATCAAGCTCCGTGTTAGGCCATATATGCCAAATCTCCTCCGATGTTTCAAATGCCAGCGTTTCGGCCACAGTTAGCAGCGCTGCCAAGGCCGTCAGACTTTTGGGAAATGCAGTGCCCATGAACACACCTCTGAAGCTTGTGAGAACTCTTTCCATCATGCAAACGGAGATGGGGAGCATGCCGCCTACTTGCGGTTGTGTCCATCCTGGAAAAAAGAAAAGGAAATTGTAACAATTAAAGTAAAAGAGAATATTTCATTCAAAGAAGCACGCAGGTGGGTAACTTACCTGCCAAAGAACAGCTTTGCCAAAGTGGCGCATCAGGGGCGGCGCCACAACGGCTTCCCGCTGCTGTCCGGCTCACACAGGGTGAGCCGGCAGTGAAGCCATCTGCCCCCTCGGCAGTTGCAGCTAGCACTGCTTCGCCACCCCAGCAGAAGGGGCCATAGACTTCCGGGCTGGTGGCGTCAAAGGTCTTGTCTGCCGAGACGAGGAGGCCTTCAGGTCAAACCCTGCGCTTGCAAGAGCGCATGTCCAGCACCTCACAATAACCAGCCAGACAGTGCCACCAGCGCCTAAGGAGCTGGTGGCACTCCAAAAAAAACAGAACTCACGTCACAGCACATGGAAAGGGCCCGTGAGCTAATCTCCATCTCTTAAGACACGCAGCACAACCTACATTTATCATCATGGAGACACAAATGATACAATGGAATGTTAGAGGACTTCATAACCTAGATGACATTACAGAACTTCTACACAACCATCACCCAAAGTATCTGTGGGTTCAAGAGACACATCTCAAACCCACATGCACAAATTTTCTTTGTCAGTACCCAATCTATTGTAAAGACCACAATGAGGCGAACGCCTCGTCTGGCGGTGTAGTAATAGTTGTCGACAAGTCATAGCTTGTCATCATGTCGCCCATCAGACACCCCTTGAGGCAGTGGGAGTTCGGGCAATTCTTTTTAATAAAATAATCACTGTATGTTGCGTATACATACCCCCAAATTATCATCTCGGAAAAAGCGATTTTTATAACCTAATTGATCAGCTCCCGGACCCCTGTATACTCTCAGGCGATTTTAATGCCCACAACACCATGTGGAGTGACTCGCGATGCGATGTGAGAGGTCATTTTATTTAAAATTTTCTTGTAAGCTCCGGTGCATGCCTCTCCAACAAGAAGGAACCAGCATATTATAATATTCATCATAATTCATATTCACTAATAGACCTCTCGATTGGCTCGGCTTCAATTTTCCCTGACTTGGAATGGCATGTAACCGAAAATCCCTATGGAAGTGACTACTTCCCTGTAATGTTCAATTTAGTACATCAACACGAATGCCCTCCACGCACACCCCTGTAGGAACTAGCCTCCGCCGAATGGAATCATTTTAAGGAATCCAGTTACTTATCGCGGCATCTTATCATTGATTTTAGCATAGATAAAGCAGTGGCATATTTTAGTTGTTTTGTACTTGACGCAGCTAAAAAGTAACAAACACAAGGTCTTTCATGTAAAAGACGGGTCCCCTGGTAGCATGAGCAGTGCAGATTGGTGCGAAGGAAACAAAACAAAGCGTGCGGTTTGCTGCGTCGCTTCCTGACTGCTGAAAATCTCATAGAATTTAAACTGGTAAAATCATAGGGAAAGCGCACGGGGAGACAGGCAAGGAGGGCTAGCTGGGAGAGGTTTCTCTCGGGCATCACATCCTACACTCAAGAGTCTAAAGTATGGAATGGCCTATGAAAGCTAAAGGGGCAGCAAATCCACCAATTGCCCTCAGTTGACAACCAAGGGACTACCTTGGAAGACCAGGCCAACGCTCTGGGCAAACACTTTGAGCTTGTATCAAGCTCCACACTACACAAAATCATTCCTCAAATATAAACAATTAGCTAAACATAAGGGGGGACATGACGATTAGAGAGATACTTATTTTTAGACCAAATTCAATTAAAATACATAGACTTGTTCAGTTTTTCAAGCCGATTTTAGAAGTGCAATTTTTTTTTATACGTCAAGTAATTATGGAGGTAATTAAAAGTACACTGCTATTATTTGTGGGGACAATAGCTAAAAGAAATCTGGACAGAGAGCTATATTAATGCATGAGTGGACAGCTGAATGTTTAAGGAGTGAAATGCTGCAAGCAGTTTTTAAATCCAATAATAATTAGCAATATAGCAGTTCATCAAAGTCCATTGTTTACACCATGGCGCTAGGTCACAAGAACAAAAGGAAGAAAAAATTATAGGAAAATGAAAAGCAAGAATCTGCTTGCAGCGATGTGACATGTGCTACACTCATCCGTAATCGTCCCTCTGTAAGAGAGCCCTTTTCACTGCGGGTGAGGTAGCTTAGCGTTGAAATGGATGTGCCACTACTCAAAGATGGCTTAATGCCTCCAGCTAAGCTGCTACCGCCTTGTGAGTGGCAGCTGATACAATGTGATATATCTTTTCTACAAGTTACAAAGCACGCTCCAGTGTTGTTTGATCCTGGATCCTTATTTACACTTTATGCTTGGCGTGCGTGTAATGCTTGGCTAACTGACAATTGCAGTTATCTGGAACCCATGGGTCAGTGGGGCAGCTTCCATGGCCGACTTTGGCGACGACGAGTACGTCAAGATGGTCTGTGTTGAGCCTGGATATGTGTCCGAGCCTAAGAAGCTACCTCCAAAGCAGACCTTTGAGGCTTCAGTCACGATGGAGGCAGTGGAATAGCTTCATCCGCTCGAAGGACCTGCACACATTGTTATCGGAGATGTGATAGCTTTTGTTTCTGATTCCTTTTTTATTTGTGAATATATATTTAGCTTTCAGGGCTAGTGTAAACACTTTAGAATAGCATCTTTTATGCTGCTGCTTTATTGACCGAGGTTGGTTACAGTGAGTTAGCAGTTTGCTGCTAACTCACTTTGCTTTTTATTGGTCTTAGTTGGATTTCTCATCTGTGATTGGAAATACTATTTACATACCTCGTCTTAGCTTTTTGTCAAATAGATTCTGCTGTTACATGAAATGTTCTTATGTGGATGTAAATTTAATAGCCCTTTTCTTATCGCCACTTGTCACAGTCATAGGCTTGGTTGCCAGGATTGCAATCAACTTTAAAGAACTATACTATATTATCGGCAAATGAAAAGTGACATGATGAAACACCGTGAAACACAAAGATGAAGGGAGGCAAAACAAAAGACGAAGTGCCGACTGTTAGTTGAAGTTTATTGGGAAAACCCATAGATGCATAAGAGCCCTTCATTCGTGCACCCTGGCACTCAGAAAAGCAATAAACAAGCCAGAAAAAGCAAAGGCAGAAATTAGTACGTACTACCTGAGAGGAAAAGCATGTCTTTGGATTGTCACGTCATCAAGATTGAATGCTACAGATACGCATACTTATAAATTTTTCCAGTCAACATTAGTTGAGTCAGCACAGTGTCTTGTCTGTTGCTTCTGTTCGTCTTTGTCTCACTGTTTCATCATGTCACCACATCAACTCGGCTAACTGTTTTCTGTGATATGAAACGGTGCATCAAAATTGTTCATGGGCAGAAGCCGAGGGAGCTGCCCACAAAACAAAGCTTCAGTGTCTTTGGAGGTTTAACATAAATCAGAAAGACACGTCTGTTGCGAGAAAAACAACAGTGTGCACTGAACCTACTGGTTTTCTCTCTTATCCTGCCAGTTACCTCTTTTGTAACAACTAATTATTAGCATATTGCAGTGTTCATTTATACCTATGTCCAATTCCATTCTTTGGATTTTATTCTGCATTTATTGCCATAAACTTTTAAAACACCACCGCAGGAGTAAGTATGTGCGTAGTAGTTGAGAAACTGCAGCGCACCGCATTTTATTTCTGCCGAGTGAGATATTGAAATATATAGTAAGTTGCAGAAGTTGCACAAGGGAGAATACACAAGTATTTATTCTTTTGTCTTTGTCCCGGAAATGCCTTGTTTAAGGTTGTGGCCCCCAAGATTTTCAGATGTGCCACTCATTCGACTCTCAAGTTGAATAGAATGTACAGCCGCGTCCACGTCTGTGTAGAGCGCGCAAGCAGATGGCCTTGCTCTGCGCCCCGCAGTGCGGCAGTTGCGAGATCTGAAGCACTTTGCCCAGGAGCATGCGCGGCCTAATATACATGCAGACCTGCATTGCACGAGTGGCAACGTTGAAATGGGCCGTCGTTTTACCGAATATGTACGCTTCCTAAGGGCGCTCTCGGTATCTCCATGCCAAAAGATTACGTGTTTCAGCTGATAACACGCACCCGACTCTCACAACAAGCTATGCATGCTTTCTGGCTGTTCCGATTATGCGGTGATACGAAAAAATGATAACGCCAACAACAGTCTAAAAAGAAAATCCAGGCGTTAATTTTTTGATGCCGTCTTCTGCCTGCCCTTGGCGCTTATAGATGATGCGTTATTTTGTATTTTGGCTCAACATTATTTATTACAGGACATGGCATGTTCAACCATTGCCGAAGAAGAGAAGCTTCAGCCTACAGATAACGTTTCCATAAGGGGCCTTGTGTTTGAAACTTTGCCTCCTTCCTGAAGTTCCCCATGTTAGGCCGCTGCGGACTACTTCGGATCCCCATCTTTCTGTGGCTCCCTTGTCGTTCTTTTGAGAAAACTGCATTATGCTCAATACCATAGCCATTAGAGCAGCAATGACCGCTTCATTAGATCAGTAAGGTTACACGACGACTTGCACTTTTTAAAAATAAACGTAAACCCTGTTGGTTCAATTCCCTTTCGGTAGCCTACATTTGCTACTTTTGCTGTGAGTGCTTCATATCATGCAGCTTTATGTTTGTTTGGTTATCAGCTGCATTGATACTCATGATGCAACATTCCTGTGGCACTTAATAAGAAGGCAAAGTGTAGTATCAGCTATTTGTGCCCTAGGGCAAAAGATACATGACACTGTGCTAAAATATCTCGGCATCCACTTTGGCCCAGAATGTATATTTTGGGAGACATTGGCTTGACCTGTTTCATTTGTATGTTTTCTACTTAATCGCTGTATTTTTTATACCTTAGTGCATGCAGAACTCTTATGCATAGTGTTCCATGAACTTCAGCGGCAGAGATATGGAAAGTTGGTCTGTTGATGCACACAGAAGGGAAAAAGAACAGCACAAAAGATTGGGTGAAGTGTAGGATGTGTACATGTGTAGAATCAAATATCTGACTGCCCAAAGAAAGGTACTAGTGACATTATTTCCTCTGTGTCATGCCTTTATGTTACTGTTGATATGCAGTAAAATTGATTGTTGGTAGTACCGTGTTTTTTGTCCTACAATTAGTTACGTCTCTTTTTCTTTTTATTACTTTGAAAATGGCACTTAACTTGAAACACCTGATGACATTGTTCCAAGCAGACACTTGATCTTTCTTCAGTGCCGTTTGCCCATCCTCAACAAATTTGCTACCTATAATTATGAAGCCCCCTCATGAAACTTCCGTTCACGAATATGTTCAAAGTGATATTACTACTTGAATAAAGGTATATTTGTAGCATGTGGTCCTTTTATTTTGCACTATATTCGTAACTACGTCGCAGTATTCCAGTCTTATTTTTAAATGTTTATGGGTATTTCTTTCTTTAAAAAAGGATTGGTTTCTTTGCTCTATGACCAATGGAAACAGCAGGACATGTGTGTATATAAAGAATTGAAAACCGTTTCACTTCGTGTGGTACACTTCCTTGGTGGATATACCTTCATATGCATGTTTAAAACTTATTGCTGTTACTGTAGGTGGTATTACAGCGGATGAAACTGGGGACAGGCCAAGAAAGAAAATGTCTTTCTACTTGAAGGTAGTTCTTCCTGTAACAGTCATATTTTAACTGGTTAGTGATAATGCATATGCAGTAACAGAGGCAAGAAAGAGCGACAATAAACACTTAATTGGGCAAGCTTGCACAGAAAGAGGGGCATGGTGCTTCTCTTGAATACGACAACGCAAGTATATTCATTTCTTTCTAACACCTCTCCTTGTGATTGGCACTGTAGTCCTCTCACCCTTAATTAATGTACCATTTCATATTCCTTGCGCTACCATTGCATTGGATGCTATGCAATGTGGTCCATGTGATGAAGTCTCTTGGTTCATGCAGGAAACTGCAGAAGTAAACAGTTAAGTTTACTCTAGGCAAATCTTGGGGAAGAGCTATCAAAGTGACACTAAAGGTGGCTGATTACATGTTGACAGAATGTGATATGCTTGCTTCATTCAATGGTAGTGATTACCTCAGCAGTTAACTATCTCGTCAGAAATTAGTGCTGCAACGTTGAAGTCTCCGTGTGCAGTGTTGGAAGCACGTAAATATTTTCCTGCTGCCATTGCATGGGCTTAAGACCGAGTAAATTCGCCTGTAAAATTTCCTGCCACTGTGTTTCTTTTTTATCTGCTGGCACAGACTTGTGCCACAGGAAAAAAGGGAGCAGGCTGATGTACAGGCGCTATGTTGCCAAACAGCTTTTCACTGTGCACTTGAAGCTCCCGCGAATTGTCTTCTTCGCAAAACACATTAGAAATATCCTAGTTTGTAAGCAATATACTTTACTTTGTTTCTTTGTTATCTTCAGCGGTTTATGCTGTTCCCTCTTGGTGTTATTAATTTTAATTTATTGTCCCTTTTTGTGCTTCAATGTACAATTTTCCATATACAAAATATGTGATTTATAATTGTTTGTATTCCTCTCCTGCTATAGCCCTGTGTAAGGGCTGGCAGTATCTGTAAATAAATAAATAAATAAACCTTGTGAAGTCGTTAGCAGAAGAATTTAAGGAGCAGAAATTTGATTATCTAAAGGACGCCTGGATATGTTGGCCACATTAGCTGGATGGAGAGTAGTCCTTCAGGTGACTTGTGTACAGTTACCGTGGCAGCATACGACAAATGTGGCGGCAGATTTCTATATGAATATGGTGGCAGGCACTGAGCGTACTGTGACAATCAAGCAGCTTCCCATGGTGAGTAGCAGCAAAGCATTGACCATGTATAGCACATAACTCTGGAACATTTACTGCTCTTCTGAACCAAATGTCACCTCAACAACGAGACAGGTGTGGCAGTAACCAGATGTATATGGAGAAGAGAAAGTCTGTAGCGTAAGACTTCTTCCCCTGGACATTGAAAACGCTCTGGAAGAGGTTTGGTTGGTCCTGCACAAGGCAGAGAAAAAGGTCATGTCGCGCATTCCTACGAATGTTCGCAGCTCAGCGCAGGCGGCTTAAAGGTGACAAAACGAATGACATCATTCCTGTAAAAAAAAAAAGCAAACTGGCCACAGCCAAAGTGAAGCCGGCAAAGAACATACCCAAAGTATTGTCCTGCACTAAAATAGTCATTAACCTATGTTCACAGTAAGGACGAAGACCATACCAGGCGATCTCCAATTACCTCTGTCTACCTCTGACATGGCGGCTACAAATTTTCTATAATCTTATCACGTATACCTAACCTTCTGCCATCCTCGTGTTTGTTCCATTTGAATTATTCCCATTACTTTAAAAGACCATCGCTTATCTGCTGAAGACTTTACGTGAACTAACCAACTAAATTTCTTTATTCTCGATTAGAATATCGACTACATTCGCTCTCTTTATAACACCGTCATCATGTGCCAGGGCATAAACTACTATGCTTACCCACTGCACCACAAGTAGTCATTTTATATGGTGCCCGCCTCCTACATACATCCATACAAAATAATTTCTTTATTGACATAGCAAGAACAACGCAGATGTGCTTGTATGTCTCGCGTAAAACTGCCTTGTCCTTAAGGAGGTTTAAAGAATGACATGATAATGGATCTTTTGTGCTTCTATTGTTCGCGAGCGTTGCAGAGAAATGCACGATCTTGGTGATGAATAATCCTGTTCGTGCCCTGGTGCCCACATATTAAACCGTTGATAATGCTACAGTATGAATAAAATACCAAACTATCATTGAAAAATCACCAGCGCCAACCGTCTTAAAATTTAAATATTGAGAGAAACGTTCGCGTCTGATCATCCCTATTCAGACATTTGTGAAACGCTCAACGGCTGTTCTAATGCAGGCTAGCGCCAAGATGCCTGGAGGCACTCAGACTGGTAATACAACATGCCTTCCCAACCCGGGAAGTGATCTTTATGGTATGTGCCACCTAGCCCACGAAGCATAAGTTGGCTACTAGCTAGCTTGATACAGCTTGACTAAGCCAGAAATGGCTAGGGCTGAGTCAAGCTATAGTTTAGACATTTTCAAGACCTGCCGCGGTTGCTTAGTGGCTATGGCGTCGCGCTGTAAGCGCGAGATCGCGGCATCGAAACCTTGCCGCCGCGGCCACATTTCGATGGGGGATGAAATTCAAAACTCGTTTATCGTACATAGGGTTCACATTAAAGAACGTCAGGTGGTCGAAATTGACCCGGAGACCTCCATAACACCGTGCCTCCTAATTGGATCGTGGTTTTGGCACGTAAAACCGCAGAAAGGAGAAAGAAACGAAAATACGTCTTCAAGATCTTTCACGTGACGTCTTCAAGCCATACGCTTCTAGCCATTATGAATAAATTTAGTTAGGAAACTCAAAATTTTCAAGCCATATATGGTAGGGTGGCTAGAACTGGAAGGTGTGAGAACCGGCCGCTGTCGATGGGCGCGCGGCGTCTGTGGCATTGCACTAGCGCCGCGTCTTGCTTGCTTTTCGCACGTTTAAATTACGTTAACATTCAACTGCAATATTGTCCTTTCACGATATACGCCGACTATCGACATAAGATATTCGCGAAGTACACGCCTTTATCTTGCCGTACTTCCCGTCATGTTTCTTTTATTGTTAACCCACTTTGTATAGACTTCTGTATTTGACCTCCTTACACAATGCCTCTGTTCATCTCGAGGCTTGTAACGTATATGTAAATAAAATAAACAATAAAATAGCGCTGGACAACCACCGATCGCGGTGTCAGTACGAACCTTACCCCAGCAAAATAATCCAATCGTAATACAACCATTCTTCGACCAAGCATATTTTGATGGTATCGCGCATTTTCATTACACGTGTTGCGATTGCAAAATGACATTGTTACGGCGATGTTGGGAGTATAAAACTATATTTACAATGTATATCCAAGGAGAGTCAATTGGGATTAAAATGGCTGACTAGTAAGAACACGCAGCAGCCAACATCTCGCAATCTTCTTCCTCTCTCTCTTCTTTCGCCCTTCCGTAACAGGGCCCCCGGGAGGTGAAGCGCCGTCTCGGCGCATGGTAGGCGAAGAACTGCGAGCGAAGTATGGCTTCAGCCGCGAAACGTGCACGACGTTAACAGACAGCGGACTTGAGGATGGATGAAACTAACGGCGCGATCTCGTAATTGACGTCGTTAACTTGACGTAGGATTTCATAAGACCCTGTGTAGCGAGAGAGAAGCTTCTGGGGATTGGCCGACCCGACGACATGGTGACCAAAGCAGCACCCAAGCACCTGGGGCGAACTGAACATCGCGATGGCACCGGTCGTAATGCTCCTTTTGAAGATGCTGCGAGGCTAATAAGCGAGATCGGGCGACTTGACGCGCCATGTGAGCGCGATCGATGACTTTACGAGCGTACTCAGTGGCAACACGGGGCACATAAGGTAGGATGGTGCCAAGGGCAAAGTGGGGTCACGACGATACAAAAGATAAAAGGGTGATTATCCTGCGGTGTCATGTCGGGACGATTTATTCGCGAATGTCACGTAGGCGAGCGTGGTGTCCCAGTCACGGTGGTCGTTGGAAATGTACATCGACAACATCTCTGTGAGTGTTCGGTCGAGAAATTTCGTAAGAACGTTCGTTTGTGGATGGTAGGCGGTAGACAGCTTGTGCTCAGTGGCACAAGAGCGGAGGAGGTCGTCCACAACTCGAGGCAAGAACGAGCGGCCGCGGTCTGTAAGTAACGGTCCAGGTGCACCGTGCTGGAGGATGACGTCGTGAAGAAGAAAATCGGCGACGTCAGTTGCGCAGCTAGTCGGCAACGCCTTTGTTATCGCGTAGCGCGTCGCATAATCAGTAGCAACAGCGATCCACTTATTCCCTCTATGGTCGTCGGAAAAGGGCCAAGCAGGTCAAGGCCTACGCGAAAGAATGGTTCAAAGGGAACTTCAATTGGATGGAGTCGGCCGACAGATGGCAGGGGAGGTTTCTCTTCCGGCGCTGACAGAATTCGCAAGTTGCGACATAACGACGCACATAGCGGTAGAGGCCCGGCCAGAAGAACCGGCGTCGTACGCGGTCGGTACGCAAAACTCCAAGGTGTCCCGCCGTCGGTGCATCGTGAAGTTGTTCGAGAACGACGGATCGCAGATGACGAGCAAGGACAAGGAGCAACTCAGGGCCGTCAGGGTTGATATTACTGCGGTAGAGGATGCCGTCATGCAGCACGAACATGCGGCACGTGCCGTCGGTGCTGCCCGATTGCGCTCCGGCGATGATGGACTGTAAGGATGCGTCGCGTTGTTGTTCAGCGCGCATGTCGGTCATGTCAGTCAAAACCATCACGCAGGTCATGGGATCATGCGCAACAGGATCGGGAGGATCCACGGGGTGTCGCGAGAGGCAGTCAGCGTTTTTGTGCAGACGTCCAGACATAGTTGACAACAAATGAAAATTCCTGGAGCCGCAATGCCCAGCGGCCAAGTCGTCCTGTGGGGTTCCGGAGGGAAGACAGCCAGCAGAGGGCGTGGTGGTCTGTAACGACAGAAAACCTGCGGCCGTACAATTATGGCCTGAACTTGGCGACAGCCCAAACTAAACCCAAGCACCCGCTCGGTGATGGAGTAATTTCTCTCGGCAGATGACAGCAGGCGGCTGGCGTAAGCTATCACGCACTCGGTACCATTCCGCTGTTGGACGAGAACAGCGCCGATGCCGTGGCCGCTTGCGTCAGTGTGGCCTTCGGTCGGTGCAGATGGATCAAAGTGGGCATGTATGGGAGGGTTGGTCAGAAACCCGATGAGGGCGGCGAACGCGTGAGCCTGCTCCGGGCCCCATGAAAATGGCGTGTTCTCCTTTAGAAGATCTGTCAAAGGCCGAGCCACGTTGGCGAAGTTTTTGACGAAACGGCGGGAGGGAGAACACAGGCCGACGAAGCAACGCACGTCAGAAGCAGAACGTGGCACAGGGAAACTGCGTACTGCGCGAACTTTTTCCGGATCTGGTCGGACACCGGATGCGTCAACGAGGTGTCCCAACACGGTAATCTGACGGCGCTCGAATCGACACTTCGTGGAGTTCAATTGGAGGCCGGCTTTTCGGAAGACCGCAAGAATGGCAGCGAGTCAGGTAAGGTGGCTGACGAACGTGGGAGAAAAAACAATAACGTCGTCAAGGTAATTTTAAGCGTCTCGCAATCTTCTTCCCCTCTCTCTTTCACCCTTCCGTAACAACATCTGCAAATCTTTATATGAATTATCGATGTATATATGTATGCGCACTGGGGCACGTGGGTATGAGCCATTGAGCTTTAGTTTGCTTTCAATCATATCTTGTCGTTAGAAACATTCTCATCATTAGCCTGTTTTGTGTCCACTGCAGGACGAAGGCCTCTCCCTGCGATCTCCAGTTACCTCTGTCCTGCGCCAACCGATTCCAACTTGCACCTGCTTGTTTCCTAATTTCATCACCCCACCTAGCCTTCTGCCGTCCTCGAGTGCACTTCCCTTCTCTTGGCACGCATTCGCTAACCCTAATAGTCCACCGGTTATCTAGCCTATGCTATGCATGGCCTGCCCAGCTCCATTTTTTCTCTTAAAGGGCCCCTCACCAGGTCTGGCCATATTGAGCTGACAAGCGCAGAGCATACAATGCGCGATAACAATGGTCTCTGCAAAGTATTACATCGCTACGCGCCGCCGAAAGACCTAAAATTTCAAACCGAACGTAGTTTTTCCTTCTCGCGGCCGCCACGCCCCATGCCGGAGAGTGACGTACAAGTGCTAGTGCGCCTACGTACACATGTTCGCGCTGTGACATGGCTCTTAGTGGCAAGTGACTTATTAATTAAATGATTTGAATACCTTCAGGGCCCATAGGGCGTTACAGAAGGGAGTGGTAACAATAAATAGAGAAGAAAACACATACACACAAAGCAAATATTTGGTAACATATTCAAGCGCATTTTTAATGTCACTGGCGTCCGTAATCGATACAGTGGAGGTGGGCAAGTGGTTCCGGTCATTACAAGTTTGAGGAATGGTTAGTAGAAGTTTGTGAGGGACGCGATCGAATGGTTTAGAAAAGTCAATAAAGATTGCGTCGATGAAAAATGACCCATTGATGGAATTGTGTAAATCGGTTACTAGCTCAAGCAACTGCGTGTTACAGGATCTGTTTTTCTGAAAGCCGTGTTGGTTTTCAAAAAGTAACTTATTTGATTCAATGTGAGACATTATTGAGTATATATGATATGCTCAAGCAGTTTGCAGCAAATAGATCTAAGAGAAATGGTAGGGTAATTGTTAGCGAAGTGTTTGTCTCCAGATTTAAAGCCAAGGAATTACATGCGCAATCTTCCAGTCGTCTGGAAGAATTACAGTGTCCAGTGACTGCTGAAAGATTAGTGATAAAAGGTAAGCTGAATTATCTGGAGTTAGCTTTAAAAGTTTTGCGCTGATACTATCTGGCCCAGGGCAAGTTTTGCATGCAAGCTTCTATTGCGCTTGCTACGCCTATTTCTGTTATTGAGATAGGTGGAAACTCTTGCGAAATTGCTTGCACTTCAGGCATCGTAGATTATAGAGACAGCTTGTCCTAGAAGATGGAAGCGAAATGCGGATTGAAATGTTCAGCAGTTTCTTCTATTGAAATAGGTCACCATTTTCACATTTGAGTTGTACGCTCGATAGCTTTTCTTTCGGGTTTATTACCCGCCCAAATTTTCCAGGGTCGGTGATCAGCAGATTAGGCAACGTACAGTTAAATTATTTGTTTTTAGCTTCATTGATTAAGGTCTGTGTAAACTTTGACAGATGTTTGTAGTTTTTCCACTCTATATCGGTATTTGATCTTGAAGATTGTCTAATTAAACGCCCGTCTCTTCTTGTTAATAGTTCCCTTGACCGTGTGAACCGAGCTTTCTCCCAATCCATGCGACCGGCGCCACCTTTTGCATCACCTGCTTTCTCCTGCACGTGTTTGTTTTACGTCCGCAACAACTAAACGCCAATTACTGCACTTTTACATGGCGTGCGGGCTCGCAGCGCCAGAGTGCATGAAAGAAATTACGTGAGCACGCAGTGGCTGGTGATAGTCAAAACCAAACAAAAAGCTACATAGCTCACGCTGGAGGAAAAAGATGCTGAAAAGCAAACGAATAGACAAGCACGTACGGTGAAGATGAGTGCTTGCGTGAAGCTCGCTCCCTGTTGTATTTTTGTTTAGCCCGCGTCTCTCCGAAAATGTTATCACGTGACCACAGCACCTGCCCAATGAAAAACGTGCTCAGCGACGCGCGCAGAGACCAAAATCGACCCGTGCACCGCGTGTATTACGGAGCATGGGGAGAACAGTCGGCGAGCAGTCATGGGGAGTAACTCTCCTTTTTTTGAAGGGATTGGCGCACCGGCTCAGGCAGTGAACGGCTTGACAACCGGCTAGAGCGTTAGCGCGCTGCGCCTCCGGAGGCAAGTTGCGTTCATCTTTAGCATGGGTACACTTTCGTTCGGTCCGGATGCATGATCTACGTATCGTGAAGTTGCCCTGAAGTGACTACTTGGAGACGAAAGTGACTTGCTTGCTGGGAACAATTCGGAAGTGGTGAGTAGAGTTTCTGTAATCGGTCGTAAGATCAATGTTCGTGCTTTATTTGAACAGCCCTTGTGTTCCGTTCTGGGCCTGACTTCATTTGCATTTGTGTGACATTGCTCTGTGGTTTCTTTCGGGCCATCACTTTAGTATATTCGTGTGACTGGACTTTACGTTTCTATGTACTTTATGTGACATTTCTTATGAGCGTCCTGTAGAATATATATGTTACTAAGTTTGAGTGTTTGATTTGCGTATGTTACTTGAGTTTTATGTCAGTTAAGCATTATTGCGTTTCTCTGGAATTATTTTCAGTCATGTGGCCTTCAATACTATGCTATTGGCCGTCAATATTGTTCGTTGCATGTAGACGGAAATATTTACAGTGTTTAATATTATTTTTTGTTTACTCCTTTGAAGAGAAAGTGTGACTTATTGTAATCACTTCTGCCTGGGTTTCTAAAAGCCCGCCGGCACTATTGCTATATAAAAAATAAACATGCAATGTGAAAAGGAGTGGCCTGCGCCACTCATAAGGTTGCCGACATTTCATAAATTGGTAATCAAAAGTGTTCGTACGTGCTGTTTTGTGAGCGTTACGGTGGTACTGGCCACAAATTCAGATGCGTTGAGGTCAGTGACCTGCGCTCGTCCACAGCTGCCCGTTGCTTGCGGGCGCGGTGTTTTTATGTCAATACTGCTCGCCGTGCTAAAATGCCGCGAGCGCAATGACGTCTTCGGAATGCGATGCTTTCATGATTTCTAGAGAACGGTTGTATGTATAATTTAACTGTTGTGTAGAACGGTTATGTACAGATTATCGGCTGTAGTCTTTGTATTTACAGTAGGGCAGATTACTTCTAATGGTGAGATGTAAGATTGAACGCAAACTAAACCTCCCTGGCACATACCAACTGGCCCTATTGCCCATAACCAGTACACATACCCGGTGCACATACCCAATCTCGCATGTGGCACGTAATTTGATACTACACTGTCATCGGGATCGGCCCACAAAAAAAGGTCGAGATAGGCTTCACTATCACTTAAACAAGATACCTCGCCAACCCGCAGAAAAGTGTCTGCACTCGAAGAAGAATGCTTCACATAAAAAAACGGCAGAGCTAGCGCAATGGTTACAATCTAAGTTGAGCAATGATTTGTTCGACTGCTTCCAATAAATAATATGGAGTAAGATACATCATGCGGACAAGTGTATATGATTTCGAACTACGCACATAGACCTGCTAAGGTTCTTCTCCCACCGCAGAAGTTTTTTGGCGCTTGGCTGATGTAAGTGTTTGGTGTGTTGCACTGCGTCTTGCAACATGGCGACTATACGTGCCTGCATTGAAAGACGCTTCTTCTGAGGTTTGAGAATGCGCCTGTGTCCCATGACAAGGGTGTGAATGCCACGCACTCCCGCATTGCGGGCTTTCAAATCGTCAGCCTCGACACGCATTCTCTCGCACATGCGCCCATGCGAGCGCGGGGCCCCCACCACGGCATCAATGTGACCCAGACGCTACCGATTACAGTCTCAGTATGGACCCAGTTTCGATTACGCCATATCTGGGATGAGCCGAGTTCTGCCTCTGGGACCGACTCAGTTTTCGTTACACCATCTCTTGAATCAGCTAAATTTACATTTACGCTGTCTTCGAGATCGGTCCGCATTACTCACTTGATCACGTTACCGCAACTTTCGGTTTCGCTGACGTCAATAGTCTGCTCATTGTCCGAAGCCACGCTGCACATTGGGCACGTGTTGAACTGCTGGCATAAATGTTTCGCGTCATTCATAGGTTGCCAAAATAAATGGGGCTCACTCAGACTCACCCACATAAATACATATTTAGCTTAGGGATCCCTCCGACTCACACTCATCAACATTCAGCTCAGTCAGACTCACTCGGTCACAGACCTGACAGAATTCTACTCAGCTGGGCTCGCTCAGACTCAATGGCCATGAGGGAGTTTGTCGAGCTAACACCTATGCTGACCCTAATCATTTATATCTAGACTGTTTTGCACCTGTAGTGAGTTTTACAAATAGAGAACCTAAAGTTGAAGAACGCTGGGGGTCATGAGTAAAAAATAACGCAAATGGCCTACAAGGAAGTTTCGGTTTTTAAAGCGAAAGCTTTGACTCATTGTGCGATGGCCTTGAAAAAAGAACGCTGCGTGTAGTCGAGTGGTACAGAAATTACCATCAGGAGTTGTGGCTGATACCCCGTATGGAAGCGAAAATTCAATGCCTCATACCACCGTAAACAATGGCTCATACCCCCTTGATTAGGGCAGAGACTACAAGCGCTCAGCAGAGTGAAGCGAACAGTGCATACATTAATTGAAATCACGCGCATACAACACACAGAACAGCATAAGTTTCAATAAGGAACAAGCACAAAACAAGCATCTGAACCGGCAACAAAGCAATGCGTGCCCCCCGCGGAAGTACTCTATACGGCCGTGGATTACCGCCAAGCGAAAAAAGAGGTTCGACGTGCGAAGCGGCAGGAGCAAGGCGTTCGACCACGAATGTTGCTTTCCCCTGCTGAGAGGATGCAGGGTGTGAGACCGGGCTAGTTGGTATTCCATGCTGAAGTGATTAGCGCAAGAGTAGACACGGGACACTAAAAAGGCGACAAGGACAATCGCCTTGTCGCCTTTTTAGTGTCACGTGTCCACTCTTGCGCTAGTCACGTCAGCATGAGAGGATGCAACGTGAAGTCGAAGTGAAACGTCGTTGGCGCGAGTCTGACCCCGCTATTCGAGCAGGCGAAGCCGCAGCTGAGCGTCGAAAACGACCCGAAGGAGCCGAACTGCGAAAGCATCAACGCGAAGATGCGAGACGGCAACGTAGAGAGGAGGGCGAAGCTCGCAGACAACGGCTTGTCACACGTGTACTTCACGCTGCGACCCGTTATGACTTGCGAGAAGTTTGACCTCAACGGTGGTATAACTTAATGCATTAGCAAGTGTGCCGCAGGCTTTCGCATTCACGTGTTGCAGGAGTGCAACTTGCTGCCGAACCTTTTTGGTGTGCTAGGCGCTTGTGGATGCTATTTCTAACACTGCCTGTACGAGCGCACACTTTCGATCACGCGGGAAACATTGTAAATCAAGTATTCAGAGTTCCTAATGGCTTTGGGAGGGAGGGTGAAGGGGCTTGATGCTTTACAGCTTCAAGATATTCAAGCGATGCGCGCTAATTAGTTATAATATCGTATACGCAGAAGGGACAGCTCACCATTTCAGGAAACGAGGAACACTGATCGGAGGAGACACGAGACTGCGATCATGGTGAAATGTGAAAGTGCGAATAATGTCGGAGGAGATAACTGTGACGCAAGCAGGGTATAAAACCGCGCATTTTTTGCACGCCATTTCTTGTTGATAATTGTTCATTCGCGAAAAAAAAATAATCCTTTCTCGTCGTTCTAGATATATTAACGAAATGTCCTTTCTTCTTCTCTGTATCTGTTTGTGCACTAGTATACATAACCGTCTTCACTAGAGCAGGGCAATAATACCTGCACGCACATGTGAGTCTAGTCGGGCCGGTCCAGCGTCACGTTTAACTTTATCTACACCACTGACTATACGTTCACTGTAGCGAGGCATTTACAAAACTGTCATGTGCATTGTAGACAAGGACTCTGGTTTTTAGTCAAATGAGACCAACACCGAGAATGGTAGGCCGAATTATTTTTAAAAATCCACTTCTAAACGAATATGGTCCGTACTGTGCGATCATTTACGAAAGGGAAATAGAAAGGTGCTGATATATATATCCACAATTTCAAGGTGCTGGCAGCTGAACAATAGTTACTGGAAATATAATTGGCAAAGCTTGTAGAGTACATTTCCGCTTAGTAAAATTTCAAGAGCGGCGTTTTTAAACTTAATGTTATTGTTGTCGTCTCGTCGTAATGTATGACGTAGCGTGTAATGTAGTTCAATATTCATTTGGTTTAGTAAGTTCAGAATGCAAGAATTAAGCAGACCCTTTACTGCAGTAATAACTTGCACATTTTGCAATGCTTGTCGCCACGTTTCATGAATATTTTCCTGCACAGCATGGCTGGTATCTGTACGAACGTTCCATACGCATTATCACGCACGACACGCGACTGTACTACGTGTCACATAACAAGTTAACCTCTGTAAAAATATGTGGGCAGGGCTCGTCGCTTGTCAGCTTAACTGGACAAACTCCGGTGATTAGTGGTAAGTTACCAAACACTAGTGTAAGTAACCATCGGACGAGCAAGGGCTGCTGCGTGAAAAAAAAAGAAAAATTGCCACCAGCCAACAAACAAACAAACAAGCAGGGAATAAAGACGAAATGCTTTCGTTCCAAAAACATAGACCTCGAGAAAATCCGAAAATAATCTCATGTATGAACGCCAAGAAATGTAGAGAAAGTTGATAAGTAAAATTCGACATTGCTGGCTGAAAAGCGGCTGTATGATATGTTTCAGGCACCTGGAAAAAAGTACCTTAGTACAATCATGAGCCCTGCCTTCTCCTGTATTTGCCATGTGATATAGGTATTTCCAATTGGAATCACGTATAGCCTGAAAGGTTTAAAGGCAGGTGCTTTGCAAAAACCACGCATGATATTTAATTACCTCGCAGTAGGAAACCTGTTGAATTTTGAAGGCAACAAGAAGTCAAAATAAAGAAAACATCATTGCTATAATGACGCTTACAGCAGCCAGCTGCTCAGAAATTATCACAGTCTCTGCTTTATGGCGTCTGAGCCTCAGGTTTGGCTTTAAATCTCAAGTCCTGTACTGAAGGCACCCGGCTGCTACAAGACGTGCTTCCTGAAGGGTAATAGTGACGCTTGCTTATGAATGCATTTGCGCTGCACGGTGACATCACGGCGTGTTCAGATGGCACGTGTGGAAATCCGAAGATGGCGCAGAAATGTTCCGTGCATGTCAAGACCCCTTATGGCTGCTCTGGTGAGCCTGAACTTGAGTGCGTAATGTGTACAGAGGCGTCAGTGGTAATATCGGCTGCTTTTCTTTGCTTAGACATGCAAGAAGCGGCAACGTAAGTCTGCTGCGAAAGTCCACAGAAGTATATAAGAAAAAAACATGTAAGATAAAAATCAAAGCGCAGTAATTTCGCACACTGCTGTTGTTATGTTAAAGCGCATATCAGACGAGGTTGGGCAGCCTCTGCTGAAGTGAACTAATCATTCACGAGACGGCTTCTTAATTGTTTCTGCTAAATGTGTGCAGAGGCAGCGTACCGCTCGTTCATTCCCTCTTCGCGAAGCCGGTGACGCAGTGTTGCGGTGCGTTTGCCTGACGCCGTGCAAGAAAGCGGAAGCAGATTCGTCCGGGCGGTCAACGAACCCGGCGGCATGCTGCAGCGCGCACCGTTCTGTGTCTCCCACGTGCAATCGATGCCGTCCCACGCGAATCACTGTGTTGGCGGTCACTACGTTGGATGCTCTGCTCGGGACCGTGCGACGCCTGGATTATATCGTTTGTATGCGCCCTTAACTGCCATGCATGCCCATGCAATTACTGATTAACATCGTTGTACTTAACTCACTTGTGACCGTAATTATATTGCAAACGATGACATACATTGATCTATTCTTTGTCTTCACGACTGTCAGGATCCCTGTGGCTTTATTGTTAACCAATTTAAGTTTAATTTGCGGTCAAATATGTTTTTTTGTTGTTGTTGTGATGGGTGCCCTTTTTAAATATTTTACTGCTACCATCCGACAGTTATTTTTTCTACTACACCGAAGGGCAATTGTTTAAAAAGTAAATATAATTTAACACAGACCAATGATATTCACCAAACACTATCTTTATCGGGCGATGGAAACAGCCTAAGGTGTCGTTGCTCATTAATTGCCTGAATATTAGTCGAGAAATGAAACGCCTGTGAACGTCGCCAAGCCCTTATCGGCTCCGTCGTCGTCATTCCCTAGGCACGAAAGCCCAAGGCTCAAATGAGGCTTAAAAAGCAATAAAAGAAACCACAACTTGCTTTCTCAACACGACGGTAAGAAATTATAGAGAAACCGGTGAAAAACACACATTTAACGCAGCAGTTTGTTTAGATTACCTTGAATGCTTCATGATTTGAGACAATTGTGTTGAGATGGAACACGCCCACCATGAAGTTCATTATTACGTGAGGCAATGTCTACCTTGAAGGGCTCATTCGTATACACCGGCTTTTTTTCGCAGTCGTGCGATTCGGAATCACACCCTACTCTTTGTTCACATGAGTGTCAAATAGTGATGTAAAACTATCGGTTAACCGACTATCACTGTTTTCGATACAGTAGTACTGTGAATCGCACTATCGGTAGTATTAAGGTGCATCGCCATGAAACTATCGACAGCCTAAAAAATAAACTACGAATAGTAGTACTATCGATATACCTGTCTATACTATTAAGAGTTCGCTATTAACAGTGCGATCGACGTTTTGCACTTCTTGTCTAGTTATATCACCAGTAATTTTCCGATAACTGATCATCCCTGACAGTCAATTCATGCCGTTGGCAATTATTTTGCCAAATGAATTAAATAATTTTTCCATGCGGCTTAAATTCCAAACATATCTGTCAATATAGTCATACTTAGTTTACCATTTTTATATCAGAGTAAAAATTGTTTGATACTTTTAATATTTTTAGGACTCAGAACATAAAATAAACCGTAGTGTAAATGCGCAAATTTACAGGTGATTTCATTCCGCTCAAACAGTGCGACAACTTAATTATATTTCATCCAGGCATCCTGGTGTAGAAACAAAAGCATTTC
Organism: Dermacentor andersoni; assembly: GCF_023375885.2. Lineage (NCBI taxonomy): Eukaryota > Metazoa > Arthropoda > Arachnida > Ixodida > Ixodidae > Dermacentor > Dermacentor andersoni. The sequence goes on from NC_092820.1 coordinate 61,082,661, forward strand.
TACTTTTTTTTGCCCTTGACTCTGCACCTCCTTTGTGAAATTATTTGTCCAGCGGCTCACAACGCGCTTTGCGCTGATGCTGATGTTGCTGGACGCACATGTACTTCACAGAGTGGCTTTCAGCTTCGGCTGGATGAACGAAATTCTCATGGGCTGCTGTTCCTTGCCTGTGGTTGCAACTATGGATAATGACGGACCACAAGCCCAGTGTTGGAGCTACCGGTTAGGTGTTGATGGTGCCGTCAATCTAGAGAAATCACGATTCGGCAAGCTGCTCGGGGAATTATTCTGCTATCCCGAAAGTTCTGCTGCAAAAGATTTCCTTTTGAAAATCGCGGGCTCAGTTCGTCTACGAAGCAAGCACTGGCACTGACTTCGTCTGTTCTTAACAGAAGCGCTCTATCGTTTAGTTGCGGGCCCACCAGACTCGCAAGTGCTGATATCACTCTTTCCTCATAAGAGCCTATTCTTCTAGGCAAATTGGAAACGCACTCTCGAAGAACATCCTACCAACTACTGTTCTGTGCGCATGCCAAAGGCGTTCTTCCAGCTTTTGTGCGATACCGCAGGCAACAGGAATTACCAAAGAATGTACTGATTGCCAGAGAGTAAGTTCATAGCCTCCTGGAACGGTTCTAATGTCTCAGTAATATCTTCAATGAGCATTATGGCCTCTGCTACCAAGAGAGAGAGAGGGGCAAAAGGGAAGGAAAGACAGGGTGGGTAGCCAGAGTAAGCACGGGCTGGCTACCCTGTGTCGGGGAAAGGGGAACAGGGAATAAAAGATGAACGAAGAAAAAAATGGGTTTGGCGCACGGGGTTAGCTATGACTGCGTCAAAGCGGGCACTTCTCCAGTATCCAAGGTCCTGAACAAAACATCCGCCAAACAACAACTATACATCACCCGACATCAACAACATTAATTGTGTAAAAGATGCCGTACCAATATGTCGGCATCTCCTGATTAAGCTCGAGATGTCATGTGTCGTGTCATGTGTGAAGTGTGAGCTCCTTGAAACACTCTGTACGATAGCACCACAATCAACATAGCTGCGCTTTTCAGACAGTGGCAAGTGACTGTCATCTAGCTGTCAGTGCATGATACCCAAATGTCTGCTCACATGGTCCACTGGCTCGTCTATGACAGTTTGCAGAACGGAATAATTTGAGGATACTGAATACCTTCTTCCGCAAGCGCGATAACCGAAAGTGGACGTGGAGGAGCCCGAATAGCTAGACTAGAAATGAAATAGACTTCATACTCTGCGCTAACCCTGGCATCATACAAGATGCGGACGTGCTCGGCAAGGTGCGCTGCAGTGACCATAGGATGGTAAGACCTCGAATCAGCCTAGACTTGAGAAGGGAACGGAAGAAACTGGTACATAAGAAGCCGATCAATGAGTTAGCGGTAAGAGGGAAAATAGAGGAATTCCGGATCAAGCTACAGAACAGGTATTTGGCCTTAACTCAGAAAGAGGACCTTAGTGTTGAAGCAATGAAGGACAGTGTTATGGGCATCATTGAGGAGTGTGCAATAGAACTCCGTTAAGATACCAGGTAACTCCGTTAGGATACCAGTAAGCTATCGCAGGAGACGAAAGATCTGATTAAGAAACGCCAATGTATGAAAGCATCTAACCCTACAGCTGGAATAGAACTGGCAGAACTTTCCAATTTAACCCACAAGCGCAAGATAGCTGACATAAGGAAGTATAATATGGATAGAATTCAACATGCTTTCAGAAAATGGAGGAAGCCTAAAAGCAGTGAAGAAGAAGCTAGGAATAGGCAAGAATTAGATGTATGCGCTAAGAGACAAAGCCGGCAATATCATTACTGATATGAATGAGATAGTTCAGGTGGCTGAGGAGTTCTATAGAGATTTATAAAATACCAGTGGCACCCACGACGATAATGGAAAAGAGAATAGTCTAGATGAATTTGACATCCCACAAGTAACGCCGGAAGAAGTAAAGAATGCCTTGGGAGCTATGAAAAGGGGGAAGGCAACTGGGGAGGATAAGGTAACAGCAGATTTGTTGAAGGATGGTGGGTAGATTGTTTTAGAAAAACTTGCTACCCTGTATATGCAGTGCCTCATGACCTCGAGCGTACCGGAATCTTGGAAGAACGCCAAAATAATCTTAATCCATAAGAAAGGGGACGCCAATGACTTGAAAACTGATAGACCGATCAGCTTACTGTCTGTTGCCGACAAAGTGTTTACTAAGGTAATCGCAAATAGAATCAGGAACACTTTAGATTTCTTTCAATCAAAGGCCCAGGCAGGATTTCGCCAAGGCTACTCAACAATAGACCATATTCACGCTATCAATCACGTGATAGAGGAATGTGCGGAATATAACCAACCCTTATATATAGCTTTCATTAATTACGAGAAAGTGTTTGGTTCAGTCGAAACCTCAGCAGTCATGCAGGCACTACGGAATCAGGGTGTAGACGAGCCGTATGTAAATATACTGAAAGATATCTATAGCGGCTCCACAGCCACCGTAGTCCTCCATACAGAAAGCAACAAAGTCCCAAGAAAGAAGGGCTTCGGGCAGGCAGATACGATCTCTCCAATGCTGTTCACAGCGTGTTTACAGGAGGTATTCAGAAACCTGGATTGGGAAGAATTCGGGATAAGATTTAATGGAGAATACCTTAGTAACTTGCGATTCGCTGATGACATTTCCTTGCTTAGTAACTCAGGGGACTAATTGCCATGCATGCTCACTGACCTGGAGAGGCAAAGCGGAAGGGTGGGTCTAAAAATTAATCTGCAGAAAACTAAAGTAATGCTTAACAGTCTCGAAAGAGAACAGCAGTTTACGATATGTAGCGAGGCACTGGAAGTGGTAAGGGAATACATCTACTTAGGGCAGGTAGTAACCGCGGATCCGGATCATGAGGCTGAAGTAATCAGAAGAATAAGAAGGGGCTGGGGTGCGTTTGGCAGGCATTCTCAGATCATGAACAGCAGGTTGCCATTATCCCTTAAGACAAAAGGGTATAACAGCTGTGTCTTAGCAGTACTCACCTATGGGGCAGAAACCTGGAGGCTTACGAAAAGGGTTCTACTTAAATTGAGGACGACGCAACGAGCTATGGAAAGATAATAATGGGTGTAACGTTAAGGGGGGGATAAGAAGAGAGCAGATTGGGTGAGGGAACAAACGCGAGTTAATGACATCTTCGTTGAAATCAAGAAAAAGAAATGGGCTTGGGCAGGGCATGGAATGAGGAGGGAAGATAATCGATGGTCATTAATTGTTACGGACTAGGTTCCAAGAGAAGGGAAGCGTAGCAGGGGGCGGCAGAAAGTTAGGTGGGCGGATGAGATTAAGAAGTTTGCAGGGACAACATGGCCGCAATTAGCCCTTAACCGGGGTAGTTCGAGAAGAATGGGAGAGGCCTTTGCCCTGCAGTGGGCGTAGCCAGGCTGATGATGATGATGATGAACCATATTTACTAAAAAAAACATCCAATCAACTTTTAGACTCGTACCTGAGATCCAGCGCGGAGCATAATTCTTGAAATTCTTTGTTTTTCGAAAATGGTTTCATGCATCTTGCTGCAATACGGCCAATTCCATGTCGGGTGTCGTTTTAATTTCCGTCTGGTTGCTATTGTTCATGCCTTTCTGAGATACACAACAATGCAACTTGCTTTTCTTCAGATTGTAGGCGCCAGCTGCATCCGTACGAATACCTGATACTCTTTGGGACTGCCGTTGTTCATCCTTAAATATTTACCTAACATGATTTCTTAATTATATGTCTTGAAATAGTTTCTGCGGTTAGAGATTTCTCCGCGGTTTTCTACACCTTCTTGCCTAATATGCACTTGGTAAGTCCAAACGTTGCATCTTTGAAAAAGTAATATCGGCGTCAGTTCGTTGATGAGCTAAAAAGGGAAAAGGAACAAAGAGTTAAAAATTGCTTGAGTATTTCTATAATGCAAAAACGAAATAAAACACTGCCGTTCTTTTGACTGGAAAGTTTATATTTACAATCGCCTAAACATTTCTGCCTATCAAATCTGAATTATTTGGCTTGTAGCCTCAACTAAATCTAAGAATGATTGCGATGCTTTGCAATTTAACAGTAAAACCTCCTTATTGTGAATTTAATTGACACAGGCGACTGCAACTAAATAATCTTGCCGTGAATAAAATTTTCTAAATACGCTTTCGACTGCATCTACAATCGCTTTTAGAGGAATGTATTTACATAGTCCGCTTTGTTGCCATAATGGCGTTGTCTGGTCGGGGCCTGACCGCTGGTCCGCAAATTCACCCTCATCAAGAAGTCAACTAATATGTATCAGCAAGCTCGATTTAAAGACCGTCTTCCAATCCAGAGCTTTTTAGAGCTATCTGCAATTGCAAAAATTGGCAGTGGCTTAGCTCGGCTATGCTAGGATATACGTAGCGAAAGCTAAGGCATAGCATGGTTAGTCTTGGTTAATCTTGATTGCAAGTCCAGGTTAGTCTTGTTGCCTAGCTATGTTGCGGCATTTAGCCAGTCGTTCGGCTCGCTGTTCGTCTGTTTCCTGGGCGATTCGTTTCCTCTTCATATCGTTCCGATGTCGATTCCAGGCCTCCTCCTGCTTATCAGAATTGTCGCCGTCCATACTGCCGCCTCAACTGTGGTTGCGGCGCACGCGAGCTCTCCTTTTCAATCTTCCGACATGTTATCAGGCATGCGACGCAGCTGGCGAAGCGCGCGGAGGTGAGCGCAACGATGAGGAACGCAGTGTGACGCCATACCAAGCAACGGCGGCAGAAAGGCGCGGCGCTACGCAGCGGCGGAACACCTGTGGCTCGGTGCTACTAGTGACGTATTCGCAGTAGTGACTAGGGAGCGAGCGAGAGAGAGAGAGAGAGAGAGAGAGAAATATCCGCGGTGAGGCGCGCGTTGTGACGTCATGTGCCTCCTCGGAGCACCGCCCCGGCGAAATCGCAAGTTCGCGGCCAGTAAAGCTTTCGCTTTAAAAAAAAGTATCAGGCCCTTGAGAAAAAAATACACGGGTTGTCCCAACTATCATGTACCAGGATTTAAACATATGCAAGTGTAATGTAGCTGGAACCAAGGTAATGTTGTTTACCGTCGCTTGGAGATACTAGGATTATTTTTTGCATTCCGCCTAATTACATATTTACTCTTGATTATTTCATAAATTTCTCACATATTAAAATTAGATGAAAAGCGTCTATGAGAAAATTGTGGAGCAACATGAGGAACTCCCGATGCAGCTTTCTGTTACTGAATGCGTGCTACATATGGTGTTTTTTCTAGTGTGAAAGAAACCCGAGAATACACCCAGAGATCGATCGATCTATCTATCTATCTATCTATCTATCTATCTATCTATCTATCTATCTATCTATCTATCTATCTATCTATCTATCTATCTATCTATCTATCTATCTATCTATCTATCTATCTATCTATCTATCTATCTATCTATCTATCTATCTATCTATCTATCTGTCTGTCTGTCTGTCTGTCTGTCTGTCTGTCTGTCTATCTATCTATCTATCTATCTATCTATCTATCTATCTATCTATCTATCTATCTATCTATCTATCTATCTATCTATCTATCTATCTATCTATCTATCTATCTATCTATCTATCTATCTATCTATCTATCTATCTATCTATCTATCTTTTTGCGGCGACCCAGTGGCCGAAGATTTATAATAGCTTGGGGCATTAGGTATGGGCTCGTGGTCGTGATAGGTCCTCGATTCGCACTTCAGATCCCGAAGTCGCCGAGCAAGCCGCCATCGCCCTCGGTCGTGGGTCGGAGATCTCGCATCGCCGAGCAAGCTGCTCGTCTTCTTAGCGTCTCGAATTCGTATGCTTTCACGCATCATTCGATTCACTGGCTTCCTGCTCACGTAGGGTCGGTCGAAGGTGCTCCCACGAACCTCACTGAGTGTGCTCACGAGGTTGCGCGCGAGCTCACTGACCACGCTTTCTCTCTAAGGAGCGCCGACTCCCCTTCCTCTACGGCCACAGGACGCTCCTGCTACTCACAACGAGGTTATGAAATTCTTCGACATGTCTAGAAGGGTATTTCCACCCCCTCACCACACGTTGAATAGGGTGCACGCCGTTTCTCTTAGACTATTACAGGGCGGAAAATATCCGTATCTGGCCGTTCTACACGAAGTTTACCCCGACGTATATCGCGACGACGCCTGCCCGTCCTGCGGGCAGACCTCCACTCTAGCACACATGCTCTGGGAGTGTGGGTAGAGATGCCCCACGTTTAGCGAGGAGGAGTGGGACTCGCTTCTGCGTAGCCCCGCTTTAGACAAGCAAATCGTGGCTGTCCGGTGTGCCCGCGACCGGGCCAGTGGGCCGGACCTGCCGGTCCCTACGTGGGACTAGCCGGGTGTGCGACGAGTTCGCGTCCTCGCCGGGCCTCGCATAAAGTATTTTCACTCACTCGCTCGTGGTCGTGATGCAGTCGTGGTCGTTGCATCGTCGTAATTTGAGGTTTGTCATGCGACTCTCGTCATGCTGTCGTCGACACGTCGTCGTTGTGATACAGTTGCCATGTGTCTTGTCACATCACCATCTTGATGACGTTGTGGTCATTAAATTGTCATCATTTCAGCTTCGTGATCTGACTCGTCATGCAATCGTCGTGATACCTTCTACTCCGACCCAGTAGCTCAAGTTGTCTAACAACTTGCGCTTATGGGTATGTTCTCGTGGAGTGATGCCGTCGTGGTCGTTGCATCGTCATCATTCCAGCTTTGTCGTCCGAGTCTCCTCATGCCGTCGTCGTCACACAATCGTGTTCATAGAGTCGTAATGCATTCTATGTCACATCGCCATCATGATGCTGTCGTAGTCATTCAATCGTCATCATTCCAGACTCGTGATTTGAGTCTCGTCATGTCATTGTCGTGCCTTCTGCTCCGACCCAATAGTCGAAGTGAGTGCGTCAGTGAAAGAACTTTATTCGGTCCAGAGAAGACGCAAGGGAGACCCCGCGCCACCCGGCTAGCCCTACGTAAGGACTGCCAAGCCGAGCTTGACGGCCCGATCGCGGGCACTCTAGACGGCCAGGGTTTGGTCGTTGAGTTCGGGGCTGCCCAAGAGCGTAGCCTACGTATCCTCTCTGATGGAGGAGCCGATGGCTTCACACTCCCACAACACATAATCCAATGTTGTCGTTAGTCCCGAGGCAGAAATCCGCACTGGAATACCTTTCAGGGTACATTGCATGAAGAACTGCAAGGTTAGCTCGCGCACGGGCTTGTGAAAGCCGATGTCAACCACCCGCGCCCTGAATAAGGCAGGGTACGGGAGGGAGAATACCCGTCTTGACAGGTAGTAGTGTGTGGTGATATAATGAACATGAGCCAAGGTTTCCCGCGGGGCAGTGGGACTGCGGGGGCGGTGCGGTCAGTGAGTCCTCGCGCGGCCTCGTGCGCGCCCTCGCTAGGGTCAGAGGGAGAGCCCTCAGTCGACCCCAAGTGATCGGGAAACCCAGCGAGAGAATGCGGAGAGATACTTTTGGTGCTTTGGAGAATGCAGAGGGCCTGAGGGGAGACCATCCCGGTTTGGTAGGCCTTAATGGCTGCCTTGGAATCGCTACATATTGCCTATCTGCGACCATCGAGTACAGCCAGTGCGATTGCAAGTTGTTCGGCTACCGCGGCCATCGAAGTGCGTACCGTAGCGCAGCAGGTGAGCTTGGAATTGGAGTCGACGATGGAGACAGTGAACGCCTCTTGTTGGACATATGCCGAGGCATCCACGAAGCTTGCCTCATTATGGTTGTTACGGTAATCCTTTGAGCCACTAGGTATGGGTTCGTGGTCGTGATGCCTTCCTAATTATGGCGTCGTCGTCATTCCAGCTTTGTCATTCCAGTATCGTCATGCTCTCGTCACCACGCCATCGTCGTCACACGGTCGTCGTCGTGTCGTAGTCGTCACGCTCTTGTTTTATTATTGTCATCCATTCAGTAAAGTAATGCCATTGTCGTCATACCATCGTCGTTACACTCTAAAAAAAGTTTACACCTTTTGGGTTGTATATTTGCCACACACCGATAATCGTCATTTGTTTTGCCCTCATTTCCTTTCTTGAAAACGCTGCGCTCGTTCCTTTCCTGTCGAGAATGCTCCGTCATGCTGATAACGCGCATGCTGTTCGTGATTTGGAAATACCGGGCTCGCAGCGTTAAAGAAAGGAAATGTGGGCAAGACAAATGACGATTATCGTTGTGTGGCAAATATACACCCCAAAGGGTGCAACTGTTTTTAGAGTGTATATCCCTTCGTTGTTTCATTGACGTCAATCTTCGCCATTCTATCGTGATTCCACCGCCCTTGGCATGCACATCAGACAGCCACTATCATGAATCCATTGACAGACCGTCGCCGTCACACCATCGAGGCCGTGCCATCGTCGTCACGCCAGTTTCGTCATCTGACTCTCGTCATACCGCCATAATCATGCCGCCATCGTCACGCCAACGTTGTCATAAAGATTTCACGACAGAGTCATCGGTACGACATTGCCATCATACCCTTGTCATCATCCAATTATCGTCATGCCGTTGTCACTACGTCGTCATGTATTCGTTCTGATGCCGTCATTGTGATTCCGTCGCGGTCAATACATCGTAGGCTTTGTGATTTCGACAGCCGACTCTCGTCACGCGGTCGTCGTGCTCCATTGTCGTCATACAGTTGTCGTCAAACCGTTGTCATCATGCCATCTTCGTCACGCTGTCGTTTCACCGTCGTCATATCTTCAGCAACGTCATCCAATTGTCATCTCGTCGTCGTCATACCACCTTCGATCCATCGACGTTGTTCCTACTTCGTCATTCGATCGTAATCATGCTGTCATCATTCAATCGTCATTATTCCCCTCTTGTCATGACATCATGGTTATTGCGTCGTCGTCGTCACACAGACGCAATCATCACGATACCTCATCGCAGTCATTATGATGCTTCCGTTGTAATGCAAACATTGTCATTCCAGCTTCTTCATCTGGTTGTCGTCATACCGTCGACGTCGCGCCATCGTCTTTATTGAGTCGTCATTATCTCATTGTCCTCGTGTCTTCATAGTCGCGCTGTTGTTAAACAATCGCAATAATTCAGTAACCGAAATCTCATTGTCGTCATGCCGTGTTTGTTTTAGCGCCTTTGTCGTCCCAACGATATCATTCCTCCTTCATCATTCCATCGTTACTGCGTCGGCGTCCAACAATGTTGGTCAATGCTGCCATGCTCATGGGTGATCTTGGCAAGGGAATGCCACAGAAAAGCTGGACGATATTGGAGTATGTCGCATATAGCCGCAGCAACGAATTTCTTGGAATTACCACTAGACGGGTTATTTAAAAATCATTTCAGGAGTACGGTCTGACGCTAGACTGCGCGAATGCTATTCGAACTACCGTCGACAGTCATGGTGAGATGAGTTCTGCCGTATTTTATTCTGCTTCCGTTTTTTCCTTCCCATTCGTCCCTGCACGTAAGCAAGAGGGTTAGGAATATAGCTGTACTGACATTAGATAGCACAGGAGCCAATCAGAAAGGCAGTGAAAATAAAAAATTCTGGATTCTCCCTGTACTTCCGCTCGGTCAGTAATAAGCAGACCTCCTGGATCACCTTTGTAGGCAGCATGCTATACCATCACTCTTAAAGCAGTTGCACGCTTCGGGGTGTATATTTGTCCCAAAACAATAATCGTCATTTGCCTTGCTTGCGTTTCCGTTCTTGAAAACTCAGCGCTCGCTACTTTCCTGTCGAGAATGCTGTGTTACGCTGATAACGCGCAAGCCGTTCGTGACTTGGAAGTACCGGACTCGCAGCGTTAAAGAAAGGAAATGCGGGCAAGACAGATGCCGATTATTGTTGGGGGACAAGATAAGCTCCAAAGGGAGTAAATTTTTTACAGAGTGATGTACTAACTCTCACGCCACGGCACAGATGGCACGCTTTCAACGCTCTGTGACCCCTGCTGTGCGACAACACAAAGCTTTACGGTTGTTACCGCCATATGCATAGCACGTGCAGCGTAACGCCGCCAAGTTTGTGTTACTGTGTTGATGCACCGCGCGTCACGTGATTTCACATCGCTGATGTTGCGCTATCCATAGCGCTAACAACAGTTCACTCAAAAGGGCTATCGGTAGCAAAAGTGTGATATGATAGCACTATCGCCGGTACTATGGATATTTGTTGTACCAGATCGATAATGAATCAAGGATGAGCAGTATTGACAGTAATAAATTATGGAGTTTTAAGTGCCAAACCCGCGACCTGATTATGAGGCATGGCGTAGAGGGGGGGGGGGGGGGGACTTCGGACTACTTGGGGTTCTTTAACGTGCACCTAAATCTAAGTACTCGGGCATTTTCACATTTCGCCCATATCGAAATGTGGCCGCCGTGGCCGGAATTCGATCCCTCGACCTCGTGCTTAGCAGCCCATCATCGTAGCCAATAAGCAACCACGGCGGGTAGTAGCGACAGTATTATGGAAAGTCTTATTCACTCTAATAAAGTGCGAACACGTTCTGTTGATGTACGAAAATGATAATGCTTTAGGAACAAACATGCACCCGGTTTCGAATGATGGCAACACTCTGGTTCGTTTTGCTTGCAGTGGTGTATCTAAGAAAAATATCGCGGCACTTTGGAAGGTGTAAGTTAAAATTGTTTTTACTCGTTCAGATTAGATGCGTTTTCACAGGTTGGTGAATCTCAAAAAGCGATTCTTGTTGATTTTTTTCCTCTCTCTCTTGCTGTCTTTTTTCCAACCCATATTTACTCCACGCCAGTTCCAAGGTTGGAAACCGGAATCTTGTATCTGGTTAACACCTCTGCCTTCTCGTTCTCTCTTGTTTCCGGCATTTGAAAGGCCCTTCGGTATCGGCCTATGTTCTAACCGAACAGGTTGGAACGCTTCTACATTAGAGTGCAATAAATATCATCCCGTCGACAACCTGCCTTCCTCGTCACTGGTAATGTCATGCTGCTTTTGTTGTCCTTCAATAATCGCTGTTACGATCACAGTGTCATCGTCCTCATTGCCACCATGTCATCGTCGTGAGGGCATCGTCATCGTCGACATACCATCTTTACTGCCATCACCGTTATCACGCATATAGCATGGTGCCGCAGTGTGGTCCTTGAAATTACAGAACAGCTGACTTCAATATATGATTGCTCGCCCTGTATGAATAGGTTGTGCCTTTGGTACGCTTTCTCGTAATCTCAGAAGAGGCCAGATAGCCAGCTACTCGCAAAGTGCTTCGAGAACATTGATTTTGTGACAGTTTCGGGAATCGCAGTAATTTATGCATTTCTGTGAACGTTTGCGACATGATATATAGCTTTGTATATCTGCTGTAAAGCTTGCGCTGTCAATCAAATAACGGAATGTTCTGTGTTACTTGTTAACTGGTGTCTCTCGATCTCAAGCTTGATAGTGCATTGTAGCAACGGCAGTGGAAGACTGTTCTGAAGACGAAGACTAGAATGCTCCAGTTCTAAAGCGTGACACGTACACATGGTGCGCTTAAGCTTCGCCTTTAAGAGTGGAACGCGATAGTAGTCAAAGATTCCCGACTGCTTCTCACGCATCCTGGCAACTGTAGCTCATGTAACCGTAATGTTTACCGAGAAATGCTGACGGTGAACGCTATGCACGAAGGCGAGCTTTCTGGTAGAAATGCGGCCTCCTGCGTGGGCCGATCCCGGAGATAGTGCTCAGCCGCGCCAAAGAAATTACATCATTTTTAGGTTTATGTTATTGTTTCGTACTTTTAATGTCTGAGAAGATTTAACAAAGAAGGCGTGCGCTGTCGGTGCTTTGTTTCGTCACATTTGTTTGTGGGCTGTCATTCTCAAAATCGCGAGCAATATAACTTTGCCAAGAATGTAATACAAGGTATGAGCAACTGTAGTGACAGAATGGTGTGGCACTATAACCCGCATATGCCGCACGTTATATATAGCAAGGCGTCGCATGCACATATACGTAAATATATACGGGAATTTTCGCTCAAGCGGACGCCGAACGCCGACACCTGATTTTCTGCGACAAGGGGTCCTTAATGCTATCGCGATGAAAGGATTCACGTCTACAAAGTGCGCTGCGCGAGACCGGCAGGCCCTTTGCGCGTGCTGATGTCCGGGTATATGCGTTCCAAAATCGAAATTTTTATTCACATTTAGCAAAGATTTAGGCAGCCATGTTCTACGAATGCCCGTGCAGGTCACTCAGCTTCATTCGTCTATAGGCATCGAGGGACAGCGTATATGCACTGCTGGAAAAGCTTCGCATCACTGAAAAGATTGACTGCGACACCTTGGAGTGGTTGCATCGCACCGAAGCTTTCCCACACTGTAAACTGCGAAAAGTGCGCATGCACAGTTTTATTCACACCTTCTCTTTAAGGTTACTTTTGAAGCCATCTGTTATTTTTTAGGGGAGACGTGTGAGCGTTGTGAACGTGCAGTTAGCTTGCTTAGCCATGCAAATTTCTTTAGTCATAATCAAAAATTTTGGTTTTTGCCTACATGAACTAGTCAAGAAAAGCACTGACAACAAACACAGCTACAGGATGCTTGTAGAATTGGAATAATTAAGAAATTATTGCGTCAGTTGCAACCTTATGCTGAATGCAGCACTTATTTCTCGCACGAAGGAGAGCATGCGCCTGAGAAGGCTGTACTAAATGGTACGCGTGCGTACGAAATCCGCATTTATTTTTTCTTTAAAAGTCGCGATAAACGAAACGCAGTCTTCGCGCAATCCGCGCGTTTATTTATTTTTTTAGAGCTAAACAATCGCTTCACTGCTCTGCGGAAAATTTGCGCAGGAGAGGGGATGCCCTATCAAACTAAAGCATTAGCAAGCCAGATCTCGCCAGACGCAGGTATTTATAGCTAAAGATAAAATTTACAACAACAGAGCCAACGCACTAAAACAGGCCGCAAAGTAAAAATGCTACTCCCTGCTGGCATGAGCGTACTGCGCGCACATCTTCGCGTTCCTGCTGATGCAGCTGTGTGCGCGGCCCGCACCGTGGCGCATACGCCCCTGCCAGCGTTGTAGCTCCTGGGGGGGGGGGGAGGGGGCGGCGCTTGCGTGACGAAAGCGGATATTTGTGGCGCGCGCAACGCTATTGGTGATATTCTGCCACTTCTCAGCCAGCCAAGTCGGGCTCAGTCACTTGCAGTTCACAAGATAACGATGACGTGGTCTAGAAAGTGCTCTCATCACCACCACTCTTAAGGTAGACAAGTGCGTTGGCGCCAACATACGATGCTTCATTCCGCTTCTCGGAGACACGCATCTTGACCAATGAAGCAGTCGACGTGTTGCATGCAGCAGAGGACGGAAGCGAGAGACGCTTTTGACAAAATAATTGTATGCTATGAGCTAACTGCTTTATTATTGCGATAGCAACTATATGGACACTCCGAGCGCATGTCTGCCGTCGGCGTCGGCGTCAGATTCCGTATAAAGTCCAAGGGCAATAAAATTGTCGCGGCGCGCCGTATGCTGTTGTGCAAGTGAAAGCGTGCGAGAATGAGCCGGTGATCGCGGCGCAATCACGTGCACGAAAGGGAGGAAAGCGGGGAGGAAGCGCGCCGTGTTCCGCCGTGCACAAGGCTCTGGGGAGGGGTGTAAGAAGGGGGGTGGCAGGGGAGTTCAACTCCGGGCGGCCCGGGCGGCCGTGCGCTACCGGCCGGGCCGCATTTTTACAATTGCTAGTAGGTACAGCGGAGAGTGGCGTTGCTCGCGGCGCTCGACGTTTATGCGCAGGCGCGAGTAAGAGCGGGTGTTCGAGAGAAAATCTGGGGGCCTTTGCTCCTTGAATATGTGACTGCCTAGGCACTACGGAGGAGGTCTATTAGCGCGTGTTGTATGTGTTTGTCCCCTAGACATGCCGACATTGCGGAATGCGGTCGAGTTTGTTTGGTCATCCCATTTGGTCATCGCTGTGTCTGAAGGGGCCAGGTTCTGACTGGTGTTGTATAAGTCGCGGGTCGCTTTTTTCGTCCCGACGATAGATTGCATTTTCTACAAGCACTGCTCCAGGAGGGCACATGTAACCGGCAAACGGAGGCCTCTGGAGAGCACCTGAGGTTATAATAAAGCAGGCGGCGCAGAATCTCCGGGGCACCCAAGGGGTAGCGGGGGGGTCAAAGCTGTGACCAGGGCGGCCTGTGGGTTGGGGCCTCTGAGGCCGAAGCGTGCCGGGGGGTGTTCTCTTAAAAAATTGGCTGTCCGTGGACAGCCGATCTTACGCACCCCTGGCATGCGCAGGCCTAGGCGAGCCCCTTGCCACGGACCAGACCGGATTCTAGCTTTTTTTTAAAGAAGAAAAATTTTATTTATTCCCTCACGAAAATAAAAGCACAGTAACAAGATATACAGGAGGTCCCAAAGCTCAAGGCTGCAGGGTGACCTCCTTCTCCATGTCCCCGTTGCCGCATTGGTGTCGGCCGCTGTATCTTGAAAGCCAGCTGCGACGGGGACAAGGTCTGCCGTGGGTACACAGGGGGGAGGGCGGGTTAACTCCAGGTTGCACGGGCAGCCGCACCCGCCCGCTCGCCCGCCTGGGTCGCTGTATCTTGAAAGCCACCTGCGACGCGGTAGTCCACCATGCGCTGTGTTTTTGTGGCTTAGTTCGCGTTGATGCAAGAGGCAGCGCGAATGTCAATTTGCTTACTGCTGCTGCCACGCTTCCTCACTCCAGCGTTTTGAGAGCGAGTTTCCGAGGTCATCGAGTGAGATGTGTTCTTGTTCGCTTGCGCGCGCGTGACACCATGCTTGTTGATTTAGTTAGTAGCCTATGTTTACATGTGTATACGGCCGATAAAACTACTATCTTTACTTCGTATAGCTGTTCACTAATTGGCTATCGCAATCGATGCTACGCTTCCCGGGCGAAACGGGAACTTTTTTTTTACTGAGGAAGAAAACTGTTTCGCTTCATCAAGAACGTTTGGTTTACTGCCTCTGTATCAGTTTCTTGTAATACGTCAAGGTTGTGTCACGTTATGAAAGCTAAACGGGGCCATCAGCGCCATCTTTTACACGTGCCGTCTACACCACACCTCGAAGAAAATGGCTGAATGTCGATAATAGAACCGCGGGATGCTGTTCCTGCATCGCTGCAGCATTTATCTCGCTCGCTGCGTCGAGGCATGTTGCCACCGCGTATTGTTAGAGCACCTTGCAACGAGCTCGAGCGCAATGCTGAAACTTGTTATCGTTTTCGAAGCTTCGCTGTCGGGCGAAACTGCAAATTTTTTTAAAGCTGGACAATGCACAGTTCATCAGGATTTCAATAATAGCTTTTATAAAACATCGACTAAGAAGCCTTAATTTTTATGTAAAATGTTGTATTTGATCAAACAATGGTTACCTTTGCAACGACAAAATATGTGCTTGATATGCAGGCTGAATTTGATCCGTAGTTTGGCATGTGACTGCTTTAAATGGCATCACGGCTGCGATGGTGGTATGTAAGCTTCTAGGCGGTTTACGAGGGCAGGCGATAACCGTTTTTACTCTATATAGTGTGTGGGTCCAAGCACTGATGAGTCCGACAGCTGATTGCGAAGTCACAACTTGCTGGCCTTAATCACCGGTGCTTCTTTGTTGGGTCTTTGTTCGTGGTCTGTCTTTTTCTTTAAAAAAATTATGGGGTTTACGCGCAAAAACCGCGATCTGGTTATGAGACACGCCTTAGTAGGGGACTCCGGATTGATATTGTCCACGTTACAATGTGCAAAGAAAAGTGCTCGTGACCGTGCTCGAAAAACTGGACAATCGCCCCTTCACAGAAGAGAAAGTTCTAGGACACTGGTCTAGACGGGTTTCGGCACTCAAGGCCTTAAGGGCCTTGCTCAAGTTCTTAAGGACATGTGAATTGTGCGAACGACTTTGACTATTGTTGCGCGTAACATCGCGTTACTGTGTGCATTTTTCTTGTTTTTTTTTCTTCTCTCTTCCTTCTCCTTTTATTCCCTTTACCCCTTTCCCCAGCACAGGGTAGCCAGCCGGTATTTACACTGGCTAACCTCCCTGTCTTTCCTTCCCTTTTGTCTCTCTCTCTCTTTGTTATCCCGAGATAAGGCTGCTTGCTGCCCGAGTGCTTGCATTCGGAATGGCGCCAGCTCCTACGGGTTTCACTATCTGTACGGTTTGTGACACTATGGCCTCACCGGTACTGCAGATATCAATAACCAGTGCGTCACCGAGGGGTGCCACTATCGTGCTGCGTTGTGTCAATCTTGTTCGTGGTCTGTCTTTTTCTTTAAAAAAATTATGGGGTTTACGCGCAAAAACCGCGATCTGGTTATGAGACACGCCTTAGTAGGGGACTCCGGATTGATATTGACCACCTGGGCTTACTTCATGTGCACCTAAATATAAGTACACGGGTGTTCTTGCAGTTCACACCCGTCGAAATGCGGCCTATGTGGCCGGGATTTAATCCAGCGACCATGGGCTTAGCCGCGCAACACAAAACCCACTAAGCAACGGCGGGTACGTCCTTTTCTTGTCCCGTGCTCTGCGCTGATTAGATTAATAATGCATACAAAGAACATTAAGTTGAGACGCTATATTCATTTAAAGGCACGCGTTCGAGTGACCGATCCCATAGGCGCCTTTGGTATACGGTTCTACCCCAGACACGCAGACGTAGCCGATACCACGCGGCACACAAAGTATACGTTGGGGAATAATCCTAATGTATTACGAATTCAGGTGTACGGCGGTCTCCAGTGTTGGCCGGCCTGTCACATGCTGTGGCCTTTCGCACTGAAGCAAAGATAAAGGAGTTCGCGTGTCAGGACGGCGCTGTAACCGTGGGCTATAATCGTCGGCCTGACCTTGAATCGGGCGCTGCGAGCCACAGGAGCGGCAGGATCCAAACGCGACGCGGACGTCGTGTATTTGCTCTACGGCGTACGGGCAGCGTACATGCGATAAAAGAGAATGCACGGTGATACAGAAAGCGGCCCACCGTTTGGGCTGCTGCTGTCCAATCCCACCGCCGCCGCCGTGTAGCCGGTCAATTAGAGGCCGCCAGTATGAGTTGGCGTGGTGACGACGCGTTCAGGGCGGCGTGCGTGCAGGTCTTCGACCACAGAACAATCAATAGCGCAGCAACCAACCAATCGCTGCAGTTATTTTGCTTTCCTTTAGTTTTTCTTCTTGATGCGCTCTTTTCCGACGTCACTGCAAGTCAGCAGCTGGAGGTGGATAATTCTTACGAGGGGCAGCGTAATTATAAGCGAGGGGTCCAGCGGGAGACGTGGAATTCATTTACGTCGGCGAAATAGAAGAAGGTTTTAAGAAGATTCTGCGCCTACGATGCTCGTATTCACAAAAATTTCCATAAGTCGTAGAATTTATTGTTGCGCTGTGTTGATAAAGTACTTCGACAGGAATTCTTCCCATCTGAGGACGTACTTACTTTTCATCACGTGCTGACCGCCAAATAAAGTGTGCACAACCTTACACTCTTTGTGTGTACTAATCTCTTTTTTACATTCTTCTCTTCCGAAGACAAATAGAGAGTGGAATCGCCTTCCCCTTCCATCGCTGCCACTGAGGACCAAGCGTTATTCAAGTCTGCATTTAATGCGCACTTTCTGCTGGGGCTGCAAAATAACGTTTTTCCTCTGAATCCCTGTTATTGTCCCTCCCGTTTTGTATTTACATTGTGCCCACCCCCTCTGTAACGCCCTCTGGGTCCTGAGGGTACTCTAATGAATGAATGAATGAATGTAGCATTTCGCATGTTTGACTGCCGGCTTTGCCCCTCCCGCCCTAAAGAAAAGCACTAAGAAAGGAATAGCTAGGCACTGTTGTAGCAGCCCTCACCACCGAAGGAGCATTCGGCCACAAAGACGTTGACTCGTTTGCTGTCGGCCGGCAATTAATAGTTTAGACGGATTAGACAGCGGCGCGAAGTATTATTGAATGATGTGATCAGAAATATTTTGCGAATTTTGGTGGAGAACTACACAGCTGTAGGTCCGAAGCTTCTTTTAAAGCTGTTTGGATAAAAATTACTCGGCTGTTCGCGCATAAGATGCGAACGACGCGTAAAGGCGAGAGCTGTCAGAGCGTGAAGTCTAGCTGCGTAACGAGAACGCGAAATCTGGCTGCGTAACAATATCGCCAAATGCGGTGGCACAACGAGACAGCGTGAGATGTGCTTGTAAGCTAACAACGCGAAATTTTACATCGAAATCGCGAGATCTGCTATCAATGACAGGGCGCAAATTTTCGCCGTATAGGTGAATGAAGCCCTTCTTTGAGTCAACGGACTTTTCAACTACATGACAAACACTGAAGTCCCGCCGCCCGGTTTAAACGAGCCTGACGCTTTTCTAGGGTGTCCGATGCTCAACGTTTACGATGTACTCCCGTATTGGACGCTATCTTTCAGCCTTCGTAGCTTCCAGTGCGCTGCAGGCAACCATTCCCTATTACTACCCTAGCCAGAATGAGCAGTATATGCTTCGTCACTTCAACGGGGCTGCTCCGGCCAAATCGGTAAACACAATTGGCTCTTAAAAAATTGTTCATATTTTTTTCAACAGTTACACAGCGTCATATAGAGTCGTTCATCCAACACGTCACCGCGCAGGTGGACCAGCTTTCTACTTAAATAGGCGAGAACGATGCTTAGTGTAAGGCGCTGTTACTGCAATCAAGAAACCTAGGCAATATGTAGATAGATGAATAAATAAAAAAGTCGCAGCATTGTTACCTTATTTTTCTTGCATTCTTGATTATAAAATTCCATTGTTTCATCGATAGCGGTAATCTTTCACCATTGCGGTAATGTTTTCTGTCTTGACCGAAATGCGCATGCGCATTGTCCGAGGAACTGGCTTTGTGTCCACGTAATTCCTTTGAGCCGACAAATCGAAATCAGGGTTCTCTTTTCAGCAATGAACATAAAAGAGCGTGCACTCCTTCCGCACCTTAATTTGAGCTCTTGCGCAGGGTTTCCCAGGAGTACTACTCCCTGAAGATTTGGACACGTGCCTGGATACTTTGGTTACCTTCAAGTGGGTCGACATGGTGTTGGAGGAAAGCCGGTCCGCCGGCGACGTGGCGCCACAACTGCCGTTCAGGTGAGTATCGTGAAAAGGTGGCACCTGAATTGCTAATAAAAAAAAAATGTTTCGCAGATAAGTGCCAATCTGATCAACACATACGCCTGATACAACAGCCGATATAAAGACAGCGCAGATGTGTGTGAGGTACTTCTCAACTTCTCACACCCTTCGTTAGAACCCCGGCGTTCGTTTGTTGGACCTTCTTAGTGAAGGCTTACTAACAACGCCTTGGTCACACGGCCGCTTCGGGGCTGCCGCACAAGCCACGTTGCGGGACCGCGCCCTCCGCTTTCACCGCCGCAGCTGTACGAACTCCTAGATGACCTCCAACAAGAAACCGCTAAAAGTAAAATGAATTACGCAAGGAAGTTGTCTGTTTCATTGAGATTTTACGCAAGGGGACGGTTATTTCGTAATCACCTTTCAAAGTAAAACTTCAGGACTCCGATGGAGGTCGCGCTTCTGACTGACAGTTGATACCTTTGTACCTAACATATTGCGTGCAAATATTTATTTGTAATCAGTAACATCTTTTAGTGGTTTTGTAAGTGATCGATTGCTTCTCTTACTGGGTAACGCTCACGATATTTCTGTTACATTTTCCCGGTAACCAGATACATGCACCCAGTTATTTTATTTACGACTGTATGCCACCTGTAGCCGACGACAGAGTTCTGAGCATTGCAGCAGAACTCCCGTGGTCGTGGCGTGCAGCAGTCTCGCGGATACGCATGTTCAGAGAGGCAGACCCGGGCCCTCAATAACTTCTACATGACATCCTAACGCTGCACCAGATGTGTCCCGGCTAATTGAATCCATGATGCCATGCATGACTCGATAACAATGGCGACTTCTGAAGTCGATGCCAGGAAATCATTAAGGACAATTTGTTCAGCGTTTCATAGGCCCTACCGAGTGCGCCTTCTCCGAGCCCCAGTGTACAATGAGCCGCCGAGCTTCACAGAGGGCCCAGACGCGAACATTTCAGAATTAAGCTGCCTTCAGCGCATCGTGTAGGTAATTACTACGCAGCCCTCTTCTCCAGTGCACACATTAAGCGAGTTTTCCGTGTCGCTACAGGAGCCTGCAAAAAAAAAGCGAGCGAAGATTATATAAAAAAAAATGTTGAAAACCAAGTCTTAGTTAAAATAAACCATGTATGAAGCGCTGCTGAGGATGCATGAAAGAGGCAGGCTAGCGCGTTCTTCTTGTATTTGTCTTGTATTTTTTTAATGTAAAGAAATGCTTGGAGAAATGCAACGTAAAAGTAATGATTATTTATTTATTTATTTATTCATTACCAACAGCACCTTTACAGGCATTACAGTGGGGGGAAAGACAGAACATCAAGCGTATTCGTGCAATACGACTTAGAAATGGAAAATACCGTAATAATGGTAAGCATAATGGTCAAAGAATTATAGACACTACTCGCATGCAGAAAAGAAAAAGAAGCATAAGTAAACTCGCATCAATCCAACGAGGCATCAAACGCATCATTCGATATTACATCAACCACTGACGATGGTAGTCTATTCCACTCTCGTATTGTTCTAGGAAAACAAGAATACATCCTGAGTAGTTCTGTGGGGCAAAACATTTCTCGTACTTTATGGGCGTGGTTCCCTCGAGCTGATGCATAATACGGTTCAAGTAGGTACTGTTGCCAGTCAATACCAATTGTAGTGTGAAAGATATCATGAAAAAGTTTTAAACGAAGTTATTTCCTGCGATTTTCAAGATACTCCCATTGTAAATGATTCTTTTGCTTGTGTAGCGCTAAAGGTAAAACTATAATTTCCACTAACAAATCTTGCAGCAAAATTTTGTGCTCTTTCAAGGCGTTCCTTGTCACCAACCATCAGTGGGTCCCATACCTTGCATGCGTATTCTAACACAGACCAGACGAACGTCTTGAACAGTAGCTCTTTAGCAGCCGTACTGAAATTTTTAGCGTTGCGCCGTAGAAACCCTAATGACTTGCCTGCCCTCGCTATTACAGGATCAACGTGACGATGCCATTTTAAGTCAGTGGTAAAATAAACTCCTAGGTATATATATATATATATATATATATATATATATATATATATATATATATGTACAGACACCCGTGACGATGCAATATTATCTAAGACTGAAACAAACATGGTTTGTTTTCTTGCTAAATGACATGAAAGCTGTTTTAGCTAGATCCAAACTCAAGTTCCGATTACAACACCACTGAGCAATGCGGTTGAGATCACACCGTAAAATGCGGCAATGGTCTTCATAACTAATAGGCTTGTACAAAATGCAATAATCAGCGTACAATCTCCAATGTGACAGGACTCCTTCATTGATATCATTGATAAATAAAAGCAAGAAAAGTGGACCCAGAACTGAACCCTGAAAGACGCCAGAAGTGGCGTCTCTTCTTCATGACTGAGCATCATTCAAAACTACGTACTGTTTGCGCAGTCTTTTGTATTCGGCAATCCATTCAGTAACTTTTGGTAATGCTGTACGTAAGAAGTTTCTCTACTAACAAAGAATGGGATACAGTGTAGAATGGTTTCCTGAAATCTAAAAATATAAAGTCTATAGAAAATCTTTCGTCCATAGCACTGGCAATATCATGTGTGAATTCAATTAATTGTGTTGTGCAAGGAAAATTCTTTCTGAAGCCATGTTGAGAAGGATTAAATAGGGAATACCGAATAATATTTTCTACAATACTTGACCATCTAACGGGCTCTAAAACTTTGGATGCAACGCACGTTAAAGAAATCGGTTAAAGAAACCGCACGGTAGAACTGCACGCCGGAGACCTCAAGCTCCCCGAACACAAGCTCGGCAGTACGGGTACTCCACAGGGTTCGGTCATATCGCCGTTGCTCTTCAACCTCGTCATGATCGGGGTAGCGAGGGCAGTAGCGGGGACCGGCGTCCGGCATACTATCTACGCCGACGACATTACCCTGTGGGCGGTCGGTGGCACCGACGCCAGCATCGAGCAACAGCTGCAAGCGGCGGTTACCGCCATCGAGCAGCACCTTGATGGCACAGGCCTAATGTGCTCGCCCGCCAAATCCGAGCTGTTCGTCCTCACACCGCTTCGACCGGGACGGAAGCGCGCTCCTCTTCGGGAGTGTGATCACATCAAAATTGTGACTGCATCGGGGCAACGCATCCCCGAGGTGCCCAAGATCAGAGTACTGGGCCTGCTGCTCAACAAGAGCGGCCGCAACGACGAGACCATCAACAAGCTTACCACCAAGGCAATGGACGCCATCCGGCTCATACATCGAGTCTCTACACGACGGGCGGGCATGCGTGAAGACAGTCTCGTGCGCCTTGTCCAGTCGTTCGTGATCAGTCACATTGCCTACGTTGCGGCCTACCTTAATTGGCACGTCACTGACAGGACCAAGATCAACACGCTGATCAGACGGGCTTACAAGACGGCGCTGGGTTTAATGGAGACCACGAGTACGGCTCGGCTCTTGCAGCTCGGCGTCCATAACACCCTAGAAGAAATAGCCGAAGCGCAGCTCACCGCGCAATTCGAGCGCCTCTCTACCACCAAGACGGGGCGCAGTATACTGACGTCCCTGGGTTACAACCCCCAAGCTCCCAGCCGGCAACCGTGCGAGATCACAGATGAGGCGCGGGCCCACATTTACGTGGACCCCATCCCGAAGAACATGCACCCAGAATACAACCAAGAACGGCGGCAGGCGCGGGCCAAGGCCCTCACCGAAAAACACGCCCAAGACCCGCACGCCCGGTATGTGGACGCCGCGGAATACAAGCGGGAAGGCTTCGCAGCAGTGGTCGTTGCGGCGGCTAACGGCACCAAGACAACGGCAGCGAGCGTGCGGTGCACGAACGCCACAGACGCTGAGGAGGTTGCCATCGCTCTGGCGATCACCGAGGCCGAGTGTCGCACCGTGCTCAGCGACTCGAGGAATGCCGTGCGCAATTTTGCCAAGGGGCGAATATGCGCGCCGGCGGCCGCCATCATCGGCAAGCTCCAATTTCAAGACCGCGGCAGCACCGTCCGTATCAAGTGGTTCCCGGCGCACGCCGGCGAGTGTGCATCCTCACCGAACCACAACGAGACGGCCCATTCGGCGGCGCGAGCGCTTACCTTCCGCGCCCCCGAGAGTGACCGTTCCGTGTGGTGGTTCGAAACCAAGGACAGATTGACTAGTTATGCCGAAGTAACCAAGTGTTACCGCTTAGCTCGACGGACAATGCCGCCTCCCCACCCGGCACTCAGTCGGGAGGAGGCCGTAATCCTAAGACAAATACAGACCGCGTCACTCCTCGCCCCCGCAATGCTGCACGTGCTTCACCCAGAGCTCTATCCGAGTGGGCTGTGTGGTGTTTGTGCAGCGGGTCCCGCGGACCAATGGCACATCATGTGGGACTGTGCCAGGTTCCCGACGGCAGCTAACTCCAGGACTTACCCGCCAGAACTTCAAAGTGCGCTGCAGTCTACAGACAAGGACTCACAACTATGGGCCGTCCAGCAGGCCCGGGGTGCGCTCGAAAAGCACAAGCCTCGTGACCCACTACAAACGGGCCCAACGGGGCTAGTGCAGAGTAGAGTATAACCCCGGGTCGACGCTTGGCCAGCGTCACGACTCGTTAAATCGTCGTTTGCCGGCACTTTATTAAAGTTATTCCTATCCTATCCTAAAGAAATCGGACGATAATTAGCTACCTCACGTCGTGAACCAGATTTATGAACTGGAACTACTGTACCAATCTTCCAATCATTGGGCAGGGAAGTTTCTGCCGCTGATCTTTTTCAAAGAGTATTTTCACAAAAGGAGCTAGAGGTCGTGCACGAATTTTAAAGAAGTTGTTAGTTAAACTATCAAGTCCTCCGCCTTTAGCAGCGTTCAATTTCAAAAGCAACACATTTATGCCACGAGTGCTGATAACGACGTCATCCATATCGCCCATCGGGCAATCAAGGGCTCTATTCCGGGCGTTCCGCCATTTTCTTCGAGGCGTGACGTAGACGCGATGCGTTCAAAATGACGCTGATGGCCCCATTTTGCTTTCGTAACATGACGCAAACTTGACGTTTTGCTTAAGAAACTGAAATGAAGGCACCGAACCTAACATTCTTGGTAAAGCAAGACAGTTTTCCTCCTGAGTAAAAAATAAAGCAGCCAGCTCAGAGCCTACGATTACTCCGTCGAAAACGCTTCTCGCTTCCGTCGTCTGCTGTGTACTGTACAAGCCGTCGTCTACTCCATTAGCTAGGATGCGTGTACCCGAAAAACGGAATGAGTCATCGTATGTTGGCGCCAATGCGCTTGCTTTCTTCCTTGAGACAACATACGCGACCGACCAGTGGTGATGCGCGCCCGTTCTAGGTCACGTTATCGCTATCTCGTAAAACGTAAGCGACTCAGCCCCACTCGGCTGGTTGAGAAAGGCCGAGTATCACCGATAGCGTTGCGCGCGCCAGAGATATCCGCCAGCGCGACGCAAGCGCCGGCGCTGCCCTCTCTTGTTCACGTCGCTGTTTACTCGCACTGCGGGAGGAAACTTCAAGGCGCCGCCTTGCGTACATTCCTGTTTATAAATTAAAGAGACGCCGTTGTCATAACTTTTAATTGTGCGAAAAGGCAATAATCTTGATTACATACAAACGCAGCAATGAAAAGTGGACAACGTTGCAGAAAGTTTGCTATGTTCAACAAATATTATTTTGTATGAACGCGTTCTTTTAAAAAATGATGGCCTAAAACACAAATGCCAACCAACACCACCCGAGAGCGATGCAAATACTATAAGTGCTCGTTATGAACAAAATATTTTCATGGCGCCATGCGATACGCATTCCTCTCGACCGCCATTGCATATGGCTGCTCATTAGCATAATTCGCGCGGCTCGTCGCACCATAAATTATGGTGGAAAATCTCTGCAATGGCGGCCCAGCGCAACGTCACGCATCGTCAAATTGACGTTTACGAAACGGCCCTTTCGGTGACTCTCCTCACGGCATTTTCCTTCAGCCAATCAGCAAGCTGGCATGGTGCCTATCTTGGGTCGCCACCAAATATTCGCCAAATTGCAGATGCATTGCAATGGCTTCTGTACGCTACTGCTCACTTTCTTTTTGAAGCGCTAACGTCGCAATATAGCACCGAAGGATCAAAAAATGTATTAGTCGATAAAATTTGCAGCCGTTTCGTCATCAGCCGTTTCGTCACGTTTTGTCATCTTTATGAAAACGCAAAATTGCATTTTGCAAAACTTCCGTTTCCCGGCACAAATTTCAAGGCACGTGAGCTCGCAACAGCCAATCAGAGAGTAAACATAGCAGATAATGGCGGCCGTACGGCGGCCATGCGTATCGAGACTAGCGCCCCAATTCTCGCGGGGTAGTTCTGCGGTCATCGTCGCTTGGCATCACAGTGGAAAACACGGAAGCGAAATACTGATTACAGCATTCCGCTTGAGCTTTGTCGTCAGAAATGACGCCGTTTCTATAGAGACAGAGAGAGAACTGGTTCTTGTGGGAAAGGAGGAAAGGCTGGCACTATCTTCTGCAACCCATGCGGGAGCACGGCTCAGCGCCAGCAGGGTGGCGGAGATGGGATTAAAAGAAAGAGAGGGTAGGAGGGAGAAAGGTAGAGGGTCGTCCCAGCAGCATCAGAGCAGCCCGGCCTGGAGGGCCCAGTGGGTTCGACCGGAGGAGTAGGCTGGAGGTAGACCGTATAGGAGGTGGCCCAGTAGAAGTGAAGTAGTGGCGGATCAGGAAGCTCGAGGTGCGAGGTGGTGGGAAGGCCGTTAGGCCATCCGTCTTTGTAGAAATTTCCTATAGTCTCGCCGAGAGGCCCGACGAGTCGTGGTACTCGATGACACT